>NC_073695.1:206417780-206736403 GCF_029784165.1 Wyeomyia smithii | reverse complement strand
AAATCCTGGTCGTGCAAAGGGCCCGACAGGTCCAATTTATGCCGCCGCTGCGGTGGCGCAGGTCACAAGGCACGGGACTTCGTTGCACCTCCCAAGTGTCTGGTATGCACCGGTAAACGGGACGCCAAACACGCCATGGGAGGCCCCAAATGTCCGGCTGCACGGCCGGCTACTAAACCGCAGGCTTAGGGTGATACAGTTAAACCTGAACCACTGCTATGCGGCGCAGCAGTTGCTACACCAAGCGGCTGCTGAGTCGTTGTCGGACGTGGCCATCGTCTCGGACCCATACCGGACAAGTCTGGGAAGACGGCCATTTGCCTCCAGAGAGGGGTACGTTATAGCCAAAGTGGATGGAGTATTCTACTGCAGTTGCTATGCTCCGCCAAGTTGGTCTACCGAAACGTTCGCGCAGATGGTCGATCAAGCAACCGTGGAACTGACGGGCCTATGGCCGTTGGTGGTTGCGGGTGATCTCAACGCTTGGGCTGTCGAGTGGGCAAGTCGCT
The DNA here is from genome assembly GCF_029784165.1 of Wyeomyia smithii. Classification (NCBI taxonomy): domain Eukaryota; kingdom Metazoa; phylum Arthropoda; class Insecta; order Diptera; family Culicidae; genus Wyeomyia; species Wyeomyia smithii. Next base: position 206,735,894 of record NC_073695.1, on the reverse strand, counting down.
GTACAAACCAGAGGGGCCAGGTTTTGTTGGAAGCTTTGGCAAAGCTCAACTTAGACTTGGCTAACGTTGGTACAAAATGCACCTACAGTAGAAACGGTGCCGAATCGATTATCGATGTGACGTTCTGCAGCTCGGGACTGATCACGAACTGGGGGTAGACGACAGCTACACGAATAGCGATCACCAATCGATCCGCTATGAGGTAGGCGTGCGGGAGCAAGCAGCGAGTAGGGCCAATATTCCATCCGTCTACGGCTGGAAAACATTGCATTTCGATGCAGATGTTTTTGGGCAGGCAATTAGATGGAAGCACGAAGGGGGTGAACTTCTCCCGGATGTGGGCCATCTAAATTCGATGCTGTCATGGGCGTGCGACGCCACGATGCCTAGGACTCGTCCGCCTAGAGAGGGTAGGCCACCGACATACTGGTGGAGCGATACGATAGCAGGCCTGCGCAATGCATGCCTCCGTGCAAGACGGAGGATGCAACGCGCACGTTCCAACGAGCAAAGAGCGAAACGCGGTGCCGCATTCAGATCCACTAAGGCAACGCTTAAGAGCGCAATCAGAGCCAGCAAACGAGCCTGTTTCGAACGACTCTGTGCCAGTGCCAATTCGAACCCGTGGGGTGACGCCTACAGGATCGTTATGACCAAGACTAGAGGTGCGCTAGCCCCGGCCGAACAATCACCAGCGATGCTAGAAACGATCACTCAGGGCCTCTTCCCAAGCCACGAACCAAGTCCCTGGCCTCCGGCTGACGAGTCACTACCTACCGTGAGTGACGGCAGCCGTGCAGAGGCTGACGATGCGGTAAGGGTGACGGAAGATGAATTGATCGAGATCGCAAACTCCCTGAAGGTAGGCAAGGCTCCGGGACCAGACGGAATCCCGAACTTGGCCATCAAGACGGCCATCAAAGAAGCTCCCGGGTTGTTCAGGGCGGTCATGCAGAAATGCCTTGACGACTGCCTCTTCCCGGACGTGTGGAAGCGCCAGAGGCTGGTGCTGTTGCCGAAGGTTGGGAAACCACCAGGTGACCCATCGGCATACAGACCAATCTGCCTGCTGGACACGGTGGCCAAGTTGCTTGAGAGGGTAATCCTCAATAGACTGGTGAAATATATAGAAAGTGAGAACGGTCTATCAAGCAACCAGTTCGGTTTTCGAAAAGGTAGGTCCACGGTGGATGCAATTCTCTCCGTCACCAGAACGGCTGAGGTTGCAATCCAACGCAAGAGGAGGGGCATTCGTTACTGCGCGATCGTCACGCTTGACGTGAAGAACGCGTTTAACAGTGCCAGCTGGGACTCCATAGCCTTAGCGCTACGGAGTCTCAGAGTGCCGACGCCGCTGTACAAGATTCTGGGCAACTACTTTCAGAATCGAGTGCAAGTGTATAACACAAACGAGGGTCAGAAAAGCGTTCCGGTTACCGTAGGTGTACCGCAAGGTTCCATCCTGGGTTCGGTACTGTGGAACGCTATGTATGACGGCGTGTTAAAACTAACACTCCCTCCAGGGGTGGTGATCGTGGGCTTCGCCGACGACATAACTCTTGAGGTCTATGGCGAGTCTATTAGAGAGGTAGAGTTAAAGGCCGCGCCATCAATACGCGTAGTGGAAGACTGGATGCACTCCAGGAAACTGGAGCTAGCGCACCATAAGACTGAAGTTATTGTTGTAAATAACAGAAAGTCTGAGCAGGAGGCATCGATTAGTGCCGGTACATGCACTATCGCCTCAAAACGCTCGTTGAAGCTTCTGGGGGTTATGATCGACGACAAGCTCACGTTCGGGAGCCACGTCGATTATACCTGCAAGAAAGCTTCCATGGCTGTGGCAGCGCTATCTAGCATGCTGGCAAACAGCTCGGCGGTCCGTAGCAGCAGGCGCAAAGTCCTTGCTAGCGTGACCACGTCCATACTCAGGTATGGAGGACCAGTGTGGTCCAAGGTATTGAGTACCTCGTGCCATCGCGGCAAAAGTACGTACAGGCTAATGTGCCTAAGGGTCGCGTGCGCATACCGAACAGTGTCGTACGAGGCGGTTTGCGTCCTGGCTGGCATGATGCCCATCAGCATCATCGTCAAAGAGGATGTAGAGTGCTTCGATCAACGCGACACGAGGGGTATACGCAACACCATACGGTCATCTTCAATGGCCAGGTGGCAGCGGGAGTGGTCCAACACTACAAAAGGTAGATGGACACACCGACTCATTCCAGAGTTAGCATGCTGGATTAGTAGGCGCCATGGGGAAGTAACCTTCCATCTGACACAGATCCTGTCAGGCCATGGCTGCTTTAGGCAGTACCTGCATAGGTTCGGGTACGTCCCCTATGTGCCCCGCTTGTACGGGTGCGGAAGAAAGCGCGGAGCATGTGTTCTTCACATGTCCGCGCTTTGAGCGGATACGGTACGAAATGCTGGCAATAAGTGGGATGGAAACCACGCCAGAGAATATTGTTCGGATGACTAAATTTTTCAAAGCTGCACTTTTGGAGTGGCTCAAAAACTAGAATATGCATTTGAATTACAATTTTGTTTACGATTTACATGATCATTACTTACTCAAATAGTCTCCTCCTTCCTTACGATACTTTCTTCCTGAACTCTTTCTACGGTATACTCCTTTCCCGCTTATTTTTCCTATCATTTAATGCATTTATTAATAATTTTACTTGTTACTTTCTTCTCTTTACAGATACTCACAATCAATCACCGTACCAGTCTACGTGACGTTACGGTACTACTCTGGATGGTCAATCGCAGTGTTTCAACCTAGGTAAGTATTTTCATGTTATTTTCTAGCATTTCATCACTATATAAATTTTCTTTAATTTTTTACTTACAGGTCCTCAATCAAAGGATATTTATTCTATTTTTCACTACGGTCCGATCCAGTTCTTCGGTTAAAGTGTGCTACGAAACTGGTAAGTTTTTATTTGTATAAATGATATATTTCCATTACTAGCTTTATTTTAATTTTTTTTTGCTTACAGGTGTCGAGACCAACTAGGTTCACCAAGATTTTCACCTCTTCACTCCTAACACTTATTATAATCCCGAAAGTTTATAATTAAACAGTTGATTAAATCACGTTAGCTTGATATAGCGAAAACTTTGTTTATGTTTTTCTTTTTCCTCTTCTCCTGCTAGTCAGTTTCCGCTGTCGATCTATCCATGACAGATGAGCGTGTTGGCATATTTTTCATTTGCGTTGTTTTGTTTTCGTTTCGTGCGAAATGGTACTCGCCAATTTTACCGTCTACGGTTGATGCCCGGTGATGCGAACATTCCCCTGCCCGTAACATCCGGTAGAGCTTTCTGTACTTCCGGATTTACCATCCTGTATCTCCATCACCGCCAGAGTAGCCACGCCTCGTCGATACACTTTGCCATCCGCTGTTCTTACTTCCGCTTGTCGTATTCTTCCATCGGCTCCCTTTACGACTGCCTGTACGCGCCCTCGTCTCCAATACTTCCGGTTCTTGCCTTCCACCAGGAAGACTAGATCTCCGACTTCCAGTGGCTTCGTGTCCTCGAACCATTTCGGGCGATGATTAAGAGTCGGCAAGTACTCCTGCGACCACCGGTCCCAAAATTTTCTGGCCAGGCCCCGCGATCGGTAATACATGTTGCGCAAAGCTTCATAATATTGATCCGGGTTGTCCAAAACTGCGCCTTCTTTGGTCACTGTCCCACGGATGAAATGGTTTGGTGATAGAGCTTCTTCATCGGCGGACTCCTGTGGAATGTAAGTGAGTGGTCGGGTATTGATTAAATCCTCAGCTTCTGCCAAGGCCGTGGTGAGAATCTCATCAGTCAACCTCCGCCCGTCATCCAGGACCCTCAAAGCTTCTTTGACGGACCGTACCATCCTCTCCCAGACACCGCCCATGTGTGGTGTACCGGGAGGGTTGAAATGCCAGGCTGTGATGGACGAAGTGACCCTTTCCGCACACTCTTTGTGGATCTTCTCGATCTCCTTGGTCATCACGGTGTTCGCTCCATGGAAACACGTAGCGTTGTCGGAGAATATGTGATCGGGAGTGCCTCGCTTGCTCGAGAAACGTCTGATAGCCATCAGGCAGGACTGCGAGCTCAAACTGTACACTACGTCCAAATGCACAGCCCTCACAGCCATGCACGTAAAAACCGCTGCCCATCTCTTCTCTATCCGCCGACCTATGGCTACCTCTACTGGTCCTAAATAATCGACACCTACTGCACTAAATGGTCGAAGATGAGAAGTGGTGCGTTGAACGGGTAACGGTGCCATCAAGGGAGCAGCCGGAACACATCGATTCACCTTGCACCACACACATGCCTCGGTCGCTCGTCGAATCGCTGTACGTGCGTTCTGGATCCAGAATTTCTGACGGAGCTCATTGAACACGGTCTCCCTGTAAGCATGACCGTATTTTTCGTGGTAATGTAGAATTAGCTTCTGCGTTATCTCTTGTTTCCCCGATAGGATGATAGGGAATTTCTTGTCGAACGGGATCGCTTCATTGGACTCTATCCTTCCTCGTACTCGCAGCACCCCTTCAGTGTCCAGGATTGGAGAACGTCTGTACAGAATGCTGGATTTCTCGATTTTCTTCGGTGGTTCACCCGCTTCTAGCTCGAGATTTGCTGTAAGTATATTCATCTCAGCCGGAAAACTGGCGAATTGCGACTGCTCCCAAAGGATTATCTCTGCTAGTCGAAGCTCTTCTTGTTGAAGAGGTTGCTGAATCGTGGAAAACCGTGCTTTTATTAATCGTAGATGATGAGCCGTAGCCTGCGAAGTCAATGTTGGCTTACCAGCCTTTTTCCGGCGACAGTTGGCGACGAACCGGGCCACGGTAGCGGTTACCCGCACCAGTTTCGTCCATCGAGAAACAGCACTCACGTTGACCACTTCATGGAACGTCACTAAACCTCTTGCCTCTTCGGTAGTTTCCTCGAGTTGATCGATAATGGGCCACTGGTTGGGCGATAGAAACAGCATCTTCGGACCATTCACCCAATCCGATCGATATCCAGCGTAGTGGTTTCCAGGAAAGTTTGGCTCATTCGTGCTCCGAGGCCGGCAGCCATCAGTTCCAACCTGGGAATCGACTGACGCTTAAGCGGCGCTACCTTTGCACGAGACATGACCAGACTGCAGTTGACTTCTCCATCGACGACCGACCGTAGATATGCCTCGCAACCATAAGCATGTTCGCTCGCGTCCGAAAAAGTGTGTAGCTCGAGGGACTCCACCGACGAAGATTCAGCATCACCCAGATAACATCTTGGAATTCGTAATGCTTCGACTTCCGGTAGCAATCCAATCCACTGCTGCCAAAGGTTCCAGCCACAATCGTCAATTTCTTGGTCCCATTCGCAACCGCTTCGCCAGAGATGTTGGACGAGCATCTTCCCATGGATTGTAAATGGAGACAGTAGCCCCAAAGGGTCGAAGAAGCCCATAACGCAGCTTGCATCTCCGGTCGGGAGGTTACGGAGAAGGCAAACGCATCCGCTTCTTGCTCCCAGCTTATCCCGAGTACCCGTTCGTTGTGCTCCTGCTTATCCTGGTTGAAAACGACTGATCCCCCAGCTTTAGCGTCTCCTAACGCAGTCAGGACCTCAGGTGAATTTGACACCCAATTCCGAATGTCAAACCCGGCTTGCTTATGGATGATCCTCACCTGTTTCGCTCGTTCTACCGCTTCCTCAACCGTGTCGACGCTGTCGAAGTAGTCATCGACATAATGCCGCTTAATGATGGCCGCTGCTGCTTCCGGAAACCGCCCGGCATGTTCCTCTGCATTCCGATTCTTGACGTACTGTGCTGACGCAGGCGAGCACGTTGAACCAAACGTAGCGACGTCCATCACGTACACTTTCGGTTCTTCTGCTCTGTTTTTTCGAAACAGGAATCGTTGAGCTGACTTATCTTTCGCGATTATCTCCATTTGATGGTACATCTCACGGATGTCTCCTCCGAAAGCGATCCGCCGCTCCCGGAAGATGAGAAGCACTGACATAAGCGGCACTAGTAGGTCCGGCCCTTTCAACAGCATTGAGTTAAGGGAAATTCCTTGGACCGTCGCGGCCGCGTCCCAGATGAGTCGGATTTTTCCCGGTTTCTTCGGATTCAGGACTACATTTAGCGGGAGATACCATGTCCTCTCGGGATCTGCAGAGCGCAGTTCTTCTTTGGTGGCTTCATGGGCGTATTTTTTAGCTTGATACTCGTCGATCTGGTTCCGAACGTTTCGATATAACTCTGGTGACCTTTCCAGCTTTTTCTCCAACTGCATTAGCCGCTTCAGTGCCATAGGGTAGCTGTCCGGGAAGCTAACGTCATCCTTGGCCCAAAGGAGTCCCGTCTCGAAACGGTTCCCTACGCGCTTCGTGGTTTGCTCCAATATAGACCGAGCCCTTTTGTCTTCAGCTGATTCTCGGTGCACCCGTACTACGGACTCATCAAGTGCATAATGGGATTTGAGTAGATCGTGAAGATCTTCGTTAGAGACCTGCTGGTGGTATGCCAGATAGCTGCCCTGCGACTCAGGCGATACTCGTCGTGGCCCGTACCTTCATATGAACTGATCGGCAATCCCCGCATATGGTCATACTGCGCCACTAGTTCGTCGGCCTTAAGTGTCTGGTGTGGTAGTCTCAGCTTGTCGACCGTATACACTGACCGCAGCAAAGTCTTCTCCGCATTCTCCTCATCAGCAGCGGAAGTCCACAGGTTCATACGCCTGGAGTTCTTTTCTACACGATAAACGTCCGCCGTCCAGTTAAGCACTAGCTTTTCCTTCACTCCGCCTAGCCCCAAACGATCAGCCAACTCAGTCTCTATCAACGTGATGGAAGCTCCTTCGTCTAGGAACGCAAGCACAGCCAGTGATCTTTCTCCGCAGTGAATCATAACTGGGATCATTCGGAACATCATGGTACCGCTGGGTTTGATGTGTGCGTGCATGGCAACTGCCGTTGTGGCCGGATGAATCAGTGGATTGTGCGGTTCTCCGCAATCATCGACGTCGCACCGAATCTTGAAACGACATTGCCCACTGTGTTCATTCAAACAGACCTTGCACAGTTGTCATTTGCTCACGATCTTCATTTGATCCGCAAAGGGCATATTTTTAAAGTCCTGGCAGAACCTTAGCCGATGGTCGTCTCGTTTGCACGCTTTACACGGCTTCTGCCTCTTCCGATCGTTCCGCCCGTGGGACTCGTTCGCCTCGCTGTGGCTGTATAGAGCAGCTTTCTCCTTCGGCTTGGATCTTGCACTTGTACCAACTGCAGCTTTGGTGTCCGGCTTGTAATCGTAGTTGACGTTCACCTCGCATGCATCGGACACAATCTTGGAGCTGAAATCCGTGAACGTTCGCAGCGTCACCTCCTTCTTCTTCCGTTTGTAGTGCAACCACTGACGCTTTTCTCCGTCCGGAAGCTTATTGACCAAATCCTGAATCAGGATTGGATTCACAAGGTGCAGTGTGAGCTCAGCAGCCTCCAAATGCTCGCAGAGCTGCTCTACTGCATTTCCGAAGGGGATAAAACTGGCCAACCGGTCGGTTTTCGGCGAATCCAACTTACGAACCTTCTCGAGATGGTTTTGAAGCAGTTGCTCAGGGCGGCCATAAAGCTGTCGCAGCTTCGCGATAACCCTCGGAACCGATTTAGGGAGCAGTAGTTGTCCGCGAACCGACTCGAGTGCAGCACCCTTCAAGCTTTCCTGGAGTCTCACCAAGTTCTCTACATCCGAATAGCCACAAGCTTCGTTTGACGCTTGGTAGGCCCCGAAAAACAAAGGCCACTCTTCCGGTTTTCCGGTAAAGGTGGGAAGTTTTCTAGTGAGCCCGTTCCTGGCGCTCAACTGGGCTTTACTCGGCCCGGCACGCTGGTGCCCCTGCCCGTTTTGAGAGCTGATCTGGCTTTTCCTATCGCCTTCCAAGTCGACGGTTTTTTCCTCGTCGTCGTCATCGGAATCATCGGAGCTGTAATCGTCTTCATCACTCTCGACACCACTGTTGATATTCTCGAGGCGATCGAGATTTTCCTTCGTAAGCTTGCCAGGCTTTATTCCCTCCGGAGATTGCTTCGAGGTAGTTGCTTGGTCGTCTTGGCCTCTGGGTTTCTGATTTTTAATCTTCGACTTTTCCTGTACTTCTATCTTCTCCATACGCCTTTTCAGCTCGGAGATTTTCTCGCGATGCTCGGCTTCCATCGCCCTCATTTGCTCGAAGTGCATTCGTTTTTCCCGCAATTCCGTTTCGAATAGCGTACGTTTTTCCTCCATTTCCACTTCGCGCAAGTCCCTGGCGGCTTCCAGCTGCTTTTCGCGTAACATTCGCTCTAGGTGCATTTGCTTCTCCTTCAGTGCGTTGTTGATTTCCAACTCCTTCTGCTTGATCAACCATTCGGCTTCCATTTCCTCCTCCTTACGTTTCCTTTCCGCTTCCATAGCTTTCAGCTTCTCGGCGACGGTTGGAGGAATGGGAGTGGCATTTTTTTTCTCACGGGTCTTCTTCAGCTTTTCCTGACAAACTGCTTGGCACGACGCATCCGGACAGAACCACTTCTTGTACTTTTTCGGCACCGTATTTACACCCACGCAGCGCGTGTGATACCAGCGGTCGCAGTTATCACAGGCAATCATAGCCTCATTCTCCGTCGAAATTTGTCCACATTGTTCGCAGGGGGTAGCAGTCAAGTCCAGGGATTTGCTACTCATCGTGGTTGAGGCCTCCGAAATCTCGTTATTTGATTTTTGAGAATGTTCGGATGACTAAATTTTTCAAAGCTGCACTTTTGGAGTGGCTCAAAAACTAGAATATGCATTTGAATTACAATTTTGTTTACGATTTACATGATCATTACTTACTCAAATAGTCTCCTCCTTCCTTACGATACTTCCTTCCTGAACTCTTTCTACGGTATACTCCTTTCCCGCTTATTTTTCCTATCATTTAATGCATTTATTAATAACTAGTTGAACGTTCCCGGCGATGCTCGGGATCAAAGGTTTCAAAATTGAGAATCAATTTTTATATTTCATTGATGCATAAGCACAACTCACTTCAAAAATATTTCGCATCGTTTACATACATCAATATTCTAAGAACGCACAGAACGTAAACTTGAAGTCACCATTTAGAATTTCGATTTCCACTTTCGGAAGTATTGAAATTGTTGGTGAAATACCACTTTAGACTATTTTCCTGAAACCGGGCCTCTTTTTATGTCTTTTCTAAGAAAGAAATTAACGTAAGAAGAATTGAGCATGAGCATGACCAGCCATGCTCAGTTTTCCTCTACGATGAAATCTTAAGAGATGACATGTTTTTTTTTTTCAAATTGAAAAAGGTTTGTTAGTGTCCAAGAAACACGTCTGAGAAGAAGAGAAGGTTTTCTGATAATTAACAATTGTGCTTTAATTCACAAAACTACGTAGAAATTAAAAAAGCATGAGTTTTAATGCTGAAGTCGCCCCTTAATCGATGTTCAAACCAATGAAATGTAGTCTTTCTTTAAATCAATCTCCCAAGATATAGTTTGAATAAAAGTAAAATAAAAGTGAAAAAGTAAGTCGAATCCCGTAATGTGTTACTATTCACAAAACTACGAATATATCAGAAATGTAAAATTGTTATGCTCGACTCGCACTGAATCAAAAAATGAGTTTTTTTTTGCAGGAAAATATTTGCAAATGTTGTAGGAACAACGATTTATTATTTAAAAACAAATCACATGATATCGCTTAGAATTCTGATTGAAACGAATTAAAAAAATCATGGTTTTCCATTTTTCATGTGATATCCTCAAAAAACTTCCCTAACCTTAACGAACATTTCATTGTAAAAAATCACAGATCATAGCTTTAAATTTTGATTTAGAAGCAAGTTCAAGATTAAAAATCATGAGTTTGCATGTTTCAGGTAGTTTTGTGAATAATAACTTGAGTTTTAGTTATCAGATACCTGTTATTTTTCCTCAAATGTCTTTCCTGAACATCAACGAAAACTTTGATGGAAAAAGAATCATGGCATATGATTGAATTTTGATTTGGATTTAGAGACGATTTGAGTATAAAAAGTCATAATTATGCATGTCTTACGGAGTTTTGAGGATAATATCTCAAATTTTAGTATTATTTTTCCTGAAATGTTTTTCCTGAACATCAACTAACATTTCAATGAAAAAAGAATCACATATAACCGCTTTGAATTTTTATTTAGAGACGAAATAAGCATATAATGTCATAATTTTGCATGTTTTACGTAGTTTTGTGAATAATATCACGAGTTTTAGTGATCAGATTCTAAAAATTTTTCCTCAAATTTCTTTTCTGGACAATGACAAACATTTTAATAAAAAAAGAATCATATGTCATCGCTTTAAATTTTGATTTAGAGGCAAATTCAGCAAAATAAGTCATTATTTTGCATGTTTTACGTAGTTTTGTGAATAATATCTCAAGTTTTAGTGATCAGATACTAATAATTTTTCCCCAAATGTCTTTTCTGAACATTGACAAACATTCAAATTGAAAAATAATCATATGTCATCGCTTTAAATTTTGATTTAGAGGCAAATTTAGCACAAAAAGTCATAATTTTGCATGTTTTACGTAGTTTTGTGAATAATATCTCAAGTTTTAGTGATCAGATACTAAAAAATTTTCTTCAAATATCTCAAATATCTTCAAAGAATCATATGTCATCGCTTTTAATTTTGATTTAGAGGCAAATTCAGCACAAAAAGTCATAATTGTGCATGTTTTTACGTAGTTACTGTACACCTCAGAGACGAAGAGAATAATATCAATAAGATCAAGCGTTACGGAATTCCATTTTTATATAGTAGATTTTACTTGTTACTTTCTTCTCTTTACAGATACTCACAATCAATCACCGTACCAGTCTACGTGACGTTACGGTACTACTCTGGATGGTCAATCGCAGTGTTTCAACCTAGGTAAGTATTTTCATGTTATTTTCTAGCATTTCATCACTATATAAATTTTCTTTAATTTTTTACTTACAGGTCCTCAATCAAAGGATATTTATTCTATTTTTCACTACGGTCCGATCCGGTTCTTCGGTTAAAGTGCTACTACTAGCTTTATTTTAATTTTTTTTTGCTTACAGGTGTCGAGACCAACTAGGTTCACCAAGATTTTCACCTCTTCACTCCTAACACTTATTATAATCCCGAAAGTTTATAATTAAACAGTTGATTAAATCACGTTAGCTTGATATAGCGAAAACCTTGTTTATGTTTTTCTTTTTCCTCTTCTCCTGCTAGTCAGTTTCCGCTGTCGATCTATCCATGACAGATGAGCGTGTTGGCATATTTTTCATTTGCGTTGTTTTGTTTTCGTTTCGTGCGAAACGGTACTCGCCAATTTTACCGTCTACGGTTGATGCCCGGTGATGCGAACAAATATATTGCGTAGGATGTGCGAAAATAGAGAAATCTGGGATGCGATCATCACGGCCGCATCACAGATCGTTAGTATTTTGCAGGGCACCAATCGACGGGAAACCATCGACGTGCCCCAGTTAGTTAACGGTTAACTAACTGGCCTGTCTAGGCCTGTATAGGCTCTGCTACCCATAGAGGTAAGTGCGAAAAGTACGACGGGCCCTCTCCCTGAAGTAATGCCTAACGGCGGTCCCGGGGAGACCAAGGACTTTAGCTGTTCAGCTTAGGTTGCTCAGCATGGGTAAAAGCAGGTGTGTTTCCGAATATTCATACGTGGAAAATAGGAGCTACATATGGCAATTACTCTGGTCGCAGCAAAGTTAATCAGCTTCAGGCCATTTCCATTGGTTGACGAGTGGAGGCTATGCCTTCCAATGACCGGACGGAAAAATTCCTCCCTCCCAACCTGCACGTTTGCGTCTCCAATGAGGACTTGTACGTCGTGTTTTGGGCACTCGTCATAGATTCGCTCAAGCTTGTCATAGAACTCATCTTTGACTTCATCGGATTTGTCGTTTGTCGGTGCGTAGGTGTTGATTGAACTGTAGTTGAAGAATTTGCCCTGAATCCTCAACACGCATATACGGTCATCTACGGGCCTCCACCGGATGACTCTTGTTTTCTGATTTCCCAGCACTACGAAACCGACGCCCCGTTCCACTGCTTTGCTGCCACTGTAGTAGATGTGGTACTTGAAAGAAGTGTGTGCAATAGTCCCTACTGCACGGAATTCCCTTTATCCGGAATTTGGCCAACGAACCTCCTGAATCGCTGCGATTCCGACTCCCTGTCGCTGTAATTCTTGAGAAAGCAAGCCAGTCCGCGCCGGTTTATTGAGCGATCGGATGTTCCAAGTACCCAATTTCCAATCGTTTACCTTAATCTTTTTCCGTGCTCGTAGCCTAGGTCTTTGCTGATTGATCCGTTCCGTATTTCTGATTCGTTGTTTGTGATTAAAGAAAGGTTTCGGTATGCTTCGGTCGCGATACCTACATCCTGCTGATGGGGCTGCCATTTTAGGTGTAACTGGCGGGATGCAGCATTCCATAATTCAGCCGCCCGCTCCGGGTCAGACGCTGTTGTACGCCGTCCCTAATATGGGAACGACCCCCTTCCCATTCAGCAGCCGACCATAGTTTCCACCGGGGGTTGGTTACCCGATCTCCGCTTAGGTTACTCGTATCCCGGTCGGAGCCTCGTGGAGGTTGGGATAGGAGTTGCTGGATAGAGGTGAATGACCACATTAGGGTTTCAAGTTACACGTGTCCAACCATTTGCCAACCAGCTGATGGCTGATGACGTGGCAGCAGAATACGCCAGAGAGTGGGATCAACGCATCGCAGAACATCAGGAGGAAGGAGTGGAAGACATAAATGGGCTGCGGAGCAGTATCCACGGTGCCATCGAAACGACTGTGAGAGAGGTGAAAGGTACGAAGCGTCGAAGACAGCGTTACGGCTGGCTCAATGCCGAGTTCCAGAGAGCGACAGATGAAAATAACCGTGCCAAGAGCCGCATGCTCACTGCGGCTACGCGTCAGAATAAAGAGAGGTACAGGGAGGCAAGAGCTGCCGAAAATAGAACCCACCGTCGAAAGAAGCGCGAGTACGACGAGCAGGTGCTCGCCAACGTAGAGGACAGCTATGCTCAAAACGACGTGCGGAGCTTCTAAACAGAATCAATGTGCGGAGCTTCTAAACAGAATATTCAGTAAGGGGCCATCCACATACCACGTGGACAGAAGATTTTAAACGATTTTGACCCCCCCCCGTGGAAAACTGCTCATATAAATTCTAAAAATTTTGTATGGTCCGTTGACATTACCCCCCTCCCCAAAGCTATCCACGTGGTATGTGGATGGCCCCTTAGCGATTTCGCTAATTTTTGAGCTGCTTAGCGGACTACTAGCGTCGCTAAAATTTTGGCCGTCGAAACGCTAATCGCTAATTCGCTAAGTTTGTAGAGAAACGACAAAAACTGTTTTTGATAAACTGTGAGTCGCTGATGGCGTACATAAATTGCTTCGAATGATGAACATACCTTGCTGCAAAGGGTACTTCTAGAACATATGTTTCATTCGATCAACGTCCAGCTGTCTTATATTTCTCTGTTTACGACACATGTGCAAGGCAGTCTTTTTACTCTAGAATGGTATTCCAGTTATCGTATTAGGCCTAAAAGTATTCTGGAGAACAAGCTCAAGGTGATCTAGAAATTGCTGCGTATTACAATGCGCTAGAAATTATGGCAACTTCGGTCCTACTTTTTCGATTCAGATAATATTTGAGTTTTTGAAAACATTCCTAAAAGCATTTATATTACATGCAAGCAGAATCACTTTTGTTGCTCACGAAATCCAAATGTTGCTTCACAAAATCCTTAAGTATGACTGTTTTGTGAATTTTTAACCACTTATTGTAAATAGCACTCAAAAATAATTTTTTTCGTTTGTTTTTATGAGCAATAAACATATCTATATGACAATCTACGTAATAATAAGTTAGCGATTAGCGATTAGCGAAAGCTTCGCTAATATGGGTTTAGCGTTTAACGTTTAGCGATTATCGAGCAAAATTTTCCAGTTAGCGGATTAGCGATTAGCATCGCTAAATTTTCAGTTAGCGGTGCCCACCACTGAAACCAACAAATAATTAATTCTGAGATATAAATTCAAATATGTCAAATATCACTTCTTGTGACGTCGATGACTGGACGATTTGTGTGGAATAAGCCAATCACCTTCCCAATCTATCAGTAATTTTGATGAGTATATTTTATCTACATTGCATCATATGTGCTTAAACCTTTGCCGAACCGTACGTCTGCTTTGGATATCAGATAACGAAGAAAGAGTAAAAATGAATGCACTGGATGATAAGATATTCAAACGCTGATTGGTGAACACTGAATCACAAGACAGCAGACTGCTGTTTTTAAAGCGTGTTCACGTAAACGTACTCAGTAACAACATAATCAACAAAATATTCATTACATAATCAATAAATCCGGTGGGAGTTTTCTTTGTAATAGATTATTCTAAGTCATTACTTTTTAGCAGCACGAGCTTCATCATTTGTCACTGTAAATTCGTCTAGGAAATTATTACCAATACTGAACTGTTTGTTTATGTGTAAATACGGTCCGTAGACGTCTAAAATGAAAATTTAGATTCAATATACTGCATCACGATTTAGAAATTTTATTCGATACTTACTATTGAATGTTGGCCATTCCGGTAGATCTTTGGTTTTGGGCACTCCGTCGATAGCGAATGACGTCCAAAGATCAACCATCTTTTTGGCTATTTCTGTGTCCTGGCTGTTCAATCTGGCCGCCGACTTCGGATACGGGAAGAGATAGATGAGATCATTGGTGTGGTGCACTCCGCCATCGAACGGTATCCGACTGATGTCCTGATCGAATCCAAAGCGGCTATGCTCGCCATGGTAGTCAAAGCTGTACACGTAGGTCTGGTTGGGATTGTGGCGGCTGTTGAATTGGGCGGATCGTAGAACCGTGGATTTGATGATGGTGGCACCCGTGTACTGTGAAAATATAAACATTTAACTTTTAGATTACGGAATTCAATCATTGTATTCATTATGGCTTACATCTATCAGACCAGGAATGAGTTTGAGTATATCACCAGAGGTGAGATCTTCAATATCGAACATTGCTCTTGCAATCAGAGGTGCTAGAGTTTTGCTATCTTCAGACGATCCATACGTTCGGGAGACTTGTTCTATTAAGTCGTATCGCATGAAGTCTTTATCATTTAGCACTTTCATGTGTGCTAGTATGACAAACATGTCTACCAGAGCGAAACTACCTTCATGCTTAACCACTCCGGTTAACATCGGTACATTTTTTCGTCCTCCACCCTTTTTCATAACCTCGAAGGGTGTTTTCGGGAAAATGTCCGAAGGTCCTCCCAATGTAAATCGATGCCCTCCGATTGAGTTGATACCGTTGGGAGTTCCTTGCCACTACAAGATTATATGCGATACAGTGAAGTTAATTACATGTTAAAATGAAATAACTGTTACCATATGCTGGGAAAAGAATTTCAACAGATTGTAGGCATCCAATTCAATCAAAAATTTCTCCACCTCTTGCAGTGGTGCTTTGGGATCGAACCCTGCTCGAGTTCGTCTCCGCAGGGGCCCGGCCGACACCCAGGTTGCAGTCATAAAGCTTCCACTAGCGGAGGGTAACAAGGCCCTGAAGAAGGCCACGTTGAAGGTGGGTTGGTCGGTCTGCCCTCTGGGCACCGTCCAACAGCCTGACGTTTGCTTCAGGTGCTTTGAGCGGGGGCATAAATCCTGGTCGTGGAAAGGGCTCGACAGGTCCAATTTGTGCCGCCGCTGCGGTGGCGCAGGCCACAAGGCACGGGACTTCGTTGCACCTCCCAAGTGTCTGGTATGCACCAGTAAACGGGACGCCAAACACGCCATGGGAGGCCCAAGTGTCCGGCTGCACGGCCGGCTACTAAGCCGCAGGCTTAGGGTGATACAGTTAAACCTGAACCACTGCTATGCGGCGCAGCAGTTGCTACACCAAGCGGCTGCTGAGTCGTTGTCGGACGTGGCCATCGTCTCGGACCCATACCGGACAAGTCTGGGAAGACGGCCATTTGCCTCCAGAGAGGGGTACGTTATAGCCAAAGTGGATGGAGTATTCTACTGCAGTTGCTATGCTCCGCCAAGTTGGTCTACCGAAACGTTCGCGCAGATGGTCGATCAAGCAACCGTGGAACTGACGGGCCTATGGCCGTTGGTGGTTGCGGGTGACTTCAACGCTTGGGCTGTCGAGTGGGGAAGTCGCTGTACAAACCAGAGGGGCCAGGTTTTGTTGGAAGCTTTGGCAAAGCTCAACTTAGACTTGGCTAACGTTGGTACAAAATGCACCTACAGTAGAAACGGTGCCGAATCGATTATCGATGTGACGTTCTGCAGCTCGGGACTGATCACGAACTGGGGGTAGACGACAGCTACACGAATAGCGATCACCAATCGATCCGCTATGAGGTAGGCGTGCGGAAGCAAGCAGCGAGTAGGGCCAATATTCCATCCTTCTACGGCTGGAAAACATTGCATTTCGTGGGGGTGAACTTCTCCCGGATGTGGGCCATCTAAATTCGATGCTGTCATGGGCGTGCGACGCCACGATACCTAGGTCTCGTCCGCCTAGAGAGGGTAGGCCACCGACATACTGGTGGAGCGATACGATAGCAGGCCTGCGCAATGCATGCCTCCGTGCAAGACGGAGGATACAACGCGCACGTTCCGACGAGCAAAGAGCGAAACGCGGTGCCGCATTCAGATCCACTAAGGCAACGCTTAAGAGCGCAATCAGAGCCAGCAAACGAGCCTGTTTCGAACGACTCTGTGCCAGTGCCAATTCGAACCCGTGGGGTGACGCCTACAGGATCGTTAAGACCAAGACTAGAGGTGCGCTAGCCCCGGCCGAACAATCACCAGCGATGCTAGAAACGATCATTCAGGGCCTCTTCCCAAGCCACGAACCAAGTCCCTGGCCTCCGGCTGACGAGTCACTACCTACCGTGAGTGACGGCAGCCGTGCAGAGGCTGACGATGCGGTAAGGGTGACGGAAGATGAATTGATCGAGATCGCAAACTTCCTGAAGGTAGGCAAGGCTCCGGGACCAGACGGAATCCCGAACTTGGCCATCAAGACGGCCATCAAAGAAGCCCCCGGGTTGTTCAGGGCGGTCATGCAGAAATGCCTTGACGACTGCCTCTTCCCGGACGTGTGGAAGCGCCAGAGGCTGGTGCTGTTGCCGAAGGTTGGGAAACCACCAGGTGACCCATCGGCATACAGACCAATCTGCCTGCTGGACATGGCGGGCAAGGTGCTTGAGAGGGTAATCCTCAATAGACTGGTGAAATATACAGAAAGTGAGAACGGTCTATCAAGCAACCAGTTCGGTTTTCGAAAAGGTAGGTCCACGGTGGATGCAATTCTCTCCGTCACCAGAACGGCTGAGGTTGCAATCCAACGCAAGAGGAGGGGCATTCGTTACTGCGCGATCGTCACGCTTGACGTGAAGAACGCGTTTAACAGTGCCAGCTGGGACTCCATAGCCTTAGCGCTACGAAGTCTCAGAGTGCCGACGCCGCTGTACAAGATTCTGGGAAACTACTTTCAGAATCGAGTGCTAGTGTATAACACAAACGAGGGTCAGAAAAGCGTTCCGGTTACCGCAGGAGTACCGCAAGGTTCCATCCTGGGTCCGGTACTGTGGAACGCTATGTATGACGGCGTGTTAAAACTAACACTCCCTCCAGGGGTGGTGATCGTGGGCTTCGTCGACGACATAACTCTTGAGGTCTATGGCGAGTCTATTAGAGAGGTAGAGTTAAAGGCCGCGCCATCAATACGCGTAGTGGAAGACTGGATGCACTCCAGGAAACTGGAGCTAGCGCACCATAAGACTGAAGTTATTGTTGTAAATAACAGAAAGTCTGAGCAGGAGGCATCGATTAGTGCCGGTACATGCACTATCGCCTCAAAACGCTCGTTGAAGCTTCTGGGGGTTATGATCGACGACAAGCTCACGTTCGGGAGCCACGTCGATTATACCTGCAAGAAAGCTTCCATGGCTGTGGTAGCGCTATCTCGCATGCTGGCAAACAGCTCGGCGGTCCGTAGCAGCAGGCGCAAAGTCCTTGCTAGCGTGACCACGTCCATACTCAGGTATGGAGGACCAGTGTGGTCCAAGGTATTGAGTACCTCGTGCCATCGCGGCAAACTCGAGAGTACGTACAGGCTAATGTGCCTTAGGGTCGCGTGCGCATACCGAACAGTGTCGTACGAGGCGGTTTGCGTCCTGGCTGGCATGATGCCCATCAGCATCATTGTCAAAAAGGATGTAGAGTGCTTCGACCAACGCGACACGAGGGGTATACGCAACACCATACGGTCATCTTCAATGGCCAGGTGGCAGCGGGAGTGGTCCAACACTACAAAAGGTAGATGGACACACCGACTCATTCCAGAGTTAGCATGCTGGATTAATAGGCGCCATGTGGAAGTAACCCTCCATCTGACACAGATCCTGTCAGGCCATGGCTGCTTTAGGCAGTACCTGCATAGGTTCGGGTACGCCGAGTCCCCTATGTGCCCCGCTTGTACGGGTGCGGAAGAAAGCGCGGAGCATGTGTTCTTCACATGTCCGCGCTTTGAGCGGATACGGTACGAAATACTGGCAATAAGTGGGATGGAAACCACGCCAGAGAATATAGTGCGTAGGATGTGCGAAAATAGAGAAATCTGGGATGCGGTCATCACGGCCGCATCACAGATCGTTAGTATTTTGCAGGGCACCAATCGACGGGAAACCATCGACGTGCCCCAGTTAGTTAACGGTTAACTAACTGGCCTGTATAGGCCTGTATAGGCTCTGCTACCCATAGAGGTAAGTGCGAAAAGCACGACGGGCCCTCTCCCTGAAGTAATGCCTAACGGCGGTCCCGGGGAGACCAAGGACTTTAGCTGTTCAGCTTAGGTTGCTCAGCATGGGTAAAAGCAGGTGTGTTTCCGAATATTCATACGTGGAAAATAGGAGCTACATATGGCAATTACCCTGGTCGCAGCAAAATTAATCAGCTTCAGGCCATTTCCATTGGTTGACGAGTGGAGGCTATGCCTTCCAATGACCGGACGGAAAAATTCCTCCCTCCCAACCTGCACGTTTGCGTCTCCAATGAGGACTTGTACGTCGTGTTTTGGGCACTCGTCATAGATTCGCTCAAGCTTGTCATAGAACTCATCTTTGACTTCATCGGATTTGTCGTTTGTCGGTGCGTAGGTGTTGATTGAACTGTAGTTGAAGAGTTTGCCCTGAATCCTCAACACGCATATACGGTCATCTACGGGCCTCCACCGGATGACTCTTGATTTCTGATTTCCCAGCACTACGAAACCGACGCCCCGTTCCACTGCTTTGCCGCCACTGTAGTAGATGTGGTACTTGAAAGAAGTGTGTGCAATAGTCCCTACTGCACGGAATTCCCTTTATCCGGAATTTGGCCAACGAACCTCCTGAATCGCTGCGATTCCGACTCCCTGTCGCTGTAATTCTTGAGAAAGCAAGCCAAGTCCGCGCCGGTTTATTGAGCGATCGGATGTTCCAAGTACCCAATTTCCAATCGTTTACCTTAATCTTTTTCCGTGCTCGTAGCCTAGGTCTTTGCTGATTGATCCGTTCCGTATTTCTGATTCGTTGTTTGTGATTAAAGAAAGGTTTCGGTATGCTTCGGTCGCGATACCTACATCCTGCTGATGGGGCTGCCATTTTAGGTGTAACTGGCGGGATGCAGCATTCCATAATTCAGCCGCCCGCTCCGGGTCAGACGCTGTTGTACGCCGTCCCTAATATGGGAACGACCCCCTTCCCATTCAGCAGCCGACCATAGTTTCCACCGGGGGTTGGTTACCCGATCTCCGCTTAGGTTACTCGTATCCCGGTCGGAGCCTCGTGGAGGTTGGGATAGGAGTTGCTGGATAGAGGTGAATGACCACATTAGGGTTTCAAGTTACACGTGTCCAACCATTTGCCAACCAGCTGATGGCTGATGACGTGGCAGCAGAATACGCCAGAGAGTGGGATCAACGCATCGCAGAACATCAGGAGGAAGGAGTGGAAGACATAAATGGGCTGCGGAGCAGTATCCACGGTGCCATCGAAACGACTGTGAGAGAGGTGAAAGGTACGAAGCGTCGAAGACAGCGTTACGGCTGGCTCAATGCCGAGTTCCAGAGAGCGACAGATGAGAATAACCGTGCCAAGAGCCGCATGCTCACTGCGGCTACGCGTCAGAATAAAGAGAGGTACAGGGAGGCAAGAGCTGCCGAAAATAGAACCCACCGTCGAAAGAAGCGCGAGTACGACGAGCAGGTGCTCGCCAACGTAGAGGACAGCTATGCTCAAAACGACGTGCGGAGCTTCTAAACAGAATCAATGTGCGGAGCTTCTAAACAGAATATTCAGTTAGGGGCCATCCACATACCACGTGGACAGAAGATTTTAAACGATTTTGACCCCCCCCCCCCCGTGGAAAACTGCTCATATAAATTCTAAAAATTTTGTATGGTCCGTTGACATTACCCCCCTCCCCAAAGCTATCCACGTGGTATGTGGATGGCCCCTTAGCGATTTCGCTAATTTTTGAGCTGCTTAGCGGACTACTAGCGTCGCTAAAATTTTGGCCGTCGAAACGCTAATCGCTAATTCGCTAAGTTTGTAGAGAAACGACAAAAACTGTTTTTGATAAACTGTGAGTCGCTGATGGCCTACATAAATTGCTTCGAATGATGAACATACCTTGCTGCAAAGGGTACTTCTAGAACATATGTTTCATTCGATCAACGTCCAGCTGTCTTAAATTTTTCTGTTTACGACACATGTGCAAGGCAGTCTTTTTACTCTAGAATGGTATTCCAGTTATCGTATTGGGCCTAGAAGTATTCTGGAGAACAAGCTCAAGGTGATCTAGAAATTGCTGCGTATTACAATGCGCTAGAAATTATGGCAACTTCGGTCGTACTTTTTCGATTCAGATAATATTTGAGTTTTTGAAAACATTCCTAAAAGCATTTATATTACATGCAAGCAGAATCACTTTTGTTGCTCACGAAATCCAAATGTTGCTTCACAAAATCCTTAAGTATGACTGTTTTGTGAATTTTTAACCACTTATTGTAAATAGCACTCAAAAATAATTTTTTTCGTTTGTTTTTATGAGCAATAAACATATCTATATGACAATCTACGTAATAATAAGTTAGCGATTAGCGATTAGCGAAAGCTTCGCTAATATGGGTTTAGCGTTTAACGTTTAGCGATTATCGAGCAAAATTTTCCAGTTAGCGGATTAGCGATTAGCATCGCTAAATTTTCAGTTAGCGGTGCCCACCACTGAAACCAACAAATAATTAATTCTGAGATATAAATTCAAATATGTCAAATATCACTTCTTGTGACGTTGATGACTGGACGATTTGTGTGGGATAAGCCAATCACCTTCCCAATCTATCAGTAATTTTGATGAGTATATTTTATCTACATTGCATCATATGTGCTTAAACCTTTGCCGAACCGTACGTCTGCTTTGGATATCAGATAACGAAGAAAGAGTGAAAATGAATGCACTGGATGATAAGATATTCAAACGCTGATTGGTAAACACTGAATCACAAGACAGCAGACTGCTGTTTTTAAAGCGTGTTCACGTAAACGTACTCAGTAACAACATAATCAACAAAATATTCATTACATAATCAATAAATCCGGTGGGAGTTTTCTTTGTAACAGATTATTCTAAGTCATTACTTTTTAGCAGCACGAGCTTCATCATTTGTCACTGTAAATTCGTCTAGGAAATTATTACCAATACTGAACTGTTTGTTTATGTGTAAATACGGTCCGTAGACGTCTAAAATGGAAATTTAGATTCAATATAATGCATCACGATTTAGAAATTTTATTCGATACTTACTATTGAATGTTGGCCATTCCGGTAGATCTTTGGTTTTGGGCACTCCGTCGATAGCGAATGACGTCCAAAGATCAACCATCTTTTTGGCTATTTCTGTGTCCTGGCTGTTCAATCTGGCCGCCGACTTTGGATACGGGAAGAGATAGATGAGATCATTGGTGTGGTGCACTCCGCCATCGAACGGTATCCGACTGATGTCCTGATCGAATCCAAAGCGGCTATGCTCGCCATGGTAGTCAAAGCTGTACACGTAGGTCTGGTTGGGATTGTGGCGGCTGTTGAATTGGGCGGATCGTAGAACCGTGGATTTGATGATGGTGGCACCCGTGTACTGTGAAAATATAAACATTTAACTTTTAGATTACGGAATTCAATCATTGTATTCATTATGGCTTACATCTATCAGACCAGGAATGAGTTTGAGTATATCACCAGAGGTGAGATCTTCAATGTCGAACATTGCTCTTGCAATCAGAGGTGCTAGAGTATTGCTATCTTCAGACGATCCATACGTTCGGGAGACTTGTTCTATTAAGTCATATCGCATGAAGTCTTTATCATTTAACACTTTCATGTGCGCTAGTATGACAAACATGTCTACCAGAGCGAAACTACCTTCATGCTTAACCACTCCGGTTAACATCGGTACATTTTTTCGTCCTCCACCCTTTTTCATAACCTCGAAGGGTGTTTTCGGGAAAATGTCCGAAGGTCCTCCCAATGTAAATCGATGCCCTCCGATTGAGTTGATACCGTTGGGAGTTCCTTGCCACTACAAGATTATATGCGATACAGTGAAGTTAATTACATGTTAAATTGAAATAACTGTTACCATATGCTGCGAAAAGAATTTCAACAGATTGTAGGCATCCAATTCAATCAAAAATTTCTCCACCTCTTGCAGTGGTGCTTTGGGATCGAACCCTGCTCGACGGGCGATGTCTCTAGCATTTCGCTCACAATTTAAATCGAACGTCCAGCTACTGGCCAGTCCCGCACCGGAGTTCAAAATCATTTTATTGAAAAATGACTCCTCACCGGCTGGGCTGAAGGTGAGCGCTGAAATGATTCCTGCTCCCGCAGATTGGCCAAACGCAGTTACTTGCTCGGGATCACCCCCGAAGTGGGATATATATTTCTGGACCCAGCGAAAAGCCAGAATAACGTCCATAACTCCCGCATTCCCGGGTATGTTTTCGGTTTTGGTTGACAGAAATCCAAGTGCGGCTAGTCGATACTGCGGCACGACTAGGACGATGTCTTTTTCGAGCAAGTATTCGGGAGGATGTTGGCCGGCACCGCCACTGTAAAATCCTCCGCCGTGTATGAACACAATGACTGGCCTCTTGGCTGAAAGCTGATGATTCGAAATGTTAGAATAAGTATATTCTACTTGCATATTGATTACTAAACCGTACCTCTTTGGTATACACGCATAGGTTTATGCAGTCTTCCAGATTGGCCGGCAGTGAGTCCTTCCCAATTTTTTTCATGTCCCCGTAGTAAGGAGAAGAATGACCACGTTTCGAAACGTCCATCACTCCTTCCCAAGGTTCGACTGGGATGGGTGCCTTGAAACGTCGATCTCCCGTTGCAGGTTGACCGTAGCGGATGTTCAGGAATTGCTGTATCGGTACACCACTCCAAGCACCCTTGGTGTAAGATCCTTTCAGTGACCCTAAACCTGGTAGATGAACGATGGGATTTGGAACCTCAGGATTGCTGTCGGATGAACAGTGGCGTTTTTGGCTGAGTGGTAGTGACGACAAAAGACGACACTGTGCTTGGACAATTTGACTGAAGTTACGGGCTAAGCTCTTTGGTAGTGCCATGGTTGCTCTCTGAAAATTTAATCAATTAATGAACTAGATATTGAGAAATCTGCCTCGTAGTTATATGTATACCAAATGAAAAATTCAGAAAACCAAAACTTAATTTGAACTCTATTCTAAGATACCAGTTAAAGCCTAAGTAGTAAAAGTAGTAAAAGCACTAAGAAGCTTAGATGCATCGAAAGGGCTTAGACCTGACGGAATCGCTCCTCGAGATTTTACTGAGTGTTTAGCGATGTTTTTCTGCAATAGATCCGAAGTTTCACGTTGATTTGTAACCAGGAACGAAACTTCTCAATATACGGGATAAAAGAATTGTCCAAACCGTTTCCATAGAAGGAGAAATAATATCTTGGCTTCCGTTTTCTGGGATGCCCGTGAAATAATTTTGTTACATTGAAATATATTTCCGAATGTGGTGCACACTCAAAAATTACTCGCACACAGCCTTATTTCTGTAAACAATAGGATATTAAAGGACACACTGAACAAAATATAATTCTTAGTTTTCAAATTAATGAAGCTAGGATCTCTCCAAGATAAATTGTCATCACCACCGAATCTTCACAACAGCTGTAGATGGGTTTCCAGCGTGAAAACGCAGTTTTCTGTACCTTCGATACGATAATTGCTTGCCTAACAGAAGGCGTAATTTGCAGCGAGATTCTCGTATAGTGAACGAAGATTCAATGGACGAGTCCTGCTCACGACACTCATTAGATTCATTCATTCAGTTATTTTTACCTCACACACTTAAAAAAATGGTAACAGATTTGCCAATACTGAAGAGTTGAAGCCTGCTATTTTGAGGAGCTCAACGCTTCTAATTATGAGAATTATAAAAAAAGAAAAGCTTATCAAACTAACAGGAGACCTTTGTTCGTCGGCTAGAAAAAGAATCCTTGTTATTAGACCTCATTTAGACACCTTATGTCCCATCCATAGAATCAAAGTCACTGCGGCTTATTCCAGGTTAACTTATTTACCAATCGATTAACGTTCTGTTCTATCAAAGTAAAACTATTTAGCATTTCATTGCAAATCATATTCAAAGAAAAATTCTTTTTTAACACTTTTTAATTCCATCACGTTATTTTCTATTCCCACAGCGTTAGTACTCGAGAAAGTCCATAATATCAGTACGAGAACTTGAAAACTATAGATTTGATATGTATGTTCTACATTCTCCACTTAATATCAATCATTGATTGAACTGAATTAATATTATTATTACCACACAAGTGCTGGGCAGAGTTCACTTTACAATTTCTTTTTCTTCTTATCTAGATATCGCAGCTATCCTTACTCGCACTTGGATTTAGTATAATTATTTGAACTTTAACACGTTCGTCTCATTACGCTGCAAGCTAGACTGAAACCGTTTACGGAATGCGGGCCACGTTAAATAGGATAGGGTCGATTAATAAATCCGGAAGAACTACGCATGGCCACCCGTTATCAGACGTGTGTACACATTCATTAGACCGAGGATCAGCCATTTTATCGCAAGCTGATAAAATCGATGTGATGTCGCAGGGCAAATTTCTTGCTACTACGAATTAACCGATGAGTTATCTGTGTTTTGTTGTGATCCAGGCCGTCGTCGGTTGGCAAAGGGAAGTCGCAACTGTCGGGACACTCGGGCAACGTGTAATTAGGGGGCCGCGTATCTTGTAGTTCGGGAAGACTGCTTTCCCACTGTTTTTGGATGGTTATCGTTTGGCTATTTTAATTTAGGAACTGATTTCGGCTTGGCAACCTTCCGGATACATTGAATCGAATTTTTATCTTTTTCTATTCACGGTGAAAATAGATTCGTCGTAATTATGCTTTTAGGATTAGATAATAAGTTAATAACGTATTTATAAATATTTGAAAGTGTCGAATAACGTATTTATAAATACTTGAAAATGTCGAATTGTCGAGTGGTTTAATTAAATACTGTCGGAATTGTTTGTATAAAAAGCGAACTTTTAAAATAATATTCTTTTCGTACCTACCAATCTTGTTAGGCTGGATCTATGAAACTACAGTATTGACCAACCCGATCTTCAGAGAAAGCTGGATGAAAGAATCACGAATAATATTAGTATAAATATTAGTAGTCACAAAATAAGTAATTTTCCGCTCCAAGTTCTTACAACTTTTAAATAAGCTTCCTAAATCATTAAACCTCAGAGGAAACAGGATCGCTGCTCCGCTGTTAAGTTATCCAATTTTACAAAAACGAACAGACGATGTAAAATGAAAATCTAAAACCGGAAAAGAGAAAAATATGTCCAATTTCAAATGCTAATAAATCGGTAAGATTTCTATCGATTTTCTTCGTTCTTGCAGCAATAGATTGGTAAATCTTCTAAAATTCTTCCCAAATGCAAAAAATTGTAATTTTGTTATTCAAACTATTGTACTATTGAAAATTGTGAAGCCTTGTCAAAACGAAGAATTCGACCTCTTATTGGTCGTTATATGATTGCTTCCCAAGCACGGTCGACAGAATTATAGACCTAATAATTCGAAATGTGCTATTAGGCCTATACTGCCGTGATGCAACATTATGACGTACATCCATTTGATCTGTTTTTTAATACGGCCCAAAAACGAACGGGTTACTTGTCACTTTTGTATTGAAATGGTGCAAACGTCATTTTGTTTTCTTGATTTTATGCAACGTACGAATAAGTAACAACTAAAAGAAAGATACCAAAAGATGGGTCTTCGAATAACGAACAAATTAGCATAAGAACCCCATATTTGAAAAAAAATGGCGCTTACGTCAGTCTGCGAGATTACGGTAGTATATAAAAGCCTGTTTCATCCGAAGTCGCGCTTAATAGTTCTAGACTGCGACAACAGTAGTCCCCACAGCTGTGGTATGGCAGCGAATAGCGCAGCGGGTATATCAGCATTGATAGTAGTAGGGCCAGCTGATGCACTTTCTTTAGTGAAATGCTACCTCTGTGCGATAGCGGGCACTAGTAAATGCATCCAATGAAAAGTTACCTCATTTTGACAAGACACCAATGTTCTGGAAAGCTGGCATTCAAAATACATGAGCCGTCTAGTTTTGAGTGTAACAGCTTTTCCCTGTGATATCTATCACAAGGAATACCTTATTCGCACTGTCTAAAAATAAGGTTATCGCATAATCAAACCTTAAAAATTGTTAAGCCTAATATGACAAGCAACTATATTATTGAAAAGGGTCAATCCTTATTGAAACGCAAATTTCGACGGTCGACAGAATTATTGACCTAGTGATTCGGAATGTACTATTTGGCATATATAAGAGCCTGTTCCAGCCGAAATAGCTTATATTAGTTCTAGACAGAAACTACAACACAGCACTTACAGCAGCTGCTGTGGCAGCGGATAGCATCAGTAGCAGCAATGGTATCAGCAGCGATATTGGGGCCAGCTGGTGCAGCGGCACTTCCTCTAGTAACAGCTGCCTTTGTGCAGTAGCGAGCAGCATCATTAGTAGGTACATTAGCTGGCACTTCCTCTAATGAAAAGTTGCCGTATTTTGACTTGTAACAGGGTGTCGCCCTGTACACACTAAATTTGCCCGGCGAAACCCTTACAGGGCGGCCAGATACCTCTAAATGGACTTTCGGACTTTTGCTAGGACACAGAAAGAAAGAAAACAACAAACAAATAAAATAAAAACTTATCGCGATTTATTCCTGTCTTCCTCTAGCTGTCGGTGGTGGGAGCACTCCTGGGGTGGTTTGTGTCCAAGCTGCTCCAGCAGCTAACTTCGGCGGGGCTGATGTGTTGGATGCTGTTCCTACAGCAGACTTCGGTGGGGTTGTTTTCCGCTTCTTGTCGATTAGCCGGGGTAGCGAACACTGCTCACCAATCCGGCGAGCAACACACACCAGCAGCACACGATCCACGGGCCAACGGAACAACCTTCGTTGGACTTACACAATACAAAGCGGCACAACCTTCGCTTTTTGCGAGACAAAAACGAGGTCGAGGCTAAACTGCTCATCCCGCGATGGCTGCCGACCACAGCAAACCCGCAGAGACTGGATTCAGCACCACTTTTTCGCAGCTAGAGGAAAATACCGTCCTATCTATCCCTAACAATTATTTCACAAACATGACAAAAAATCATCGAACCTAACTAACGCGACAATGTCGTTCACAAACGAAAAAACGAACGATTTTGCACGAAAATAAACAAACTTATGTGAACGATATTCAGCGCAAGTGGTGAGAACTGTCATAACAAGTACACGCTGCTGCGGGAGTGTCCAA
Organism: Wyeomyia smithii; assembly: GCF_029784165.1. Taxonomy (NCBI): domain Eukaryota; kingdom Metazoa; phylum Arthropoda; class Insecta; order Diptera; family Culicidae; genus Wyeomyia; species Wyeomyia smithii. Next base: position 206,707,792 of record NC_073695.1, on the reverse strand, counting down.
ATGTGGGTACCACTTTTTCGCAGCTAGAGGAAAATACCGTCCTATCTATCCCTAACAATTATTTCACAAACATGACAAAAAATCATCGAGCCTAACTAACGCGACAATGTCGTTCACAAACGAAAAAACGAACGATTTTGCACGAAAATAAACAAACTTATGTGAACGATATTCAGCGCAAGTGGTGAGAACTGTCATAACAAGTACACGCTGCTGCGGGAGTGTCCAAATGTGGGTAAATTTCACTTATACACTCTCTCGCAACAGTACCCGAAATTAGGGTTATTTTTACGCTCACGCTCTTGCAGCGTTATACACAATTAGGTAAATTTTCCACTCGATGCTAAAATTGTAACCGCACAGGTTACATAACTACACATAAACGTTTTGGAATGCTGGCTTTTTAAGTATATTGGTCGTCAAATTTTCAGTGTGGAAAAAATTTTCAACTGTATTCTCAGGAAAATGCCTTAATCTCCTCTGTCGGGGTAGCACACAGTGCGACATTATATCCGATAGGAAATTGAACAACAACAGTCCTTATAAGGACAACAAAAAAGTAGAAGGGTGGTATTCAAGACACGACCGCATGACGTTGACTACCGTATTCTTATATTCCATTAAAACAAATAGTAGAGGGAATTGCAACTCCAGTATTTGTTGCAATTTTATCTAACAGTGCATTTCTGAATGCTGAATACTAGAAGAATGGATCTCTCTTATTTAATCGCTGTCATTTCATACATACCGCATGACGTAGGACTCTATATTTTTCATCTAACAGTGCTTTCTTATTTGCTGACATTAGAGCGCTTTGAACAATAATTAATAAATAATATAAATGACATATATGGATGAAACCTTATTTATATTGGCATCCCCGCTTCCCAGGTATTCAAATTAGAAAAGCATTTGTTCGTAGTTTAAAATAACAAGAAAAACATTAGAATTAACAAATTCGATGTATTCTTCCTATTTCAGTAGACAGTAATTACGAACATATTTGGTATTTGAGACCAGAACGATTTAAGTGGAAATTCACAGATGGAAAATAATTTGACAGTAAATGAACTTCATGCATGATTAGCTTCGACTCAGCATATAAATTAATATATTTCCAAAACTTAAGATACTTTCAATATTTTCGGAATAACTTTAATGCATTAAACAAACCTGCTGTGTGACGCAACCGACGAAGTTGCATAAAGTTGATCCGTGGCGATATTAATCTCACAGTCAGTGGATCTAATGCCGGTAAGCTCGACGGGTATTTTGGGTAGGTAAAACCGTTTGATTTTGACAACGTTGGGATTACGCCTCGTTTTAGACTTTGTCGACATGTGTTGCAGGCTAAAAACCCTTCAACTGAGCCAAAACCGTTGGTGCCACCAGCATATTCGTTCCGGCACTATTTGTGGGCTTTAAGTCGTTTAAGAACCAAAGCCTATCGCACACATCACAAGGGTGACCAAACTCGTTTCCGAGGAACCGTTTATCAAACTCTCGTGTAGCTCGCTCGAAACGGGGCTGTACTTGAGACGGTGGTTGCGAGGGAATTGCTACATAAAAATATTATCCACAGGTAATTTGAATTTTTAAGAAAATAATCTAATACTCACTCTGATGCAATGGCTCAGGAAACGAAGTGTCCACAGGCAAAAAGCTTATGGATTGCACGGGTACAACATTAGCGGTGGAAGTTTCTTGAGTAAAACATGGTGAACGAATGGTTTCGCGATAATTGTCAAACAAATTGTGTACTGGTGACGCAGCATTGACCGTTGGTAGATCATGAAACTGCGTGACCGGAATACAATTATCAACAAGCCCAACGCGGACATTTTGCACATGGCTTAGCCCATCATGATGTGAATGCACTGCAGGAAAATCTATAATACACAATTCACACGAATATACAATTTTGACACATAAACATTATGCCAAATACTGTTAAGTTTGTTTCCACAAAAATCCGTTCAAAAATTTACAAAAAAAAATCAGAATTGTGAGTAGAAATGCTTTTGCTGCTAGAACCAAAATTTCGTGATTAAGGTAGTTAAAATTAAAACACGGTTGAAACTACTGCAACGTTCTCATAATATGTACACAATAGACACAGAAAGTTAAATGACGATTGATAATTTTGAAATCGAGTTTTCTTTTAAGTTTGAACGAAACTTTCAAAGATAACTTTCCAACGCGTTTTCCTCAAAATTATAATTTTTGAGTTGTGGGTTATTATCAGTAAAGTTTATGAACAATGGATGGCATAATACACTTTATAGTAACTCTATAATTTAGTTAGGCCTCTGTCATAGTAGCCGCGAAAAGCGGCGCGAACCGATTCGCCCGGCCGTACCCGATCAGTCAAAAATATCAGGATTATAACAAATCTTAATATATTGTAACGCACTTTTCGCATCAACTTGTGTTCTAAATTTGGTCTCGTTAATAGTTAAAATATCAAAATTTCTATCAAAATCATTTACTGATTATAACAAATTATAGCAAGTTTTGTAGATTTTCGGCAGAAAAAGATCAGCACTAGTTAGAATGTACAATATTTTCTTGATTGAATAACAAGTTTTGTTTTAAATATGCTTTAGAAAAACACACTTTTGAACATTCAAGTGTATGGTAACAGAATTTGATACAATTTTGTACTTTTTACCATTCTGGCATATCAAAAATATTACAGGCTTTGTTATTTCTATCAAGTTCAGATATGTTTGTGTTACCCGTTTGTTATAATCGTTTGATCGGGTAGGCCAATGTACAGCCGTAAGTAGAGCTATACATTACTGCCTTACTGTGAATAAGAGGTACAAAAACCGAGTATAATATAGATATTATCAAATTTATATGCTTGAAAACATGTTATAACAGCGACAAGTATATGCAGTTGTGAAAACTTGCTGACCTCATTATAAACTGAATTGAATTTCCTACCTCGAGTCGAAGGTCCTTCTCCAGCGTTCCAATCAGTTGAAAGCGTATTACCTTTAACCTCTAGCATGTCGTCTTGATCTCGTTCTTGCCCAGCAATCGTTCTTCGTACCTTCGGAGAAATCGTCTTCTGCCGATCCTTCGCACGCTTCCGAGAATTGCGCTTATAGATCATGTTCATGTGTCGAGACATTGCGAAGATTCTCAGTATGTTCGTTTTAGCACTAGACGAAACTGCTAGCAAATTACTATAGCTGTAAACCTTTATAACAAAAATCCGTATCGTCCGTATGTCACTGGTGCGGTTTTGGAATCAAAATGATGGGGTGAAATGTTCGAACGGTACGTTTTATACCAAGGCTTCGTCAGGTAATAAAAAGAAGGTGGGGCTACATAGGTGATGGAATGGTAAGGAAAAATTTTTCTTGAAAGCTGCGCCGGCCGCTGTCGTAATATTAACACCAACACAAACATGCATTTATGCAAGGTTTTTTCCGCTTGCAGCAGCATTTGGTAAAACAGAAAATTCAATTAGCCGCTTCTGTAACAAAATTTCAAGGCACCAAAAGGTGCCAGTTGCCGATTATAGTTTCCTGGTTAGTCCGTCCAGAATTCCAGCCATTTAAGTGTTTTGCAGTAGCCATTTACTACTAAAGCCACCAGCATAACGGGTGAAACCGGCACGAGATGACCGGTACTATTTTGTCTTTCCTCCTTTCAGCTGCTAACACCTAGCGCTGTCGTGAAATTAACATCAACATAAACATGCATTTTAGCAAGGTTTTTTTTTCGCTAACAGCAGCAATTGTAAAACATAAAATTCAACTAACCGCTTCTATTATAAAACTGCGAGGCACCAAAAGGTGCCAGTTGCCGATTTCTTGTTTACTGGTTTCCGTCCAGAATTCCAGCCATTTTAGTATTTTGCAGTAGCTACCAGCATCACGGGTCAAACCGGCATGAGATGACCGTTACTATTTTGTTTTTCCTCCTTTTAGCTGCTAACACCGAGCGTCCGTATGTATCCGGTACGGTTAAGTAGTGAAACTGATGGGGTGAAATGTTCGAACGATACGTTTTATACCAAGGCTTCGTCAGATAATTAGAAAGAAGGCGGGGCTACATAGATGATGGAATGGTAGAGACAAATGTTTCTTGAAAGCTGCGCCGGCCGCTGTCGTAATATTAACACCAACACAAACATGCATTTTTGCAAGGTTTTTTCCACTAGCAGCAGCATTTGGTAAAACAGAAAATTCAATTAGCCGCTTCTGTACCAAAATTTCGAGGCACCAAAAGGTGCCAGTTGCCGATTATAGTTTCCTGGTTAGTCCGTCCAGAATTCCAGCCATTTAAGTGTTTTGCAGTAGCCATTTACTACTAAAGCCACCAGCATAACGGGTGAAACCGGCACGAGATGACCGGTACTATTTTGTCTTTCCTCCTTTCAGCTGCTAACACCTAGCGCTGTCGTGAAATTAACATCAACATAAACATGCATTTTTGGAAGGTTTTTTTCCGCTAACAGCAGCAATTGTAAAACATAAAATTCAACTAACCGCTTCTATTATAAAACTGCGAGGCACCAAAAGGTGCCAGTTGCCGATTTCTTGTTTACTGGTTTCCGTCCAGAATTCCAGCCATTTTAGTATTTTGCAGTAGCCACCAGCATCACGGGTCAAACCGGCACGAGATGACCGTTACTATTTTGTTTTTCCTCCTTTTAGCTGCTAACACCGAGCGTCCGTATGTATCCGGTACGGTTTAGTAGTGAAACTGATGGGGTGAAATGTTCGAACGATACGTTTTATACCAAGGCTTCGTCAGATAATTAGAAAGAAGGCAGGGCTACATAGATGATGGAATGGTTGAGACAAATGTTTCTTGAAAGCTGCACCGGCCGCTGTCGTAATATTAACACCAACACAAACATGCATTTTTGGAAGGTTTTTTTCCGCTAGCAGCAGCATTTGGTAAAACAGAAAATTCAATTAGCCGCTTCTGTACCAAAATTTCGAGGCAACAAAAGGTGCCAGGTGCCGAATATATTTTTGTTTTTGGTTAGTCCGTCCAGAATTCCAGCCATTTAAGTGTTTTGCAGTAGCCATTTACTACTAAAGCCACCAGCATAACGGGTGAAACCGGCACGAGATGACCGGTACTATTTTGTCTTTCCTCCTTTCAGCTGCTAACACCTAGCGCTGTCGTGAAATTAACATCAACATAAACATGCATTTTTGGAAGGTTTTTTTCCGCTAACAGCAGCAATTGTAAAACATAAAATTCAACTAACCGCTTCTATTATAAAACTGCGAGGCACCAAAAGGTGCCATGTGCCGATTTCTTGTTTACTGTTTTCCGTCCAGAATTCCAGCCATTTTAGTATTTTGCAGTAGCCACCAGCATCACGGGTCAAACCGGCACGAGATGACCGTTACTATTTTGTTTTTCCTCCTTTTAGCTGCTAACACCGAGCGTCCGTATGTATCCGGTACGGTTTAGTAGTGAAACTGATGGGGTGAAATGTTCGAACGATACGTTTTATACCAAGGCTTCGTCAGATAATTAGAAAGAAGGCGGGGCTACATAGATGATGGAATGGTAGAGACAAATGTTTCTTGAAAGCTGCGCTGGCCGCTGTCGTAATATTAACACCAACACAAACATGCATTTTTGCAAGGTTTTTTCCGCTAGCAGCAGCATTTGGTAAAACAGAAAATTCAATTAGCCGCTTCTGTACCAAAATTTCGAGGCAACAAAAGGTGCCAGTTGCCGATTATAGTTTCCTGGTTAGACCGTCCAGAATTCCAGCCATTTAAGTGTTTTGCAGTAGCCATTTACTACTAAAGCCACCAGCATAACGGGTGAAACCGGCACGAGATGACCGGTACTATTTTGTCTTTCCTCCTTTCAGCTGCTATCACCTAGCGTCCGGTGCGGTTTTGGAATCAGAATTATGGGGCGCCGGCCGCTGTCGTAATATTAACACCAACAAAAAAATGCATATTTGCAAGGTTTTTTCCGCTAGCAGCAGCATAAACATCGGAAACAGAAAGTGACAACAACAATAACAACAAAGTCAGATCGATTGTATCCGTTAGTGTCGACTGTGCTTGGGAAGAGAGGTAGTGATGGGCTGCGCGGTATGATTTAGACAATCTATATTAATTACCAATTTTTCAATAGTGTATCTCAAACAAAGGTTTGTTTTTGTTACATAAATTTAACCGTAAAAGAATTTCTGATCGATTGATGCCAAAACCTCGAAAACCTGATTATAGATGACTGCAAAATAAGCGCTCAAAACCTGACCACTTTTCTCTGGTTTTCCCTGGTTGAAAAACTAGATTTTCAAATTCAGGGGCCTAACTTCGATATAGACGTTAGTCAACGTCAAAAATTAGTTAAGATTTAATATTTTCTCGTTTTGCGCTGGAATTAAAAGTGAAATGTTATTTTAATCTGCATGCCCTTTGACTGTTGAAATTTGTTTGCGTTGTAGAGTGTTTGTTGCATTCCTGTTCAGTGATGTATGTGCAAATTTAAATTCGGTAGCTCATCAACTCCTCTTTTGGACAACATTTCAAACATATTCAAATCGATCGGGCACAACTTTACCCGAAAGCAAATCCGGACCGCTGGGTTGTTTCTCTTCGGCCCGAAGCAAAACTTTTGAATACAATGCAGATTTGTAGCGGAGACTGAAATCCCTAAAGTTCGCCTCAACAAACTACGTGTTTTAGTGTCAAATCTCGAGAAACCAAATGAGGTTGCTGTTTGTGAGCTTTTCACGTTGGAGTACGTGTCCGTGTACATTCCAGCACGCGCAGTGAAGATCAACGGTGTGATCACCGACTCGTGTCTGACCATCAAGGGTCTACTGAAGGCTAGAATCGGCCGTTTTAAGGATTCCAGGCTTCAGCTGGTAAATATACTATATTACAAGCAATTTCACTCTGTATCGCTCGACAATCAGACTCTTTTCGAGTGACTTTCGCCGGGATTGCTCTACCGAACTATGTACTCGTGGACAAGGTGCGTCTACCCGTGTGCTCGCTTGTACCATGGTTCAAATGCCATAAGTGCAAGCAGTTGGGTCATACTCACTGCGGCAACACGGGGCTAATGCCTGTGATGAAAGGATGATGTATTTGACTCCGTATGCCCAGCGTACAAACAGCGTCAAGACTAGATTAGACGGTCTCTGGAAGAACGCTCAAAGTGCACTTTCGCAGAAAGGCTTAAAGAGGCCGCTCCCACCAAACCCTTTCGAGGTTTTGTCGTCCGATGAGCCTGACTCTGACGATTCAGTTGAAGAACCTTTTGTTTACTGAGGCCGGTAATTCTAGGAAGAGAAAAAGCCTTTCTTATCCTGAACAACTTAGGAAAGTTCGAAGGAAATCCCCATCTGAAATGTCTGATAATATAAAAACTAAAAGTACTGTTTAAATGCCAAAGCAAAGTAAATCACCCAGAAAGGCTTTAGAAACAAAACCCGAGACGCTACGACCATTATTTAAAATTGTCCTCTTTGACGGTCATTCCGCATCTTTCGGAAAGCGGAGGGTTTTGCTTTGACAATGTCTTTTGCTCAATAAACACTTAGAGGATTTTCACAACCGTCTTAAATTCAAAAAACCGCGAAAAACTTTTTGAATTAGCGCGGTATCGCATAAAAAATGCGCGTTAATTAAAAATACCTCTTGAAAAAAGATCTGCGTTGATTCAGGAATTATCGTAAAAACCGCGTTAATTCAAAAATCAATTCGCGTGAAAAAACCTGATTGTATTGTGAACTGGATTTTTGAAAATTTCAACATAACAGATCCCCTTAAAAGTCTTCTGGCATTTCTACCTACAGTTAAAACGTTTTGGAAGTAGTTGCCTGCTAAATGATCATTCCTTGAAGAGATCGTATCCTTCGATGGGTAACTCATCCGCTGAGGTAAAGGATTTTAACTCTGATTTACAGTGAAATTGTAGAGGTAAAAAAATTGATTCACTCAACGTTTTGGTTGAAAAAATACAAATGCGATGCATTTTCCGTTTGGCTTACTCTCAATGTTGATCTCAACTTCCATGGTTTTGATATTATTGATCAAGATACTTCTCATGGAGGAGTGCTTCTAGGGATTAAGAAGGGCTATTCCTTGTATCGTATTAACCTTCTCTCGATTCCAGGCATCAAAGTCGTCGCCTGTCAAATGACAAGACATGGTAAAGAGCTTTGTATTTCCTCAATATATATTTCCCCCAGCAACGGCTACTCTTTAGCATAGTAAAACTGCTTATCTCGCCACGATTTATTTAGGGAGATTTTAACTCTCATGACCTGGCTTGGGTCTCCCCTTCAAATGATGGTCGCTCCACCTTGGTCTATAATCTTTGCTACGACTGCGATAGGACTATTTTAAACAATGGGTATATGACTAACCAGTGCAACCAAGCGCTCTAAATTCATCCTTATATTCGACATCGCTACGGATGGATTGCATATGAAAGGTAATCCTGGATCTCCAAGGTAGCGACCATTTGCCTATTTTAATCTCAGTTACCAATGGATCAAATCGCGTGATTAACAATCCGTATGACTCCACACAAAATATCGATTACGAGGGAAAAGATTCAACGAGTTGTCGGATCGATTCAAGATCTTTCACCACTTGAAGATTACAACTTCCTAGCGGGCTTGATTCTCGACGCCGCACAGTGCGTTGAATGTAGGGTAAGACGGGACAAACATCGAAACTACACGATTTTGTCGATAAAACATGTTGATGTAACAAGGAAAGTTGTTCAGAGCTACCAAATGCATAAAAGTCTTATGTGATACACTTAATCACAAAACTGTCCCAAACGCCAACGCACTCATCCTATACCAGAAACCGTTAATCTCTTTGTAAAAGTTGTACATTGTAACGAAAACTGCGGTTACTAAGTTTCATTTACTTTTACATAATTGCAAAAGTGACTTATGTGCAATTATAACAAAAAAAAATATTTTTTAGGTATTCTTTTACGTATAATTTTTATTATTTTTTGTATATTTAATCACCAGAGTAACAAACAATTTAAAATTCTTCATGATGCATAATATATTATCAAGTCAAGTTTTGGGTCATCTTTAGACGAATTGGAATAGTTGTTCGAAACGGTAGCAGCAAATACTAATTCTTTTGGGGAGTTATTTTCAACGAGCTATGCAACTCGCCGTTTTTTAATTTTCAAGAAGTTTCTGAAGACGCTCACGAGAAGAAATGTGGTTGTATTTTTAATTATTGTTCTCACCGAATCGAGGAAGAGCAAGCGGTGACTCCAACAAAATTTCATGCTTTTTCATAAAATACTTTTTTATTCAATTGCATTTCTCCCATTTCGAGTTCAATTTCGGACAATATACAGCAGAAAATTTGTGCAAATTTTCATAAACATGCTCAACTGTGTCTTCTGGTAGAGACAATAACGAAATAAACATGGTGTTCTTTTGCTTGCATTGCAGTTGAACCAGTTTTCAAATATCTGCCGCTTCACGAGCGATCGGTATTGACATACGAAAAATAAAAAATCTCTCAGAGTTGCAGGAAGTTGCAGCTAATTTTTATATATTTTGTAGAGGACACTTCAAGCAAACTTTTGATGTATGTTTTAGAGAGGAACTCGGTGGAACTTTTTTTAAAACGCTAACGAAAGTTTGAGTTCGCGTTTTTTAAGGATTAATACCTTCACCAATTCATGATACCGATTAATCATACACGCAATCGAAACCAAGTCTCTCTATCAATGAAATATATTGCACTAACCTTGATTGTTATTTTCCATTTTGTGTTATTGGAATACACGAAGTAATTAAGTTTTACCAAATATCTTAAAATAACAATATAGTTCACTCTCGAATTTTCCATATATTTCCGTGAAGACAGACAGGGAGCACCCCCTCTTGTGGTGAAAAAGGTAACTAAACTTATTACACAGTGGTACAGTAAGGCATTTTAGGCGGACATAAGCTTTTCGTTGCGATTTTGGTTTGCGGTTTAAAGCCATAGTTTTTGTAAAAAGTTGTTTTTTATACATAGTACTCTATTTATGTGCAAATGAAAATTAGGGTGGTCCTAAAATCAACGAAATAAAAACAAACTAGCTTGTTTTTATTTGCATAAATAATTGTAAACATTCTTTGGCAAACTTGTAGATCAACTAATTCTAAGTAACTTTTTTGTAGACCTTCCTTCCGCTCTATTTTTTCAATTCAATTTTAAAAACAAAGTTTTCTTCGGTAACTTTAATCAAAAATACGCCAATTTTGACGAAAAAACATTGTCGATATATTGTACAGATGAAGAGTTTTCACTATTTCTATTTTAAAAATAGGCCCTTTTAAAATATTAATGTCTCCGTTTAGGGCAAACATAAATAATATTTTTTGGTATCATTTGAAAGAACAAATATTGTATAAATATTGTGAAGAAATACCGAAAGTTGCTTAAAATTAGTTGATCAACAACTGTGCCGATGAATGTATACATTTATTTCTGCAAATAAAAAAGTTAGTTTTTTTATATAGTCGATTTCAGAAACACCCTAATTTTCATTTGCACAAAAAAATAGACTAAATATAAGAAACAAGTTCTTAGAAAAAAAATTTTACTCTAAAACCACAAAATCGCATCGAAAAACTCATGTCCTCCTACATTGCCTTACTGTACCACTGTGCATTGTTGTTTAATTTCTGTGAGCGTGTGACATTCTCACACACGAAACTGAGTTTACTCAATTTTAGATTTAGTTGACTCAATTTCATACTTTCACAGAAAAAAATATGTTGTAGATTTCGTGCGTATATTGTTTGTATGTAAAACTAACGCTATTCCGGGAGTTAAATATTGATAATATAATAGATGTAGCTTATCGAGGCACGAAGAAGAAATATTCAAATAATCAGGCCACGACGTGTAAATGTAAACTAATCCCAAGCAGTGATGGAAACGAAACGAATATGATGCAATCATCGTTTAATCGGCAGTTTCCCATTCACCGGAAGTCATCATTTTACAATTCATAATGTTGTCTGAGGTCGATTTGTAGCTTTAGTGCATCATAACAATCCCGGAAATACCCATAATGAGTGTTATTTGGTCTTTTGCCACTGTTGTTTAGGAACCGGAAGTCGCCATATTGAATTTCAAAACGGCATTTGGAGACAATTTCTGGCCTCTGAGCATCATTCTGGTTAACGAAACACCCATATTTGGTTGTTTTTGGGTCATTTTCGGCAGTTTTCCAGTCACCAAAAGTCGCCATTTTACAACTCAAAATGTCGATTTGTGGCTTCAGTGCATCATAACAATCGCGGAAATACCCATATTTGGTCATTCGCCGCTGTTTTTCAGAAACCGGAAGTCGCCATCTTGGGTTTCAAACTGGCATTTGGCGACAATTTCTGGCCTCTGAGCGTCATTCCGGTTAAAAAAAAACACCCATATTAGGTAGTATTTGGTCATTTTCTGCAGTTTTCCAGTCACCGGAAGTCGCTATTTTACAACTCAAAATATTGTCGGAGGTCGACAAACGTACAAACCGTGGAACACCACCCATGGATTGCCTCATACATTGACGAAGTTTACTATTATAAAATATTCGGCCGACTCCACTTCACAATAAAATGAGCATTTTTTTCAGTGTACCCATTAGGGTAATATTATTGTCAAAAGTTACTCTATTTCGCATGTCGTGTAGAACAAAATCAGAAGTGGCGCACCTAGCGGTCGAAAAGGTGACTAACGCTTCTGTCATTTTCAATTTGTCTTCATAATTTCACGTAAGTGAACTATATTGGTATTTAAGATATTTGGTTTTACCAACGTTTAGAAAACGCGCGACAATTTAGCACGAAATGTGAAACTAATGATTGCTCTGAACGCTAACGCTTGCTATGCTTGTATTAGTATTTGTGATGCTTCCCAAAGCTCACCAATACTTGTTCACAACCCAAGAGATAATGTGAACACTTCTGGGTACTTGGTGCATCCAAATAAAAAAGAAAGAAAAACGATTTTTGTCTATGGCTCAACGCACTGTGCGCCGCGTTGCAAACCAAGACAAAACGATATTCAGTGCGTCTTGAACTGTCCTACAGATCAGACGTTTTTTCGGTTGCTTGTGAACTGGTCTTTGACTGCCTATAGCTTCAAAGTTTGTGTTTTGTCAGTGTGTCTTTTAAAGACTACCTGGAAGTTATTTCCCATTAGTCTTTCTCAAGACTACCTACTTTTGAATTTAACATTTGTTTTAACTTTTTTCGTATCACCTGAAATGGCTGGACGGAAAAAGAAACCTCGCATCGCTGCGGGGAGGAAAAGAAAGGCATCTCTTTCTGACACTTCGAGTGTCTGTAGTGACAATCCTTTTTATATTTTGCCTGAGCAAGAAGCTGGTGAAATGGAAGTTATGAGTAATGAAACTATACAAAATGTAAAATATTTCAAAAAGGAAAAAGTTCCACCTATTGTGGTAACTATTTCTTCTGAATTCAATATTTTCAAAAATGAACTTTCAAGGTTTGTTTCTGACGTTAAAGTTACCTATCAAATTGGTCGTAGAGGCGAATGCCGCTTATTAGCCGACTATATAAAGGGTCGTAATCGTCTTATTCAGTATTTAACTGAAAAAATGTATAAATTTTTTACATATGACACGAAGAGCGCCAAGCCGTTCAAGGTCGTATTGAAAGGTCTCACCAACGATCAAACCGTTGATGAGATCAAACTTACTTTAACAGAATTACTTGGCATAGCCCCTACCCAAGTAATTTTAATGAAACAAAAATCACGAGGCGATAACAGTCAGAGAACTGGAATTTCCCTTGTTAATTATTTAATTCATTTTAACCGCAATGAGGTTAACAACTTAAAATTCTTTGAAAAAGCACATGCTTTGTATAATGTGCGTGTAAAGTGGGAAATTTATAGGAAGTACGGCGGAGGTGAAAAGCATATCACCCAATGCCGTACTTGCCAACGTAATGGCCATGGTTCCAAATTCTGTAACATGGACCAAAAATGTCTTAATTGTGGAGACTCTTCTCACAAAAAGGACACATGTCCTGTGAAAGAGAGTAAAAATTTTCGCTGTGCGAATTGTAACGGCAACCATATTTCAAATTTTCATCAATGCCCAGTCCGTTTAGCAATTGTTAAGGCAAGGCAAGGTAAACAAAATTCAATTTCTCAATTAAAACCAACTTCAAAACAAAATTCTCCAAGCGTACCAGTGACGCATAGTTTACCTACTCCTTTGCATACCCGTTTAACTTATGCACAGGTTACAGGTAGTTCGAACATTATACCGCCTAGTGTTGGTATTTCGAAAATGACCGTTAATATGGGTAAGCAAAACACACTATAAAATAATTGTACACCTATTACTCCAGCTAATATTGCTGCCGAAAATATTTTTTCTAATGTCAACTGCCTGTGGCCTATTACGGCAGGTAAACTTTCTTTTTTGCAACAGGCAATGTTCGATCTTATGAACGCCATGTTGCAGGCAAATACAATGTTTGAAGCCATTCAAATAAGCACAAATTTTACTATTAAAATTGTTTCTAATTTAAAATTTAGCAATGATTTAAATAAAACAATTAAAATATTAAATTGGAATGCTCGCTCATTGAAGGCCAATGAGAATGAGCTTTTTAATTTTTTAACAGTAAATAATGTGCATATTGCAATTATTACTGAAACATTTTTGAAACCTAACATAAAATTAAAATATGATCCCAATTACGTGGTTCATAGATATGATAGGATTCAGGGTTCCGGCGGTGGAGTTGTAATTGTTATTCATCGCCGAGTCAAACATCGTGCTCTTCCCCATCTTGAGACGAAAGTTATTGAAACTTTGGGAATTGAAGTTCAAACTGAACTTGGGATTTTATTTATTGCCGCAGCATATTTACCATTTCAATGCACACGCGAGCACAAAAAATATTTTAAAGGTGATTTACCAAAGCTCACCAGAAATCGTTCGAAATTTTTTATAATCGGCGATTTTAACGCTAAACATCGTTCATGGAATAATTCTCAAAGTAATTCCAATGGCAAAATTTTATTCAATGATTGTTCTTCAGGATACTATTCTATTTTGTCTCCGAATAGTCCTACATGCTTTTCTTCTGTAAGAAACCCTTCAACAATTGATTTGGTGCTAACAGATCAAAGTCATGTATGTAGTGATTTGATCACACAAGCTGACTTTGATTCTGACCATCTTCCAATAACTTTTTCTTTTTACATGAATCAGTTTTAAACCCTATGAGCTCTGTTTTTAATTATAACAAGGCTAATTGGGAAAGATACAAAACTCATATTGAGAGAAATTTCAATAATGAGCTTGATTTGCAAAACGAAGTGAATATTGACTCCGCTTTGGAAGCATTAAAATGTGCAATTGTTGAAGCCAGGAATTATTCTGTTCCAAAGGCTCAAGTGAAATTTGATTCACCAATAATTGACGAAAATCTTCAACTTCTAATTCGTTTGAAAAATGTCCGCAGACGTCAATATCAACGTTCTCGTGACCCTGTTTTTAAAACTATTAATAAAAATTTACAGAAAAAGATTAAACATAGATTTACTCTTCTGAGAAATCAAAATTTTGAGACTAAAGTTGAAAAATTGAAACCATATTCAAAACCTTTTTGGAAGCTGTCGAAGATTCTTAAGAAATCTTCAAAGCCTATTCCAGTTTTAAAAGATGGTGAACGTTTTCTTGTATCCAATTAGCAAAAGGCTCAAAGACTTGCTCAGCAGTTCGAGAGTGTTCATAACTCAAATTTGAATTTTGTGAGTCCAATTGAAAATGTAGTCACACGTCAATTTGATTTAATTTCTTCCCAGAATTTTTTACCTGCAGAAATAATTGAAACTAACTTGAATGAGATTAAGTCAATTATTAAAAATTTCAAAAATATGAAAGCACCTGGTGACGATGGAATCTTTAATATACAAATCAAACACCTCCCTGAGAGCATAATGGAATTTTTAGTGAAAATTTTCAATTGCTGCTTCAAAATTGCATATTTTCCCAAATTATGGAAAAATGCAAAAATTACTCCAATTTTGAAACCGGATAAGAACCCAGCTGAAATTTCAAGTTATCGACCAATCAGTTTGCTTTCTTCAATAAGTAAACTGTTTGAGAGAATTATTCTTAACCGAATGATGTCACACATCAATGAAAATTCAATTTTTGCAGATGAACAGTTTGGATTTCGCCATAGGCATTCCAAATCTCATCAATTGCTCAGAGTTACTAATATGATTCGAGCTAACAAATCTGAAGGTTATTCCACTGGAGCTGCTCTTTTAGACATTGAAAAAGCACTCGGCAGCGTTTGGCATAAAGGTTTGATTGCGAAATTGCAAACTTTTAATTTTCCAATTTTCCTAATCAAAATTTTTAAAAAATATCTTACTGATCGAACTCTGCAGGTTGTCTATCAGAATTCAAAATCTGATAGATTTCCTGTCAGAGCAGGTGTACCTCAACGTTCAGTCTTGGGTCCAGTCCTGTACAACATATTCACTTCAGATCTTCCTGATTTGCCTCCAGGATGCACAAAGTCATTGTTCTGCGATGACACAAGCATTTTCGCAAAAGGAAAAAGTCTTCGTGTCATATGCAGTCGATTGCAGAAAAGTAAATATATTTTTTCTTCCTACTTGCAAAAGTGTAAAATCCCAATGCTTCTAAAACTCAAATGATAATTTTTCCGCATAAGCCTAGGGCTTCTTTCCTCAAGCCAAACAATAATCACGTTGTCAAGATGAATGGGGTTATTTTAAGTTGGTCTGACAAGGTTAAGTACTTGGGACTAATTTATGATAAAAAACTTATTTTCAAAGAGCACATTGAGAGTATTCAAGCCAAGTGCATCAAATATACGAGATGTTTATAACCTCTAATTAACAGGAAATCTAAACTTTGTTTAAAGAACAAACTTTTGATTTACAAACAAATTTTTAGACCAGCAATGCCTTATTCTGTACCGATCAGGTCAAGTTGCTGTTCAACAAGGAAGAAAACGCTCCAAAGGATTCAGAATAAAATTCTGAAAATGATTTTGAAGCGTCCTCCTTGGTTTGGTACACTCGAATTACATAGACTTACTGGTGTTGAACCATTAGAAGCTATGTCAAATAAAATTATTAACAATTTTCGACAAAAATCGTTGCAATCCTCAATTGCTACGATAAGCTCTCTTTATAGCCAATAAGTTAGCAATTAAGTTAGTTGTAAGTAAGTTTCTGACAAGTAGGTTTAAATCCCTACGAATGATAAGTCCTAATTGCGAAAGCAAACAAATCCTAACAATTAAAATTACAAATTTCTAACAGTGTTGAGAAGTCACCATTTGTGATTGGACACACATACTCATTATTTACTAATATTTATCATAAATACTTAAGCTACTAACAAATCCCCCCCCTTAAAAAAAACGATATTCCGGCGGTAAGATTAACAGACGGCCTCCTACTCCGTGGTGGGACAAAGAGTGTTCCATTGTGCCGTGTCAAATGAATGCTGTGAAAAAAAAACGAGTGTTCCGATGTCTACGCAAAAAAAAACTCGACGTATTTAACCCTCTAGTGCCCAGTGCCGCCTCTAGACGGTCTTCAGTCAAACCTCAAAAAAGCTTCAATAAGGACTTCAAAAATGTTTATGAGGCTTTATAGTGATTTTTTCGAAGTCCGTCTAAAAATTAATTTGGGTACTAGAGAGTTAAGGACTTACGAGAGGAAGGCGAACCTAACGAACTCAGTAGGTATTCAAAGCGTGAGAACAAGTTTAAAAGCTCGGTCCGAGCAAAGAAACGCGGTTATTGGTGTCGGTTCGTAAACAAAACTTCGAGAGAGAGACATCGATCAGCACTCTTTGGAGCACAGCCCGAAGAATGTGAAATCGTGAATGAAGCCAACGCAAGCGAAGTGTCTTCAAGTCGGTTGATGTTTGATTTTGCCAGGAAAGTATGTCCGGACTCTGCCCATTTTTTTTTGTTTGTTAGGAATTAGAATTACGTTGTCCATTGATGTGAACTTTTGTAATATATATCCCAGTCAATTGCTATACGTGTCCCCTTGCAAAATAAAATGACCACTATTGTTGAGTGATCAGGTACCTGCACCGACACGCTCCCAGTCAGGTGAAATATGGGTCATGAAGCCAATCACCTTCCCAGGATTCAAAGACCAAATCTCTTTGGGCTGTAAACAGCCACTGCCAAGAAACCTTGATCTGCGTTTAAATAATGCACCACAACTGCACAGCAGTTGTTCCGATGTCTCGCTTTCCATATTACAAAAGCTCTTTTGTTGAGCTCTAGAAGCTTTTCCGAATGATTCTCGTTTGGTGTGATAAATCTTTTAGATTGGGAACACTTTTTGACATCAAACCAATTGGTTATCACCTTTTGTTCCTCCTAGCGTTTAAGCTCCATTTTCACTGCACAGTTTGATATACCGCAGGAAGGTTCTGGGCCGATAAACTGTGAGTTAGATCCTTGTTTTGCAAGTTCATCTGCCTTTTCATTCCCACCAATGCCACAATGTCCTGGAACCCAATACAAATTTACTGAGTTTGTTTGACATAGCTGTCGCAATGTGAGAATACATTCCCAGACAATCTTGGATGTACATTTATGAGCATCAAGTGCTTTCAGTGCTGCTTGACTGTCAGAGAAAATACAAATATTTGCATGTTTGTATTTTCTAGTCAGACACACATTCGCACATTCAAGGATTGCAAAAATCTCTGCTTGAAACACTGTTGGCCAGTGTCCCATTGCCACTGAAATATTAATTCCAGGGCCGAAGATTCCTGCACCAGTTTTGGTACCTATTTTTGAGCCATCTGTGAAAAATATCGTTGAACCGGGACGGACATCAGGAACTCCGACTTCCCAGTCTGTACGCGACGTTTCGCATACCTTGTAGGGAATATCATGGTTATCCTGAGGTGCCATCCAGTCTCCATTCATACTCATCACTGGCCCTCTTTTGAAAAAGTCCAGTATAGTCAGGTGACCCACAAGATCACCTGACAAGATAGTTTTTGTTCTTTTTAGCCTCAAGGCACTTTTTTCTGCTTCTAGTTGCACGTATTCGTACAACGGCAGCAGATGAAGAATTGTATCAAGAGCTTTTGACGGGGTGCTTTTCATTGCTCCTGTTATAGCAATGCACGCAAGTCGTTGAACTTTATCTAGCTTTGTTCTAGCGGTGGACTCTTTGGTTTTTGGCCACCACACTAACGCAGCGTAGGTCAGTTTTGGACGTATAATAGATGTGAGTATCCACATCACCATTTTCGGTCTCAAGCCCCACTTTCTCCCAACGGTTTTGGAGCACAACCATAATGCACTGACCGCCCTGTTGATTGCATAGTCAAGATGTGCATTCCAGTTTAGCTTGGCATCAAGGATAACTCCTAAGTATTTAACCTGTTCACTGAATGGAATTTCTACTCCTCCAAGCTTGAGAGTTTTCAGATTGAATTTCCTCTTTCTAGTGAAAGGTACGATTACAGCTTTTGTCGGATTAATGCTGAGACCCTCCTTTATACACCAAGACTGGGTATACTCCAGAGCCTCCTGCATTCTTTTCGAAACTATGTTGTCGAACTTTCCTCTTACCAAGATGACTATGTCATCTGCAAAGCCCACAACTTCGAAACCTTTTGCTTCTAAGCTTTTGAGAAGATTGTCCACCACCAGAGACCACATAACACCTCCTTGCGGACATCCTTTCGTTGCCCTTACCGTAATAGACGAACCTCCCAACTCAGAAGTGATTTCTCTTTTTGCAAGCATGGTATGGATCCAGTTAACAATGCTCGTGTGAAATCCTTTGTTCTTCATTGCACTAGACATTGAAGAATAGGACGCATTATCAAAAGCACCTTCAATATCCAAGAAATAGCACAGAGCAATTTCTTTAGCTGAAAGTGACTTTTAAATTTTCATGACCAGCGTATGAAGCGCACTCTGTCCATGCTTACAATATTGTTCGCGATGCGTCTCCGAATCACGATGAGATTGGATCACCTTTTACGAAGGCAGAAACTGGGCAATTGACCTCCTGTCAACAAAAGGCTATGCACGTATACTAGTGTGCGAAGGTAAAAATTTATGTAACGGTAACCCCCATAAATAACAAACGACAAAGGTGGTCACGGCAACGTACGTAGCACAAGGGCCCAGAGAGCCAGCGTGAGCGCATTGCTTTAAGTTCTGGGGAGTAACATAGGCATCTGGTTTTTAGCTCTGTTAGTTAATAGATCTAAATAAATTTTCATTCCAAAGAGGAATGATCTCTCGCCAAATTCTTCTGTATGTTAGCATAAATAAGCATAAATAAATAATAGCATCAATCGCTTATTAGGAGTTTTCCGTGCGAATCGCCCTGCACGTAAGGATTGTTGCGCGTTTTTCTTCTAAGACAACCGATGTCATGTTCCGGTAGGGCAAATATTACTGACCCTACACTATGGTGACAGCGGCGGGATTCAATTGTTTGATTCATTTACCTATCACCCGCAAGAGTCTTTTTTAAAGCAAACAAACAGTCGCTAGTTTGCGAGACCGAGCAGTCAGAAAGCTCACGTTGAACAGTATACGTACGAGACAAAAGTTTGCATTGTACAAAATCGTCCCAAATGACCTATGGTCGATGTTCGACCATTTTCTTTGAATGAAACTTTGCACACGTATCTGGCTTAGCAAACTGAGAATTTTTCACATATGGAGAGTTTTTTTTAGACCCATGAGTTATTTTCTAAAAGGGCGTATGACTTTTGTCATAGGTTTAATTCAAAGCGTTGTAGCTCAGAAACCGTTGGTTGTATAGAAAAAAAAACTGTCTGAAAATGAGTTGAAGGGAATCATTAATGCCTCATAAAAGAAATATACACCGTGACAAAAAACAATTTTTGACTGAGACTTTTTGAATCTGAACACTAAATTTCACTTTTAAAAATAAAGAGTTTATTTTTTATTTATTTTTTCGAAGAAACATGAAGTTTTTACGTAATTTAAAAAAAGTCCTGGATGGAGAAATGAAAATAATTTTTTTTAATTTTTATCTCATGGGTTTAAAAAATCTCTGCATCTGTGAAAATGCTCAGTTTGATAAGCTAAATACGTGTGCAAAGTAACCTTCTTTTAACTTCTTGGCAAAGCGAAACAAGGATTTTACCTGCGACGAGGCTTTCGAAACGATGTATTTAACATGATTTTTGAAGTTCCGTTTGGTATCGAGTAATCCCCAAGTCCGTCACCATCGGTCCCTGAGTAACTCCGACCGGACCAAACGGGAAAAGGGGGAGAAAATGTGATCTACCAGTAAGATACGATTGGAGCCAGACAAGCAAAATATCATTCATGCCAAGTTTGTCACATAAATAACGAGTTGTAAAGGGTATACAAATATGCTGATATAATGAACTCCTTCAAGGATCGAACCTTAAATCGTGATAGAGGCGACCAAAAAATGAAATTTACAACTAATACAAATGAAAGCACATAACGGTTTATAGCACATAAAGTGAAAAACATACATAATTTCACACCGTTGATAATGCATAATGCAGAATCGTTTTAAACCACGTTGAGTGATAAAAACTTAAAGCTTAGAATATAAATATGCATGCAAATTAACTTTATATTCATTCACATTGCATGTGAATATAATGCCACACGGAATATTACATGGTTTCCAATGCTCCATTTATGTGCATTTAAAGAAATGTAATTTTTTTTTACTGTGTGGAATGACGCAAAAAGTTACTCTATGTCTGGTGGAATCAAAGTCGTGTCCACTAAATATAAACAATTCACGCGTTCCTAAAAGATAACTTATCTACCTAAATTGGTTTGGACCTCCCTTATTGACTACTAAAATAATGAGTGCAGTAATGAATCTGTTGATTTTGACGTGGGACTACGTCTTTGTTTACTATACTGGGATGCATTCTGTAAAATTGGAAATGAAACTGGCAAATGTTGCGTCAGATTTCAAACGTTAATAACAGCATAACCACATGATGGATAGCAATAACCAATATGTTGTTGGATAGATAAAATGTGTAACAATTCTGTAATATGATAGTTATCACTCTAATTTCATTGTTAAGCGGTAAAATTGATAAAAAGTTTCAATGATAAATTTACGCGAATAATGAACCAATTACATGCGAGCATTCCTAGCACAGACGACGTGAATGGACACCATCCGTTCCCTGTGATATTCTCTGTATCAATATGGAAATAAAAATTGACAGAGTCTCCCCGTCCCAATAGGTCATTTTATTTTTGCTTCCATGAGTTTAGACCAATATGATGTCACGAAGGTAAAAGTTTTCCTAAAAGTTTGAAACAATCCCCATTCTCGAACAATTTATAAACCTGCTCTCAGAACTTAATACAAACTGATGTCTTGAAGGAAAACATGCCGGTAAAAGCAACAGTACCAGTCAGAGTTGCCAATAAAATTTGTATTTAAACTGTAAGAATGCTAAAAAAAAAACTGGAAAAAACTGGATTTCAAAAAAAATTAATGAATAGCATAAAAAATGCAATAGAGCACGCTGATGGTTACAGAATCCAATGTTAGTTTTAAATATAGCAAAAAATCACTCATTTCAATCAGAACTGTTCTGTTTCTTTTAATTTTATTGTTATCTCCTAGAAAATTAAAAATTGCCTAATCACTTTATCTCAAAATTAAGAAAATGAACTATACTTTAACTTTTAACAAGAGTACTGATGCAACATTTTTAAAGGTTACATCTGTGAAGTTTAAGTTCCAATTATCTTTGACTTCGCTATCTTTTGGTATCTAATTATTCGAACATATTTTAAACGAAACAAGAAATTATTTTGAAGAATGCCGCCTGTATATGACATGTTTGAGATCGATTGTTTTTATTTTTAAATAGGGTATCGAACGTCTTCGTCAGTGGTTTTCTTCGGTAGCTTTTCTGCCGCAATCTTATGCAAAAACCTGCCGATGAAAACCACTGACGAAGACGTTCGATACCCTAACATATTAAGCTATCACTGGAATTGATTTTTCCCACGATCTGGTAAAATCTATTGGTCAGTTTCTGAATAAAGCTTATCTTACTTTCCTTTTTCATGCTATGTAGTTTATATTTTGGCCGTGTTTCGTGCGAGAAAATAGAATAGGCTGGAAACGTAGATAAGAATTATTACAATGATTTAACACTATACAACATTTACGTTCTAAAAATTTTTCCGAAAACCAATCGGAGCTTGAGTACATAAAAAAACTGGATAAAACTGGGGAATAAACAAAAAACTGGAAGATTCTGGGATTAAACTGTTTGACTGGATCACTCAAAATAAACTGGAAGAATCCAGTTTAAACTGGAACATTGGCAACTCTGGTACCAGTAAAGTGAAGAACCGCAGGTCTCTCGTCGTCTATGTTTGCGGCGGTACTCTTCTATTTGTACATTTCAGCGGTACACTTCTTTTCGTACTGCAGTGCTACTATTCGTACTACAGCGGTACTATTCGTATTGCAGTAGTACACTTTTGTTCGTTCATTTTTATTCGTGTGCAATCGAGGGAAAACTGCAATGCTACTGTTGATGGTGATTGGAAGTTTATCTCATAAATATGATTACCATAAATTACTCAAAAAGAATTGTAAGATTTTGCAACGGATATTTCTTTAATTCTATCTCCGATATTCACTCAATAATCGTGACCGGATAGTATTGAAAGAGTAAATTCTCATATATACACTTTTATAGAAGAATAAGAGCCTGCGAATGCTTGTGAATTTTTGGTTTATTTACTAAGATTCATTGATTCTGTCTGCAGACTCTGTATATTTTGTAACAAAAAATCTCCTAATTACAGTGTTCAGTCCCACGTCACCATTTCATACAACGCTAAGGCTGTATACCTTGTAGTATTTATTTCAAACTGCTATTTTTACCTGCTTCATTCACGCGAAGCGAATGTGATTGATATCAGTTTGTATGACGTGAAAACGCTGTATATTGTGCTGTAATCGGATGTTTATTACTGAAGCGTGAAATAATAACTACATTGCTAGTTATAAAAATATTATAAGGGAGGAAAATAAGTTATTTTTATTTCTATGCAGAACCAAAAAAAAAGTCAATGAAACTAAACGGCGTACTATATTTACGATTATTTAGTCGCTTCACCACTTTTTTAGAAGATTAAGGTTCGCTGTTTTTGTATAGGTAATCATTCCTAGATAATTAACTAAATCATCGACAGTGTAAATGATTCTTACAGTGATTTCTGACACTAATTCGTGTAATGCATAATAATACAATCAGGTAATAATATTTTTAAGAAACATTTTATTCTGTTTATTTTTCAAGTGCATCGGAACATTATAGAGTGCATGGCGGAAAACTTTGATAAAAATTAATTCACTATCACAAATCACAGCATTCAGTTTACTTAGATATCATCGAAATCCGGTTTGGGGTCCATGAGAACGGGTTCATTATTGGCCAACTTTTCACGTAATCGGTCGCACTTTTTGGACGATTCCTGCATCTCCTTCGGACATGCCAATGTCATTTGACGCCACATACAGTATTTGAAGTAGGATGCTGACGGATTACAGCGTGTTTCCTCGGCGGCATTTTTCAACTTTTTTTCTGCAACTTCCTCGGCACAGCTGTCGACGATGTCCGCGAGCAGTGGCTCCTGCCATGGATCGGACGCGAAATGTTCCTTAACAAACGAAATCAAAACTGATGGTTCCAGGAGGTTGCCCTTCGCGTCCAGTACGTTCTTCTTTCTGCCAATACATTCCGTCGCGCAAATCATTTCCTGTTTGGTGCGGTTCAATTTTTCGCAGTTGAACATGTCAATCGGGTCCGCCATGCCTGATCGTGAATAAAAAGTTATTAATTTTTCAGTAGAATGTCATTTAATTCGAGCAAACCTCGTTCTGTGCGATCTTTCGACCTGACTTCCGCGTAGCACTGCTTCTTTAAATCCTTAATTTTATCCCAATTTTCACCGTTGGCATCATTGCAACACCTGTGTCGCTGGCGTTTGCACTTATCCTCGGTAGTTTCGGATGCGGCTCGTTTAATCCGATCATTTGTCACCAGGTCATTATCCACAAGCTCATCCAGCAGAAGTTCATCTGTAAAACATTGCGAACATTTGTTATGCTTTGAAATGTAATACACTATCCGTGTGAACTTTACTATAAAACGGGTCCTTGAAGTCGTAGCATGCTACTAAACCGAACAGCGAAAGAACGATCAATAGTTTGATCATTTTTTAATAGAAAATAACCGGGAGGAACACTGAAAACCGCGACTCACGAGATTGGAATTAAACATGCGAATGCTAGCAGTGCGTACTCCGCGAGGCCTTTATATAGCATCCCGGAGCTTCGTTCTGGATATCCAGCTGATCATCTCCAGAGTGTGATTGATTCTCGGAACGGGTTGGAAGATATTCTTGCCGTTCTGAAAGGGGAATTCCAGTTTGAGTTTTCACCGTCTGAAGTGCTCTTACACGGGATTGGTGTGATCACCTAGCAGTGAGGGAGTCAATCGATAGTAATTGTGAATTAAGTTTGACTTCCTAGTACAACACAAAAACATGTGTATGGTTAGGTGAAAGGTTTTAATACCAATAATTGCTCAGCTACATTCGTAAAAGAACCGTAACTACCGTATCCGTTTTTTCGTGCAGATCGCATGAACATAGCAAAATAAACTCCAACTTGGGAAGCGAAGTCGATAAACAGAACAACAGTTAGCTTGGAAAGCCATTTGAATGAGATAAAAAAATGTAAAATCATTTTTAGTCGTGTGGCGATAAATTTATTATCATTTCACCAGCAGAATTGCGTTCGCACCAATCGAACATAAAACCGGTAGGAAGATGTGTGACAGCAGATTTGTTTTGTTTCGTTTTATCTTAACAAACGCCGTTGTGTTTCGGATGTTCTTTTTGTGAGATGGTCTTGTTTATTTACGGTAAGAGGATCGCTGTTTTTTCATACATTAACAAGGATCATCTTACAGTGAGAATAGGCACTTCAAATTTAGAAAACATATGAGCGTAATTAGGTAAACGATTTTTGAAGTAGTAGTTTTCATAGTACTTTGCAAGTCAAATCATAGCGCTCGCTAATTAGGTGGTATAGATAATGACTGTCGTTCTTGGCCCATATTAGAATACAACACTTAACAATAATTTGGTTATATCATATTAACTCTTCTTTCAACATCTATGCAATATCATTGAGCTCAATAACGAGTAACGAAAACTACTCAGAAGCCACCCTCTTATATTGAGATGAAAGCAAGGCTTCCAAAAAAAGAATCGGATTGATGATTTTAAATTGACTGTTATTTGACCTTGAAGCGCGAAGTTGTGTGATACAGGAACTGTTTCTAATCTTATTTTTTGAATCAGGTAAATTGTTTTAATGTTGGAAGAATACTATTTTCATTGTTTAAAATAAACATCTTTCAGCAAAACTAAAACTGTAAATATTCACACCTATATTTTATTGCCGAAAACTCAACAGTTGATAAATTCAGCGAACCGTTCTGCAAGTTTTTGGCAGAATTTTCAAGGACTTCGGCAAACAAAATGACAATACATGCTGGTTTACGGTAGAACGATATACAGGGTGAGGGAAAATTATCCGTGCTCAATGTTTTAGTCATAACTTTATTCTTTATTCTTCAAACAACAACATATTTATACAAAATGTAGATACATTAGCATGGTTTGTAATATTTACATTACGGACTCGAAATGTCCACCCTTGGCTTCAACGCACGCCTTCAATCGTTTAGAGAAATTATCGACTATGGACGATAATTCTTCCACAGATATGGTATCCCAGGCTTTGGTTAGACTAGCTTTCAAATGATCCAAAGCTTCGTGTGGTTTAGTACAGGCTCTGGATTCAAGAATAGACCAAACGGAATAGTCCATTGGATTCAAATTAGAAGAGTTTGAAGGCCATTCATCTTTAGTTGGATATTTCGGGCAAAGTCTGCCTCAGAGTTCCAGTGTTTTTTGACGTTGACTAACGTCTATATCGAAGTTAGGCACCTGAATTTGAAAATCTAGTAATTCAACCAGGGAAAACCAGGGAAAAGTGGTCAGGTTTTGAGCGCTTATTTTTCAGTCATTTATAATCAGGTTTTCGAGGTTTTGGCATCAATCGATCAGAAATTCTTTTACGGTTTAATTTATGTAACAAAAACAAACTATTGTTTGAGATACACTATTGAAAAATTGGTATTTAATATCGATTGTCTAAATCATACCGCGCAGCCAATCACTACCTCTCTTCCCAAGCACAGTCGACACTAACGGATACAGTCGATCTGACTTTGTTGTTATTGTTGTTGTCACTTTCTGTTTCCGATGCTTATTTAAGTTCCTTGTCATTTCATTAGCTACTTAGCCCCTCCTTCTTTCTAACTAACTGACGAAGCCTTGGTATAAAGGTACCGTTCGAACATTTCACCCCATTAGTTCAGTTTACTAGCAGCAGGCAGCAGCAGCGGATATCAATACCGATGGCAGTAAGCGAAGTGGAACAGCAGCGGGTAACAGCGGCGGTGGTTAGCTGCAGTTCTTACCTCTTTCAGTTCGGCTTCCCTTTGATCTGAGTTGGACCCCACCAGCGGTAATCCGATTCAGATATCGTTGGGTGAATACAACCCGAAACTGAAAGAGACTCGCATCGCCAGGTGGATTGAGATGCCACCATCATCCAGCGTATGTATATATAGGGTGTGTGCACATAACGTATGTGAATATCTGTAGCGTGTGTCCCTAATATATAAGGTGTGTGGCTAGCGTGTGTGGCTTGCTATAAAGCGTGTGTGTATGTTTATGGCGTGTATGCATGTCTGTAGCGCGTGTGTGCATGTTAATAGCGCGTATGGCATCGCCACCGGCACCACCAGGTTTGGGAAGCCACCATCATTCAGCGTATGTCTTTGGGCTTTATGAGAGAATGTTTCTCCCCAAGCAAAGCAGAGGGACGAATGACCGTTTGGGGTTAAAGTCCCTTCAAAAGAAATCAATCAATCAAACCCCATCAGCTTCATTACTAAACCGTAACGGTTACATACGGACGCTAGGTGTTAGCAGCTGAAAGGAGGAAAGACAAAATAATACCGGTCATCTCGTGCCGGTTTCACCCGTAATGCTGGTGGCTGTTAGTAGTACATGGCTACTGTAAAATACTAAAATGTCTTGATTTCTGGACATACTAACCAGTAAACAAGAATAATCGGCAACTGGAATAGAAGCGTTGCAATTCCCTCTACTATTTGTTTTAATGGAATATGGAATTTATGACACCTTATTTGCACAAGTTGTTAGAGGAGGGATCACTCTAGTCTTCTGAACGAAAACCACGCTTGGGAGAGTTACTAAAGCTGAACCATTACCAAAATGAAAAGACGCTGTTCATCTAGATTTTTCGAATTGACCTTCTAGAATAACGGTTAATCCGGCGACGAATAATTATCCGGTTGCCAGGGGTCCTAGCGGTTCTTCCTGAATGGTCCTCTAAATTTCCCAGCTCATTATATCGTTTTATAGCGTTTTATAGGCATTTTTAACATACTAGCGATACTTGCTGGGCGCTTTCTTTGTTTATCCAACTCGATCACCGCACTGCGTAATGGACTTGACTTAATTATGACACTTAATGCACACTATTTCAAAGGAGATTCCGTGGTTTTGTTTACACATAGCCAAGGTTTAAAATTGCCTAGGTAAGCTCATTCCAACATCTGTCAAATCTTAGTTATACACTGAACCAAAAAACGATATACACTAAAGTCGCTTTTTGCGTGGGGATACGTGCCGCGTAAAAAAAACGCGTAAAAACCTGCGTAAATTCCGGAATCCGCGTAAAAAACGCGTAAATTCCGGAATTCGCGTAAAAAACCGCGTAAATTCTGGAATCCGCGTAAAAAACGCGTGAGTTCCGGAATCCGCGTAAAAACCCGTGTAAATTCTGCAATTTGAATAAAGAGAAACCAAAATCCGCGCAAAAAAAAGCCGCGTAAATTCCTGAATCCGCGTTAAAAAAACTGCGTAAATTCTGGAATCCGCATAAAAAAACCGCGTAAATTCCGGAATCCGTATAAAAAACCGCGTAAAAAATCCGTGTAGAAAGCGAACTTAGTGTATTTGCTGAATGTTCCTCGAAATGTATTGTTGTTAATTGCTAGAAAATTCACCGAGTTCAAACAGCTGTTGAGAAGTTTGCCGAGATATTTTAAGTGTGGTATATTTTTCCAAATTTGTATCAAATTTCTGGTTATTTTGTTCTCTCTAACAACATACGTTGTCTAATTAATTATATTTGAACTTTTCCCTATTTCTAAGACAAATTTTTATTTAAAAGGTAAATTTAACACGATTTTCAAATATCGTTTTTTGAGCAACATAATTCTAATAGTGACCCTTCAATCGTTTTTAATATAGAGGCTAACCCTCTGAAAAGAGAGCTGTTCAGAAATCCTAAGAATACAGATTGGGAATCCTTTAAGGAACACCTAATCGATTCACGAACTTCCAGTTACAGCAACATTCGAAATTCAGTTGACCTGAATTCGGCAGCAAATGATCTACAAAACAGAATCATGGATGCTTTCGAGTCTCCAGGTCCAGACGGCATACTACCCATCTTTCTACAAAAATCGGCCGCAGTTATCATGTCCGAACTCATCAACCTCTTCAGAGCCAGCTTTATCCTGGGCCATATTCCGGATAACTGGCTGAAGGTGAAGGTAGTGTTTATCCCCAAAGTTGGAAGAAGGGACAAAACCCTACCTAAAACTTTCAGACCCATAAGTCTGACTTCATCACTTCTCAAGTTGATGGAGAAAATAATGGATAAATATATCCGTGATGCGTTTCTTGAAGACTCCCCGCTGAACAGGAACCAACATGCCTATCAAAGCGGCAACTCAACAGAAACTGCTCTTCACAGCTTAGTGACGTTTATTGAAAAGTCCCTGAGTTATCAGGAGACGGCGCTATGTGCCTTTCTTGATATTGAAGGGGCCTTCGATAACACGTCCTTTGCATCAATTGATACGGCTCTTTCTCATAAGGGAATCGACCAAACTTCAAGGAGCTGGATACACGCAATGCTCTCTAGCAGAGTGATCACAGCAACCTTGGGAGATTCGTCTGTAACAATGTCAGTGATCAAGGGATGCCCGCAAGGAGGAGTTCTCTCGCCCTTGTTATGGTCACTAGTCGTCGACGCACTTCTCAACAAGCTTTCACAGCTTGGTTACGAGGTCATTGGATACGCCGATGACATCGTCCTCATCGTCAGAGGTAAAGATGACGCAACTCTGTCGAGCCGAATGCAAACGGCTCTGAATACCACCATGTCATGGTGTTTACAGAAGGGTCTAAACATAAACCCCTTAAAAACAGTCCTAATTCCATTCGGCAGACGAAGGACGATTTCCATCACTCCTCCAATACTGAATGGAGTTAGACTGGGCTTCAGCAATGAAGTCAAATATCTCGGAATTATTCTGGACAAGAAACTGAACTGGTCTGTACAACTGGATCATGCCGCTAAGAAAGCGATCTCAGCGATCTGGGCCTGCAGAACTCTGTTCGGTAAGACCTGGGGACTGAAACCAGACTTGGCACTCTGGTCTTACAAGACCATTGCCCGACCAAGAATCACCTATGCTGCCCTAGTGTGGTGGCCTAAGGTGAACGAAGTGACTGCGCAAGCCAAACTCAAAAAAGTTCAAAGACTTGCATGTCTTTCGGTTACCAGCGCTATGGGAACAACTCCAACTGAAGCCATGGAAGCTATGCTTTGAATACTACCTCTACATCTCCATGTGAAAAAGGAAGCAGAGCTTGGCGCTCTAAGGTTGCAAAGGAGGGAACTATACTTGAAGGGGACCAAATCGGCCACCTTCGCATACTTAGTCAGTTCAAACTAACTCCGCTATTAACCACAGGCTCCGACTGGATGGACGTTAGGACCAACATGGATATTCCATATAGAGTGATTGAAACAAACCGCTCTATGTGGAACAATGGAGGGCCTAATCTTCCACCTGGCATCGTCAGTTTTTATACGGACGGCTCGAAAATGGGATCCCTAACGGGATCTGGTATATACGGACCCGGTATCAGGGAACCGTTTTCCCTGGGAAAATGGCCCACCGTTTTTCAAGCAGAAGTATATGCCATATATATCTGCGCAAAAATATGTCTGCAACGCAACTACAGACATGCGAAAATCGGTATATTCTCGGACAGTCAAGCAGCACTACTAGCACTTAAGTCCGTCAAATGCGCTTCCAAACTTGTTTGGGAATGCATTGAAACTCTACGGGAACTTTCCCGACAGAATTCAGTTTTTCTGTTTTGGGTGCTCGGACACTACGTAGTCGAGGGTAATGAACACGCTGACTACCTAGCAAGACAGGGATCAGCTCAGCGGTTTATTGGCCCCGAGCCGTTTCTGGGTACGTCCATTTCCGCTATCAAAAGCGAACTACTAACTTGGGAAGGGCTAGAAATAGTAACCCAATGGCAACAGGCACAGGGTTGTAGACAAGCTAAACAGTTTATCTATCCGAACCCTGGAACCGCCAGAAAGCTGCTTAGTCTAAATCGTAGTGACCTACGGATAATCACGGGACTCCTCACCGGACACTGTCCTGCTTTTCATCATTTAAAGAAAATCGGCGTAGTGTTGAACGACACCTGCCGATTCTGCAAATTGAACCAGAGAGTTCAGAGCATTTGCTTTGCTCTTGCGAAGCTCTTGCTTCCTCTAGGTACAACTTCTTAGGAAGTTACCTTTTAACTCCATACCAAGTATGGAGCTCCAATCCCAAGCAGGTCATTAGTTTCATCAACTATGTTGTACCTAATTGGGGTACAGGTTTACAACAAAACAGTTCTACTCCATCAATGAGTACGAACAATCCGTAACCTGTGCACAGCAATCGGGGCCCGCCACAAAAGACAATCAGCAAGAATGTCGCAGTGGCATTTCAGTACCCAGTGCCCTTCAGGCATACAGAGAGATAAGACGCTTCCATCTGATCTCGAGGTACGGAGATGGCCTAACAAGTCAGTCGTCGTTGGTTCGAGTTTCGGCTCGGAAGAGACTGTTATTGTCAGTAGGATCGTAGCGTTATTGTCCTGTACACAAAAAAAGGGCTGCGAAGTCTGTGTATAGTAAACAGACGGTCAAATTCCGAATCGAAAGGTTTTGCTTTACTTTCCAACAGTATTCAAATTATAAAGCTCTTGGCAACTAACTTTCTAAATGCATCCATATTTTAGATATTTCAAAATTACCTTGAAAAATTTCAGTTTTTTTTATGAAAATATGTTTTTTGTGAGTTATTTATCACCGAATATGAGACGTTTGTTGAGAGTTAAAAGTTAAATGTATAATTCTATTTCATAAGTTAGGTTAGGTGAAGCAAATTTCTTGTTGTTCTGGCCCTTTTCTGTTTATTGTTGTTAGTTTATTTTTGTTTGCTAAATAAATTTGTATTTTTGTTAAGCATAGCGTAAGTATATTAACTCGCAAAATTATTCAACCAATAATTAGGCTTCGAAAAATTGCGTAAAATATTCGATGCACACGTTACCATTTGAGAATGTGAAGGGACACTGTCTAAAATGTAACCCCAGGGCCCTTAGAAGAAACCTTCGGTGTTCACCCCCGAACACCTAGACCAGTGGTTGGGGCTTAGCACGGAGGCGCTAGAGCCACTGGCGTAGCGTGGTGGGGGCGGCGGGGGCGGTTCGCCCCGGGTGTCACCCTCCAGGGAGTGACACCCATGAGGAAAATTTTCATACGTGCACCTTCAACAGGGTGATATCCGTGAGTTTAAATATCAATTAGGTAGGTGGAGGTCGTGGTGAAACCCTCAAAAATTATATAAATTTGCTCCTAAGAGTATATTCTCAACCAATTTTTGAAATTGGGTGGATTTAGTGCAATTGAAAACGAATGTGCTAACTTTCACAATTTTTGATAACAAAATGATTTCGCTGGTGGGGGTGACACCCAAGTTTACCGCCCCGGGTGTCACCCGGTCACGCTACGCCACTGGCTAGAGCCTTCGTAAAATATAGGCCAGGGAAAGGATAGCCCCTCTCCTTAAACCGTAATAACCTCACAAAATTAAATAGGGTATCGAACGTCTTCGTCAGTGGTTTTCTTCGGCAGTTTTTCTGCAGCAATCTTATGCAAAAGGGGGCCGAAGAAAACCACTGACGAAGATGTTCGATACCCTATATATTTGTAACTGCAAAATCGCAACGTTAAAAGACGGCAAAAAATCCGCACTAAAATTCCCACCCCTTGAAAAAGTGATCCAAAAAAGATTATACCACTTCAACAACTTCACGAAAACTTGGTAGCCGGTATGGAGATAGGAGAGTGAAAGAGAGGACAAGAGAGAGAGAGATAGAAAGAGAGAGAGAGATAGAAAGAGAGAGAGAGATAGAAAGAGAGAGATAAAAAGGGAGATAAAAAGAGAGATAACAAGAGAGAGATAGAGATAGAAAGAGAGATAGAAAGAGAGAGAGAGAGATAGAAATAGAGAGAGATGAAAAGAGAGAGAGGGAGATAGAAAGAGAAAGATAAAAAGAGAGAAAAATAGAAAGAGAGAGAAATAGAAAGAGAGAGAGAGATATAAAGAGAGAGAGAGAGATATAGAGAGAGAGAGAGAGAGAGAGAGAGAGAGAGAGAGAGAGAGAGAGAGAGAGAGAGAGAGAGAGAGTGGGAGAGAGAGAGGGGGGGAGCGGGAGAGAGAGAGAGAGGGGGGGAGAGAGAGAGAGAGAAAGGGAGAGAGAGAGAGAAAGGGAGAGAGAGAGAGAGAAAGGGAGAGAGAGAGAAAGAGAAAGAAAGAGAGAGAAAGAAAGAGAGAGAGAGAGTGAGAGAGAGAGAGAGTGAGTGAGAGAGAGAGTGAGTGAGAGAGAGAAAGAGAGAGAGAGAGAGAGAGAGAGAGAGAGAGAGAGAGAGAGAGAGAGAGAGAGAGAGAGAGAGAGAGAGAGAGAGATAGAAACAGAGCTCTGGGTGATTTTTGGTTTTTTATTACGTCCTGTCCTAGGTTTAGAGTCGCCTAATATATTGCAAATACGTTTTTCAAAAAAACAAAAAAATCACTCGCGTAACACACCTGGTCCACCGGGATCTCGTCATTGAAAACAAACTTTCCAAATTGGTCTAAAAGATCACTTTACGTTCGTTCTGTTCGGCATAAAACATACAGTTTACATAGAAGTCCAGGGATATGAGGGGTCATCCACATACCACGTGAACAGCTTTGGGGGGTGGTTCGTGTGTAATGTCCGCGGTCCATACAAAATTTTTAGAATTTATATGGGCAGTTGTCCACGGGGGTGGTTCGGTCAAAATCGTTTAAAATCTGTCCACGTGGAATGTGGATGACCCCTAAGGTCCGGGGAGTTGGGAGGTCACAAATCGAGGAAATCAGTCGAATTCTCCCGGCACCCTGCTTGGAAGATATTCGCCTACTGGAGGACGTGATCCTCCCCGTAGAGGTTCCGAAGTGTCAGGGCCAAAATCTTCTCCAGAACAGCGGCTTTATAGCACACGGCGTTGATTTTCACATTTTTCTTGATAAACGCCAGTGGGAACTTTGCCCTAATACCAAAATTGGTCGCTCGCCTCGTCTTCTGTAATAGGCCCCATATATTTGAGGCTAAAGCTGACACCAATACCAATACACAGAATGCACATGGTGGTGCACACCTACACAACGATGAAAGGTTGTATTCGAACTAATTGAACACGCTGTATAGGTTTGGTTGAAATTGCGCCAATTGATGTGGTTTTCGCGACATTAAACGTTTGTGTGTATAGCTTCGTTTAATTTTAAAATGAAAATATACTCAACTGAGGAAAGTTGAAGTCACTAGCCTTTTTTTAAAAATAAAATCATGTCAATGCTTACCTCCATCTATTTTTTTAGACAGAAATATTTTATCGCAAATTTCAAGCTTTCAAATATTTTAAAGCCACAACAGATATTCAAAAAAGGAAAAATATGATATTTGCCTGCTACACTGCTATGCTAGCACTTTGCTTAGGTTAACGCAATTTTCGTCTATTGATAATCGAAAATTTTTAAAATGTTTGTGAAGGTGATCAGGAATAATCGTTTTTAAACAGCTGTGAAATCGAAATTGAGAAAAGTTCATATTACGGAATAATCTTGATTACTTTTCGCTCTGAGGATTCCGCAGTTTTGGACCAATTCGGCTGAAAGATTTGTGATGATTTCCAAAGTTTTTAGCACTTCATTTAGCCCTCAGTGAATGTATAAGTGCGTCAAAAGTCCGCAGAGTAATTGCTCACCGGGTTCGTCGCTTCTAATTTCGCTTACGGGAAAACTCATTTAAATCTCTGTAGAAGTTATCTATGCTAGGGGCCTTAAAATTTGCAGGAATGGTTGAAATGTTATAATCTTCCGTTTGTTCCAGTTTGTGCTCTAGGGCAACCTTGTTGCGCTGTGTTTCACCTCTGTTTATCAGTGTTATGTTTGGAAGAACTTTTGATTCAGTACTTAGTGTGTACAATACTAGTAAATTTTCAGTACTGCTTACTAAAGACACGTGAAGCTACTCTTATCCACCGATCTTGACATGGTTACACATTTGTCACATAGGCTAAGCTGCTGTACAGAGCAGGAAGTAGTTAGCGCAGTTTGCTTTCATGCAAAAGTCGCATCAGCATAGTCAGAAGCACCTCTTGAGTAAAATAAGTAATTATTTTCTCAATTGTCTATTGTGAAAATGATTATCTGCATCTCGTTTCTGGTATCAAATTGCGATCACAAAAATCGTATATAAAACCCATTGAAAGAAGTTTTTTCGAGCTTAGTCGCGAACTAGAAGTTCAAACTTGTCGGCATTTAAAATGACCAAGAAAGCACTCGTAGCTTTTGCTATTTTAATAGTTCAATTTGGCTTTTGCTTAGGAACGCCATGCAATGGAACAACCAGTTCAGTTCGTGCTAAACGGAATCCTCCATCCCGTTGCTGCAATGACGGATTCGAAGATTCGGTCAATCATGAGAAGGTTGTAGCAGTGAGGCGTCAGTGTGCGGAGGAAATGGGAATCACGGAAATGTCGGGTAAAAATCGTTGAAGTACTAATTTTCTTTTTTGTACGAGTATTTTTAAAATAATTCATTAGAGGAAGAACTGCTAAAAAATCGAGAAACTCTTGTCTGCTTGATTGAATGCATCACCAAAAAGCACGCCTTGGCTGACGAAAACGGCGATGTGTTGCATGAAGATTTGGCAAAAGCTTTGAAGGAGCATTTCAGTGTTGCCGAATGGAAGACTCCCCTTCTGGATGAGTTTATTCACGAGTGTTTTGAGTATGCGGAAGCGGAGCACGAGAAGCACTCGGAAGAGGGTGGCAAGTGCAATCCGGAGGGTTTCCATTTTGGCTACTGTCTGTGGCGTCACTTTACCCTCGCATGCCCCGAGGAGATGCAAGACGATTCGGAGAGGTGCGAGTCGATTCGGGGTAAGCTCAAAAGCGACGAAAGCGTTAGCGTGTGGAATGCCGATATTGATGAATAGAAGTGTGGAGCTTTTTCAGTGGTAGCTTTCCTGCTACGGAGTAGCAAGCGACTTTATTCTGCGAATGCTCGCATAGACTTGGTAAAGATTTTATATTATACTTAAATAATTGTGTAAACTGTATTCTTTACTTACGGCTAAAAAAGTTTCCCTGAACCTGCCTTTTTCTTGTTTGATACTTCATCAGCAAAAATCACCCCTAATTCTTTTTTTAAAGCATATTTTGATATTAAAGTCGAAAACTGCTTCTTCAGTTTTGTTGCTAGAACTGTCATCATTTGAAGGAAAAAATATTGTTTCGCCATTGAGATGTTTTACTTAAAACATTTGTATATTAGTAGTCATAAAACGATCCGAAAATACTTGCATCAAATATGGTGAATTAAGTTTGCGCGACAAGATTCGTTTGTTCGTATTATAAACGTGGTTCATTTAGGTCCATTATCTTCTGTCTAATAGTCTCGTACGATGACTGCGACTGTGGACAAATATAATATTTTCATTATCAACGATTGTGTGGAATTTTCTTAAACTGGACTGGCCGTTCGCAGTTTGTCAGGTGAAAATATTTCGCCACACGTTCACACCACACCCATGCGATAGTCAGCAATACTACAGCAATATCCAAGAAGAACAGAGAAGGATAGAGCTCTCAATCTACTTATTGTTAATAGCAGCAAAAGAAATATTATACTTGTTAGAATAGTGTAAAATATGTCCCATAAAATATGCAAAATGCTATTTACAGAGAATCAACATGCACAACATGCACAAACTTGTTTAAGTTTAATAAGTTAGGTAAGTAAGCGTTTTGCATTTCACGGGCTGTGAAGCTTTTATCATAGCTATAATTTGGGCCAACCATGCAGTTTGTACAATTTAAAGACCTCAGTGTTATGACTAGCATTGGCAGTCGCGTTCGGGATTTGTTGCGACATCATGAAATCTACATAGTTAAACACAGATAAAACTCTCACTACAACACACTCAAGCTAGTTAGCGACTGACCTCCCAGTGACTATCGTCCCACGAGGGGAACAGACGTTTGAAGCTACGTGGTTCGTCACCCTGCTTCAGGATCACAATCGGTACCGTATCCTCGTTACGCTCGGATGGATCCGTACGGATGTACTGCTTGGCCATGTCAATCGATTTAGCCCTCTCTTCGTCGGTAGCTCCGTTGCCAATCCAGACATAGATTTCGTCGCCGCCATCAAGAACCATAACGTCATCCACGTTGAGATCCTGTGAGAAAAAAATATGAGCGATTAGTGGTGAGTTATGAAATTCACTATTCTAACATACATCCTGTTCAAAGTGAGGCACTTCTTCCACGCGTAGACGCTTGTTGAACAGAATTCGGCAGTGGAACAGACGTGGATTTAAGAATGGTGCACCAGCTGGATCCAGTTCATGGTCGTAATCCGCTTTGCCGCCCAGAGCATCCCAGAATGCGTCTGGCTCAGAGCCTTCGTTTATGATTTCTGGTACCGCATCCGGAGAGACGATTTTTACAATGTTTGCTGCCATCTCCTTCTCGAGATTGGAAGCTCCTACTCCGTGCCAGATATAAGTAGCGGATGGAGTTTCAAGAATGAATACATCGTCCGAGGCAAGAGAGCTTGCTGTTTCCGGGAGCTGTTCAGCCCGAATGTCTTCGGAGCAAGTTCCTCTGATTCGGAACAAACGAGTTCCGTCCACATCGTAGCTATCGTGGTCGTGGATATTTCGGAAACCTGATGCATGCCCTCCAGTGAAATTGATTAGTTTACCCTTGAAGATCTTCAAGAAATGCCGAGGTTCGTTTCCTTGAGTCACACGCACCTGAACCGCTTTGCCGTTCAACTCGTTATCAAGGCGAACAGCATGCAGAGCAGCGGACGCTTTCTCATCGGTGCTGGACTCTTTGCCTTGCCAGAAGTAAATGATGAATCCATGACCTCCTCTCTTATTACGATACTCGTATTTAATAACGTACGAATCACCGCCAAAGAACATTCCATAAGCTTGCGGATCCGCGGGAACCAATTCGAAGTTCTCAACACGCCAAATTTCTGCCTCTCCTTGACCATTGTCTGGCATGAATCCCAGAGCCCGGCCACCGTTCTTTTTGAACATATGAAGAATCTCCGGATCAAACTCTTTTTCCTCCCCAGCTTCCGAGCTGTCGTCGTCCATTGCCGCTTTAATGAGATGACTGTGGACAACACCTTTATCCTTCCAACTGGCAAAGTACTGTTTGAAATCAGTTCTCTCTCCATTCTCAATAACCCGATGTACCTGGGTGTGAACCGGATAACCTTTACTAGAAATAAACTCCTGAGCTTTGATCATAGACTGTGCTCTTTCTTGTGAAGTTGCGCCTTTACCGACCCATACAAATATTCCCGATGATCCAGTGTCCAGTATGAAGCAATCCTGCTGAAAAAATTCGATTAGTTTCCGGTTAGTTGAGACGAGTTATGGTGGTTAGTGTTAACTTACATCTGAATCTAACATGCTTTGTTTCAGAGGTCGCTCACCAACCGGAATAATTTCGAGGCTACCGCCAGCATCGGAGACCCTGTACAAGGTTATGGCCGTCGTCAGATTTTCCTCATAAGTATCATCGCTTTCTGATTCGTCCGCAACCTCGTCTGGAGATCCTTCGCCAAGAACATCGAAAAATTCCTGCTGGTCTCCTGCGCTTGCGAATTCATCTAGAGTTGAGGAAATAAAAGTTAGCAGGAAGCATTTCTCACCTAACAAATTAGCACCCAGCATACCAAGTATATAGACGTTAGCCCGACCGGCATGGTCTTGATCACGGATCTGACTGGCAGCGCTAATAGCTTTTATCTTTTCCACCCGTTTGGACCTTGGTCCCACATAGACGTAAATTGCGTTGCCCGCATCCAAAATGAAGCAGTCGCCTTTGTTCATGGACGCGATTCCGAGCGCGACCTGGCGCACACGGACGTTCTTGGAACCTTTCACGTGGAACAGCCGTTTTTCGCCCGCTGCATTGGTTTCCACCTCGTTGAAACCACTTTTGACACCTCCCTCGGCATAGCGAACCCCTCCCGGGAAGTAGCTGAGAAACAGACTGGATTCGTGATCTTGAACCTCGCGGTGCTGCACCGGTGCCCCGTTGTGTCTGTCGTCTAGCTGTACGCTGAGGATAGCGGCGGATCCTGCCTCGTCTTGGCTAGTTTCTAGGCCGAGCCAGAAGTGGACATCCCACGAGAAGATGCCATTTTTTGTTTGCTTCGTCTGTAGAAGATGAACGGGTTAAAAGTTGCTCGGTCGTTTTGCTGTGAATCTGCGCTTACATTCAGAACGATGTAGGAATCTCCGGTGTAGAATTTCCCGTACGTTTTCTTTGGCACTGGAACTGGTTCAAAGTTCTGAAAATAGAACACAAGTTGACATTACTCATGCTGGTTTCTGGTTTTCCGTTCCGCACATGTGTTACTCATTAGATGCGGCTTTGAGAGTCGAAGTGAGGCTTCGAGAGTGAAGGGGGAACGAACAACTAACTGCTACGTCACGCTAGTGGATGTAGGTAAATAATTAAAACGACCTGCGCAGCACAGAAAAGATGATAAGGAATTCCCCGGCTAGTGGCCAAATGGCAAAGCACGACGACGCCGTCAACGATTCACCGCGACACGGAAGATTTGCGTAATCTACCGGTGAATGAGTTTTTGTGTGCGTTTGTTTCACCTTTCAAGGCCATTAGGGGTGAATTGAATTATAGTTTCGCGCAGCTGGGCGGGAGGGGATTCTCGGTTTTTTGTGAGATTCTGTTTTATTGGCATTAAGAAGCTGCTGACAATCTTTTGGAATCCAAGCGGTGGGAGCCGGATTTTTATATCTTCGATTATTTTAATGCAATGGGTTTAGTACGTGGAACCCTAAGGAGATATTTCTATTAAGTGTTCATTATTTTATTTATATTTTTTTTTTTCAATCAACGTTTATTTGACACGGCACAATACAAGTTAATGTTTTACGGAGCCAATTATATCTAGTATTTTACTTCATAAAGTATCTTAAAAACTAAAGACAACTTTTTTATCCTCGCTGCCGACTACGAGTTGAAATTAAATCTAAGATTAAAACTAAAATTAAACGCGTTTTAAAACTGGTGATTTGTTGTTGGGGCGTCATGATGTTCTTCAAACAGCCAAAAACAATGAGCAGCTTATTTGTTATGTTCTGCTAAACCAAGACACGAACTGGAAAATGGACTTTCTCGGGTCTCTAGTTGCTGGTATCGTGCGGGGTCTAGTTGCTGGTTCTGGATCGGGGGTCCAAACGTGTACTTGCGGTTAAGTTGGATGTAGACGGAAAGGAGTGGGGCTAGACTGGTGCATGGATGGATTTCAGGAAAATGTATATGGAGGACATGTAGGGAAGGTCAAGGCTCGCCAAGGCATCACGAACAGGAACAGCCGGCTGTCTACCCTCGGCCTGCAGGGAAGCTATTAATTTAGACCTGGCGCCACGGTGTTCAGGGCAAGACCAAACCACATGCTCTATGTCGTGATAACCTTCACCACAGGCATGGCAAAAAAATTTTGATTGCGATTGTTTTGGCATTTTCTTGAATCTAATTAGTACTCGGTCTTGTTAGATATGCATATTTGCATTTTGTAAAAAATTCTAGCTATGAATGCATGAAACTTTGCCAGTTTTTCATACTCAGTAGGTATCTTCGCTTCGTTATTCAAGAAGTAAGTGGTAATCAACGCAAAATACCGTGTCTCCGCGTATGCGTCGGTAAGAGGGAATAGAGCGGTCGCGCATAACTTTCCGGGGTAAACGTGTTTTCGGCCCAGGTGAGCTTTGCTCAACTATGGATTTTCGATGTTTTGTGACTTCCGAGGTGTACCAAACCATTTATTCGCAGACTGTCCATCCGTAGATTCTATTCCAGCACGCAGTGATTCGGAGTAGGTTCCGTTCGTTCGATAAATATCGTAAATAATTAATCGCGACAAAACATCGTAATTAATCGCCACCAAATATCGCAATTATTTGCAATTAATATC
Organism: Wyeomyia smithii; assembly: GCF_029784165.1. Taxonomy (NCBI): domain Eukaryota; kingdom Metazoa; phylum Arthropoda; class Insecta; order Diptera; family Culicidae; genus Wyeomyia; species Wyeomyia smithii. Next base: position 206,667,100 of record NC_073695.1, on the reverse strand, counting down.
AGGATTATACGCGACTCGTCTGTCAACGCACACATCCTTTTTTTTCTTTTTCTTTCTTTTTTCGTTCGTTTCAAACAGCAATGGCCAAGCAAATAGGCCGTTTTTGAAGTTCTCTTGCTGACCGCTTGCAGTATGTGTTGAGGGCCTATATATTTACTTTTTTCTTTTTTTTTTTTTTTTCAGGGGGGGATTTGTTAGTAGCTTAAGTATTTATGATAAATATTAGTAAATAATGAGTATGTGTGTCCACACAAATGGTGACTTCTCAACACTGTTAGAAATTTGTAATTTTAATTGTTAGTTTTGTTTGCTTTCGCAATTAGGACTTATCATTCGTAGGGATTTAAACCTACTTGTCAGAAAAGGGGAAGTAAACTTACAACTAACTTAATTGCTAACTTATTGGCTATAAAGAGAGCTTATCGTAGCAATTGAGGATTGCATCGATTTTTGTCGAAAATTGATAATAATTCTATTTGACATAGTTTCTAATGGTTCAACACCAGTAAGTCTATGTAATTCGAGTGTACCAAACCAAGGAGGAAGCTTCAAAATCATTTTCAGAATTTTATTCTGAATCCTTTGGAGCGTTTTCTTCCTTGTTGAACAGCAACTTGACCAGATCGGTACAGCATAAAGCATTGCTGGTCTAAAAATTTGTTTGTAAATCAAAAGTTTGTTCTTTAAACAAAGTTTAGAATTCCTGTTAATGAGAGGATATAAACATCTCGTATATTTGATGCACTTGGCTTGTATACTCTCAATGTGCTCTTTGAAAATAAGTTTTTTATCATAAATTAGTCCCAAGTACTTAACCTTGTCGGACCAACTTAAAATAACCCCATTCATCTTGACAACGTGATTATTGTTTGGCTTGAGGAAAGAAGCCCTAGGCTTATGCGGAAAAATTATCATTTGAGTTTTAGAAGCATTGGGAGAGATTTTCCACTTTTGCAAGTAGGAAGAAAAAATATCTAAACTTTTCTGCAATCGACTGCATATGACACGAAGGCTTTTTCCTTTTACGGAAATGCTTGTGTCATCGCAGAACAATGACTTTGTGCATCCTGGAGGCAAATCAGGAAGATCTGAAGTGAATATGTTGTACAGGACTGGACCCAAAACTGAACCTTGAGGCAAAATCTATCAGATTTTGAATTCTGATAGACAACCTGCAGAGTTCGATCAGTAAGATAATTTTTTAAAATTTTGATTAGGAAAATTGGAAAATTAAAAGTTTGCAATTTCGCAATCAAACCTTTATGCCAAACACTGTCGAATGCTTTTTCTATGTTCAAAAGAGCAGCTCCAGTGGAATAACCTTCAGATTTGTTAGCTCGTATCATATTAGTAACTCTGAGCAATTGATGAGTTGTGGGATGCCCATGGCGAAATCCAAACTGTTCATTTGCAAAAATTGAATTTTCGTTGATGTGTGACATCATTCTGTTACGAATAACTCTCTCAAACAGTTTACTTATTGAAGAAAGCAAACTGATTGGTCGATAACTTGAAACTTCAGCTGGGTTCTTATCCGGTTTTAAAATGGGAGTAATTTTTGCATTTTTCCATAATTTGGGAAAATATGCAATTTTGAAGCAGCAATTGAAAATTTTCACTAAAAAATCCATTGTGCTCTCAGGGAGATGTTTGATTAGTATATTAAAGATTCCATCGTCACCAGGTGCTTTCATATTTTTGAAATTTTTAATAATTGATTTAATCTCATTCAAGTTAGTTTCAATTATTTCTGCAGGTAAAAAATTCTGGGAAGAAATTAAATCAAATTGACGTGTGACTTCATTTTCAATTGGACTCACAAAATTCAAATTTGAGTTATGAACACTCTCAAACTGCTGAGCAAGTCTTTGAGCCTTTTGTTCATTGGATACAAGAAAACGTTCACCATCTTTTAAAACTGGAATAGGCTTTGAAGGTTTCTTAAGAATCTTCGACAGCTTCCAAAATGGTTTTGAATATGGTTTCAATTTTTCAACTTTAGTCTCAAAATTTTGATTTCTCAGAAGAGTAAATCTATGTTTAATCTCTTTCTGTAAATCTTTATAAATAGTTTTAAAAACAGGGTCACGAGAACGTTGATATTGACGTCTGCGGACATTTTTCAAACGAATTAGAAGTTGAAGATTTTCGTCAATTATTGGTGAATCAAATTTCACTTGAGCCTTTGGAACAGAATAATTCCTGGCATCAACAATTGCACATTTTAATGCTTCCAAAGCGGAATCAATATTCACTTCGTTTTGCAAATCAAGCTCATTATTGAAATTTCTCTCAATATAATTTTTGTATCTTTCCCAATTAGCTTTGTTATAATTAAAAACAGAGCTCATAGGGTTTAAAACTGATTCATGTGATAAAGAAAAAGTTATTGGAAGATGGTCAGAATCAAAGTCAGCATGTGTGATCAAATCACTACATACATGACTTTGATCTGTCAGCACCAAATCAATTGTTGAAGGGTTTCTTACAGAAGAAAAGCATGTAGGACTATTCGGAGACAAAATAGAATAGTATCCTGAAGAACAGTCATTGAATAAAATTTTGCCATTGGAATTACTTTGAGAATTATTCCATGAACGATGTTTAGCGTTAAAATCGCCGATTATGAAAAATTTCGAACGATTTCTGGTGAGTTTTTGTAAATCACCTTTAAAATAATTTTTGAGCTCGCGTTTGCATTGAAATGGTAAATATGCTGCGGCAATAAATAAAATCCCAAGTTCAGTTTGAACTTCAATTCCCAAAGTTTCAATAACTTTCGTCTCAAGATGGGGAAGAGCACGATGTTTGATTCGGCGATGAATAACAATTGCAACTCCACCGCCGGAACCCTGAATCCTATCATATCTATAAACCACGTAATTGGGATCATATTTTAATTTTATGTTAGGTTTCAAAAATGTTTCAGTAATAATTGCAATATGCACATTATTTACTGTTAAAAAATTAAAAAGCTCATTCTCATTGGCCTTCAATGAGCGAGCATTCCAATTTAATATTTTAATTGTTTTATTTAAAATCATTGCTAAATTTTAAATTAGAAACAATTTTAATAGTAAAATTTGTGCCTATTTGAATGGCTTCAAACATTGATTTTGCCTGCAACATGGCGTTCATAAGATCGAACATTGCCTTTTGCAAAAAAGAAAGTTTACCTGCCGTAATAGGCCCCAGGCAGTTGACATTAGAAAAAATATTTTCGGCAGCAATATTAGCTGGAGTGATAGGTGTACAATTATTTTCTAGCCTGTTTTGCTTACCCATATTAACGGTCATTTTCGAACTACCAACACTAGGCGGTATAATGTTCGAACTACCTGTAACCTGTGCATAAGTTAAACGGGTATGCAAAGGAGTAGGTAAACTATGCGTCACTGGTACGCTTGGAAAATTTTGTTTTGAAGTTGGTTTTAATTGAGAAATTGAATTTTGTTTACCTTGCCTTGCCTTAACAATTGCTAAACGGACTGGGCATTGATAAAAATTTGACATATGGTTGCCGTTACAATTCGCACAGCGAAAATTTTTACTCTCTTTCACAGGACATGTGTCCTTTTTGTGAGAAGAGTCTCCACAATTAAGACATTTTTGGTCCATGTTACAGAATTTGGAACCATGGCCATAACGTTGGCAAGTACGGCATTGGGTGATATGCTTTTCACCTCCGCCATACTTCCTATAAATTTCCCACTTTACACGCACATTATACAAAGCATGTGCTTTTTCAAAAAATTTTAAGTTGTTAACCTCATTGCGGTTAAAATGAATTAAATAATTAACAAGGGAAATTCCAGTTCTCTGACTGTTTTCGCCTCGTGATTTTTGTTTCATTAGAATTACTTGGGTAGGGGCTATGCCAAGTAATTCTGTTAAAGTAAGTTTGATCTCATCAACGGTTTGATCGTTGGTGAGACCTTTCAAGACAACCTTGAACGGCTTGGTGTTCTTGGTGTCATATGTAAAAAATTTGTACATCTTGTCAGTTAAATACTGAACAAGACGATCACGACCCTTTACTGAGTCGGCTAATAAGCGGCATTCACCTCTACGGCCAATTTGATGGGTAACTTTAACGTCAGAAACAAACGTTGAAAGTTCCTTTTTGAATATATTAAATTCAGAAGAAATAGTTACCACAATAGGTGGAACTTTCTCCTTTTTTAAAGATTTTATATTTTGTATAGTTTCATTATTGGTAACTTCCATTTCACCAGCTTCTTGCTCAGGCAAAATATCAAAAGGATTGTCACTACAGACACTCGATGTGTCAGAAAGAGATGCCTCTCTTTTCCTCCCCGCAGCGATGCGAGGTGTCTTTTTCCGTCCAGCCATTTCAGGTGATACGAAAAAAGTTAAAACAAATGTTAAATTCAAAAGTAGGTAGTCTTGAGAAAGACTGATGGGAAATAACTTTCAGGTAATCTTTAAAAGACACACTGACAAAACACAAAGTTTGAAGCTATAGGCAGTCAAAGACCAGTCCACAAGCAACCGAAAAAACGTCTGATCTGTAGGACAGTTCAAGACGCACTGACCCTTTATGATCTTTATGAGCCGTTCGCCCTACTGTCCCCTTTTTGGATCAATCCTAGCGACCAGTTCAGTATGGAATCCTTTCTATACAAATTTTTTACACAGAATGGAAATGGTTCAGAAAATATCATCAGCTATGATGTTCGCTCTCTCCTATGGCGCGGTTCACTGAACCTATCTATAGTGTGAAAACCGATGCCGACGAAAACGAACCGGTTCGTGTCATATACTGCCGCTTTAATGAATTCCGCGAGTTGTTTTGATTTAAATATGCCGATCCACACGTTTTGTCAGTAAATTACCCTGTTGACAAAATAAAAAAAAAGTCAAAGTCAAATCTCAAAAGCTTAAACCGGAAAAAAATGAAAGACTATAGCTATTCAACCATTCCTATGAACTTAGGATAGCAAAATAACCAATGTTTTTGAGAAATAAAGCTTGCTTTGTTACACCACAGAAACAAACTCAAAAACCTAATAGCTCCCCATAGTTGATAAACTGCTGTGAAAGTTTGCAACTTGGCTTTTGGCACGAATTTATTTCGCCATTGTCTAGTCAAAATTGGCTGCGAAAAACCTAGTGCCATGTTTATTTCACTAGTATTTTTTTTTTTTTTATTCTCGCTTATTTTCCGTCGGTCTAGTTCCGCCACTGTTGGCCAATCACCGACGCCCAGGGAGGCGACTCCACACCCAGGACCCTGACTCACGACCCGTTTTATTAACGGACCGGCGCCAACGGCTTTACTTCCTCATGCGATGGAAGGCGTGATCCCAGAGATTTTTCGCCTCAGAAAATCTCCCGGTGTCGGCTAGGATTGAATCTAGACCAGTTGGGTTGGTTGTGAGTGGATCACGCCACCTCACAACCATCGACACCTATGTCGGCGGTGGGATTCGAACCCAGGCGTCGAGCGTGGTTGGCGGAGACGTTACCAACCACACTAGGCCCCCGCTTCACTAGTATTTATTGACTTCGAATTTTCGCTGCTTCTAGTTATTACCAAAACGAGTCAACTTTTTTGAGAGTTCGCATAGTAATTGCTCGCCGGGTTCGTTGCTTCAACGTTATGTTAACGAGAAAATTTATTTAAGTCTCTGGAAAAATGTGCTAGGGCACCAAACTACACAGACATGGCTAAAAACCTATAATCTTTTATGTTTGCTTTTCTCCTAGAAAGGTATAGAAATCACTTGCAAAACCGAAGATATAAAAGTGCTCCAAAGGGTCGAATGGCATATATCACTCGACTCAGCTCGACGAGGTGAGCATTTTCTGTATGTGTGTGTGTGTATGTGCAGATTTTTATTCTCACTCACTTTTCTCAGAGATGGCTGGACCGATTTTCATGAAATTAATTGCAAATGGAAGATTTTGTTGTCCAATAAGACCCTATTAACTTTTATTGTAATCGGATTTTTAGTTTAGAGGTTATGTATCAAAATGTAAAAATCATGAAACATCATTATCTCTAAAACCACATAACCGATTTGAACAAAATTGGTTTCAAATGAACGGGCTATCTGAAAAATCCTTTACTTTTGAATTTTATAAAGATTGAACTTGTGGTTTAAAAGTTATAAAAAGAAACGTGTTTTTAGGACTGTTTAATCTCACTCATGTTTCTCTGAGATGGCTGGACCGATTCTCATAAAATCAGTTTCAAATAGAAGGTCTAGTTGCCCCATAAAACCCTATTGATTTGTTTTGCAATCAGATCATTACTTTGCCTGTTATGTTTAAAAATGTGAAATCCAGCTATGAAAAGGAACATATTCCGAAGACTACTTGGACTCACTCACTTTTCTCAGAGATGGCTGACCCGACTTCCACCAAATTAGTGTCAAATAATAAGTCTAGCTGCCTCATAACACCCTATTGAATTTTACTGTAATCGGACTGTAATTTCGTCTGTGATGTACCGAAATGTGAAAATCACGAAACTTCATTATCTCTAAAACTATACAACCGATTTGATCAATATTATTATCAGATGAGCGGGCTAGTTAAGAGTTAACTGATGAATTATGATTGAACACGTGGTTTCAAAAAATTTTAGCTGCCCTGTACGTTCCTATTTCATTTGATTATAATCGAAGTTAAGCAACCGTTATGTATTAAATTATTTATAAAACAACGAAAGTCTATTATCTCAAAGATTACAAGACTTATTTGAACATAACTAGTGTCATACGAACGAGTCATCTCTCAAACTTACAAATAACAAACTTCATAACAAACAAACTTCATACCATTGAAAACTACACCTGCTTCGATCGATATAGAGGCCTCATCATAATTTAAATGTGGTATCATACTATTTGAACGTTCCAAATTCATTGATTCTTTGCGTGTTTAAAATCTGCAAATGCACAACGAATCGGCCATAGGATATGTTCAAAGAAAAATAACGAATGGTTTAAAATTATTGGTTCTATCGAAATGACAACATCCTCTACTTTTGGCTTCTGTACATCGTTTTAATTCTGAATATATTCATATTGGGTGGTATTCGGTCATTTTCTGCAGATTTTCTGGGATCAATCTAACACCGGAAATACCCATATTGGGAGGTATTTAGTTATTTTGGTTGTTTTCCAGAAACTAAAAGTGGTCCTCTTTACACTAGTAAGTAAGAGCAATAAGTGTTGTTGTCTGGTCCCGTTTACGTGTCCGTTCTATCAGTGTTGTATGGTCGTCTTTAAGTTCAAAATGGTGTCCAGGGTCAATGTTTGGTTTCTATGCATCATCTCGATTATGTAAATATTGAGTATTATTCGGTTATTTTCGACTGTTTCCTAGAAGTTGCCATTTAGCAATTTAAAATGACGCCTGAGGTCAATTGTTATCTCCTTGCATCATTCTGGTTTCAGAGATACTCATATTGAATAGTATTTGTTTATTCTAGGCTGTTTTTCACAAACCGGTAGTCGCCATCTTGGATTTCAAAATGGTATTTAGGATAATTTCTGGCCTCTGAGCGTCATTCGGGTTGAAGAAACACCCATATTGGGTGTTATTCGATTATTTTCGGCTGTTTCCCAGAAACCTGAAGTCGCCAACCTAGAATCCAAAATGGGGTCTGTGGTCGATTTCAGCTGCTGTGTATCATTCTAGATCCGGAGGGAGATACTCATGTTAGACGGAAATCGGCCATTTTTGGCTGTTTTCCAGAAACCAGAAGTTGCCATCCTGCAATTCATAATGGTGTCTGAGGTCAATTTTTAGCTTCTTGCAACATTCTAGCTCCGGAGATGCTCATATTGGGTGGTATTTGGTCACTTTGAGCTGTTTTTCAGAAACCGAAAGTTGTCATTTTGGACTTTGAAATTGCCTGTGAAATCAATTTCTGTCATCTGGGTGTAATTCTGGTTCCGAAAACATTCATATTGAATGGTATTTGGTCATTTTCGGCTGTTTGCCAGACACCGGAAGTCTCCATCTTAAAATTCAAGATTGTGTCTGTGATCAATTTTTAGCTTCTGTCCATCTTTAATGGGAATCGTCCATTTCAGGCCGTTTTCCAGAAACCAGAAGTTGCCATTTTACAATTCAAAATGTTATCTGAAGTCGATTTGGGGCTCCAGTGCATCATTACGGTTCCGGAAATACCCATATTGGGTGGTATTTGGTCGTTTGCCGCTGTTTTTCAAAAATCGGAAGTTTTGATTTCATGATTTTGACTCCAGAAATCGGAAGTTTGGATTTCATGATTTTGACTCCATTTTGTATTTCATGATGGCATTTGAAGACAATTTCGATCGATTTTAGCTCCTGTGTATCATTTTAGATCCGGATATTATTATATTGGGTGGAAATAGGCCATTTTTGGCTGTTTCCCTAAAACCGGAAGTCGCCATCTTACAATCCAAAATGTTGCCTGAGGTCGATTATGGAACAAATTTATTACCACTAAAAACATTCACCTGCCAAATATGGTTCCATTTAGTTGGTTAGCTCTCGAGATGTGCAGAAATTTGTGTTTCATTTCCACTTCCAGAAAAAGGCGGGGCGTCCAACTATTATGGAGATATTTGTTCCCCCTCAAAACATCCACATGCCAAATTCGGTTTCATTTGCTTGGTTTGTTCTTGAGTTGTGCTGAAATTTATGTTTCATTTGTATGGGACCCCTCCCTTCCAGGAGTGGGAGGGGTCTCAAACTATCATAGGAACCTTTATCGGCATTAAAAACCCCTACATACAAATTTTCACGTCGATCGTTTCGGTAGTTTTTGAGCCTATATGGATCAGACAGACAGACCGGACTGCATTTTTATATGTATAGATTACAACATCCATGTTTTAGAACCTAAAGAGTGAATATACATTTATTGGATTGAAGCGTTCATGTAAATCTATTTTCACAAATAATAAGATTGAATGAGAAAGGCTGGGTCTGACCGCTAGGTGGATTAATTTAGGTTTTTTTTTCTAGTTTGAGCTTCAAAGCCACACCTGTGTTTACCAGTGTTATAGATGTTACTGAATAACTTGACCATCTTTTTATATTTAATTATTCCTTAGGACTGAATAATAATTTTAATAAATAATAACTAAAGTGGGCTGGTTGGCCTTGCATAATAACACAGTTTACAAGATTTTCATTATATTAACAACACAAAAATTATGTGCGTAAACTGGAATTTAAAACGAAAAAAAAAGTTCACCGCACTCAGACAAAATTGAATATCAAGGAATTTTAAGTCGTAAATCGGTAAGATTATTATCATTAATTTTTTGCATAGCAAAATAACCAATGTTTTAGAGCAATAAAGATATTTTCCCAAATTATTGTTGCTTTGTTACACTACAAAAACAAACTAGAATACCTAATAGCTCCCCATAGTTGATAAACTGCTGTGAAAGTTTGCAACTTGAACCCAATTATTCGGCCTTTGGCACGAATTTATTTCGCCATTGTCTAGCAAGAATTGGCTGCGAAAAAATCTAGTTCCATGTTTATTTCACTATTTTTTATTGACTTCGAATTTTCGCCGCGACGTAACTAATAGCTTTTGATTAAAGTCAGATTTGTTGGTTCCGGGTTCGCATAAATTACTATGGTTATTATAGCTGATAGTTTTAGATACAACTGTCTAGCATAAGATTAAAATTTGACATGACAAGGTGTTTGGGCGATTATATAACGAAAGCAAATGGGGTTTATTTCCCGGAACGTGTATTAGTAGTTTCCAAATTTAATTTTGCCTGCTGCCGTTTTTCGATAACAAAACATATTATTCCATTATCAAACAATCGAGCATTCATCATTCGCCTTATCCGATTGGATTTATCAGGCATGTTTGGAGTACCTCTCCGATCGCGCAGGGGATATTTTTCGTACTTAATCAGTCCATCGCATTTTAGTAGCAGTGCGTTACGATTTTATGACGGTGACGATGGAAATATATAGGAGATTGAAAAAAGCTCTGACACACACATGTCGCCGGCATGGCGTGGCCATCGTCCCTCTTGGGGGATGTGCCATGTCGCTCTGAAAACACTATGTGCCGCAAAAATCGCAGCAGATCGATGGCGGTCTGCAGCAGCGACGAAATATGGTTGTCCTTGAAACTGAAAGAGAACTCGATTGATGCCCCGGGCCAGCAATGTATTTTTGAGAATGTTTGCATTCGTTATTTCGATTAACAGCGTAAACACTAACGAGCAGACCAGAAGGTACGTTTAGTTAGAGGAAAAAATGGTATAAACTAGGTCTCTGGGGCGAATGGATTAGTTCGCGGTGCGCGTTTTGTTCAAATATCCTCTATTGCTTTATATTTTTATATCATTACGCACCTTCTACGAATCTGATTAAGCTAAATATTTGCTTTTCCTATGTCGAATGTAGGTATACTAGATAATTTAACTTAGCCAGATTGCAATGACGTAAAGTAAACAAATTATTCGGTGTCGTGGTTATTTAGTTGATTTGATTTTTTTCACTATGGCAGTGCACTCAATACATTATGGAACGCATTTGACGACTTAAATCACACTTTTCCACACTATTTTTTAAACAACTCGAACAATTTTCAATGCCACATTTTGTAAGCGATAACATTATGGTTCACTTCAGTAGTTGTTACAACATCCAAATCACCACCAAGATGTACTTAACCATACTAGTGGCTTAGGCTCACCTCAATTCTCCACACCTCCAAGCCCTTGCTGGTACCGGCATTTTTGAAAGCAGAATGCATAATTTTTACTGGTGCGGTTTAACGAACACGTGAGCCGTTGATGATAATAAACTAATTATTTTCCCGTCAGCTTGCCCCAACTAAACTGTGCACTCGGCACAAAATTGTACCGTGTTCTTATCTCCGCGGATGGTTCAGTCTGCGTTTCAATTTTCGGTATCTGAACTTCACTACGGTTGGCACTTTAGTTCACAATGGAAGATTGTTGCGATTCACTCGAATACTGATGCGGTACTAAGCCGTCCGGGAACCGTAGACCGGCATTTGTATGAGACCAAATCGTGGCTGTTTCGATTGATGTTATGTACTATTGCAATAAACAGAGAGTCGCTGGATGCGGTTCATTCGCTTCCGAGAGCGAACGCTGATTCTGGAGGTGAGAAAATTCTCAGCGTTGAGATATCAAGCAATAAACTGGTACATAAGGGTTAGTCATTGAATGTTGTGCAGTATCAATGTATTGTCAAGATTTTTTTTGATTCAATTCTTATCTATTAACTACAGGTAATTGGAAACGTGTACCAAATGATACTACAATCTTTGTATAACGATAAAAGTGACGAAGCATAGCGTTATTTATGACCGACCCTACTCGCACAATTTAAGCAAATTTAAACTGTATTCTTTACTTACGGCTAAAAAAGTTTTCCTGAACCTGCCTTTTTCTTGTTTGATACTTCATCAGCAAAAATCACCCCTAATTCTTTTTTTAAAGCATATTTTGATATTAAAGTCGAAAACTGCTTCTTCAGTTTTGTTGCTAGAACTGTCATCATTTGAAGGAAAAAATATTGTTTCGCCATTGAGATGTTTTACTTAAAACATTTGTATATTAGTAGTCATAAAACGATCCGAAAATACTTGCATCAAATATGGTGAATTAAGTTTGCGCGACAAGATTCGTTTGTTCGTATTATAAACGTGGTTCATTTAGGTCCATTATCTTCTGTCTAATAGTCTCGTACGATGACTGCGACTGTGGACAAATATAATATTTTCATTATCAACGATTGTGTGGAATTTTCTTAAACTGGACTGGCCGTTCGCAGTTTGTCAGGTGAAAATATTTCGCCACACGTTCACACCACACCCATGCGATAGTCAGCAATACTACAGCAATATCCAAGAAGAACAGAGAAGGATAGAGCTCTCAATCTACTTATTGTTAATAGCAGCAAAAGAAATATTATACTTGTTAGAATAGTGTAAAATATGTCCCATAAAATATGCAAAATGCTATTTACAGAGAATCAACATGCACAACATGCACAAACTTGTTTAAGTTTAATAAGTTAGGTAAGTAAGCGTTTTGCATTTCACGGGCTGTGAAGCTTTTATCATAGCTATAATTTGGGCCAACCATGCAGTTTGTACAATTTAAAGACCTCAGTGTTATGACTAGCATTGGCAGTCGCGTTCGGGATTTGTTGCGACATCATGAAATCTACATAGTTAAACACAGATAAAACTCTCACTACAACACACTCAAGCTAGTTAGCGACTGACCTCCCAGTGACTATCGTCCCACGAGGGGAACAGACGTTTGAAGCTACGTGGTTCGTCACCCTGCTTCAGGATCACAATCGGTACCGTATCCTCGTTACGCTCGGATGGATCCGTACGGATGTACTGCTTGGCCATGTCAATCGATTTAGCCCTCTCTTCGTCGGTAGCTCCGTTGCCAATCCAGACATAGATTTCGTCGCCGCCATCAAGAACCATAACGTCATCCACGTTGAGATCCTGTGAGAAAAAAATATGAGCGATTAGTGGTGAGTTATGAAATTCACTATTCTAACATACATCCTGTTCAAAGTGAGGCACTTCTTCCACGCGTAGACGCTTGTTGAACAGAATTCGGCAGTGGAACAGACGTGGATTTAAGAATGGTGCACCAGCTGGATCCAGTTCATGGTCGTAATCCGCTTTGCCGCCCAGAGCATCCCAGAATGCGTCTGGCTCAGAGCCTTCGTTTATGATTTCTGGTACCGCATCCGGAGAGACGATTTTTACAATGTTTGCTGCCATCTCCTTCTCGAGATTGGAAGCTCCTACTCCGTGCCAGATATAAGTAGCGGATGGAGTTTCAAGAATGAATACATCGTCCGAGGCAAGAGAGCTTGCTGTTTCCGGGAGCTGTTCAGCCCGAATGTCTTCGGAGCAAGTTCCTCTGATTCGGAACAAACGAGTTCCGTCCACATCGTAGCTATCGTGGTCGTGGATATTTCGGAAACCTGATGCATGCCCTCCAGTGAAATTGATTAGTTTACCCTTGAAGATCTTCAAGAAATGCCGAGGTTCGTTTCCTTGAGTCACACGCACCTGAACCGCTTTGCCGTTCAACTCGTTATCAAGGCGAACAGCATGCAGAGCAGCGGACGCTTTCTCATCGGTGCTGGACTCTTTGCCTTGCCAGAAGTAAATGATGAATCCATGACCTCCTCTCTTATTACGATACTCGTATTTAATAACGTACGAATCACCGCCAAAGAACATTCCATAAGCTTGCGGATCCGCGGGAACCAATTCGAAGTTCTCAACACGCCAAATTTCTGCCTCTCCTTGACCATTGTCTGGCATGAATCCCAGAGCCCGGCCACCGTTCTTTTTGAACATATGAAGAATCTCCGGATCAAACTCTTTTTCCTCCCCAGCTTCCGAGCTGTCGTCGTCCATTGCCGCTTTAATGAGATGACTGTGGACAACACCTTTATCCTTCCAACTGGCAAAGTACTGTTTGAAATCAGTTCTCTCTCCATTCTCAATAACCCGATGTACCTGGGTGTGAACCGGATAACCTTTACTAGAAATAAACTCCTGAGCTTTGATCATAGACTGTGCTCTTTCTTGTGAAGTTGCGCCTTTACCGACCCATACAAATATTCCCGATGATCCAGTGTCCAGTATGAAGCAATCCTGCTGAAAAAATTCGATTAGTTTCCGGTTAGTTGAGACGAGTTATGGTGGTTAGTGTTAACTTACATCTGAATCTAACATGCTTTGTTTCAGAGGTCGCTCACCAACCGGAATAATTTCGAGGCTACCGCCAGCATCGGAGACCCTGTACAAGGTTATGGCCGTCGTCAGATTTTCCTCATAAGTATCATCGCTTTCTGATTCGTCCGCAACCTCGTCTGGAGATCCTTCGCCAAGAACATCGAAAAATTCCTGCTGGTCTCCTGCGCTTGCGAATTCATCTAGAGTTGAGGAAATAAAAGTTAGCAGGAAGCATTTCTCACCTAACAAATTAGCACCCAGCATACCAAGTATATAGACGTTAGCCCGACCGGCATGGTCTTGATCACGGATCTGACTGGCAGCGCTAATAGCTTTTATCTTTTCCACCCGTTTGGACCTTGGTCCCACATAGACGTAAATTGCGTTGCCCGCATCCAAAATGAAGCAGTCGCCTTTGTTCATGGACGCGATTCCGAGCGCGACCTGGCGCACACGGACGTTCTTGGAACCTTTCACGTGGAACAGCCGTTTTTCGCCCGCTGCATTGGTTTCCACCTCGTTGAAACCACTTTTGACACCTCCCTCGGCATAGCGAACCCCTCCCGGGAAGTAGCTGAGAAACAGACTGGATTCGTGATCTTGAACCTCGCGGTGCTGCACCGGTGCCCCGTTGTGTCTGTCGTCTAGCTGTACGCTGAGGATAGCGGCGGATCCTGCCTCGTCTTGGCTAGTTTCTAGGCCGAGCCAGAAGTGGACATCCCACGAGAAGATGCCATTTTTTGTTTGCTTCGTCTGTAGAAGATGAACGGGTTAAAAGTTGCTCGGTCGTTTTGCTGTGAATCTGCGCTTACATTCAGAACGATGTAGGAATCTCCGGTGTAGAATTTCCCGTACGTTTTCTTTGGCACTGGAACTGGTTCAAAGTTCTGAAAATAGAACACAAGTTGACATTACTCATGCTGGTTTCTGGTTTTCCGTTCCGCACATGTGTTACTCATTAGATGCGGCTTTGAGAGTCGAAGTGAGGCTTCGAGAGTGAAGGGGGAACGAACAACTAACTGCTACGTCACGCTAGTGGATGTAGGTAAATAATTAAAACGACCTGCGCAGCACAGAAAAGATGATAAGGAATTCCCCGGCTAGTGGCCAAATGGCAAAGCACGACGACGCCGTCAACGATTCACCGCGACACGGAAGATTTGCGTAATCTACCGGTGAATGAGTTTTTGTGTGCGTTTGTTTCACCTTTCAAGGCCATTAGGGGTGAATTGAATTATAGTTTCGCGCAGCTGGGCGGGAGGGGATTCTCGGTTTTTTGTGAGATTCTGTTTTATTGGCATTAAGAAGCTGCTGACAATCTTTTGGAATCCAAGCGGTGGGAGCCGGATTTTTATATCTTCGATTATTTTAATGCAATGGGTTTAGTACGTGGAACCCTAAGGAGATATTTCTATTAAGTGTTCATTATTTTATTTATATTTTTTTTTTTCAATCAACGTTTATTTGACACGGCACAATACAAGTTAATGTTTTACGGAGCCAATTATATCTAGTATTTTACTTCATAAAGTATCTTAAAAACTAAAGACAACTTTTTTATCCTCGCTGCCGACTACGAGTTGAAATTAAATCTAAGATTAAAACTAAAATTAAACGCGTTTTAAAACTGGTGATTTGTTGTTGGGGCGTCATGATGTTCTTCAAACAGCCAAAAACAATGAGCAGCTTATTTGTTATGTTCTGCTAAACCAAGACACGAACTGGAAAATGGACTTTCTCGGGTCTCTAGTTGCTGGTATCGTGCGGGGTCTAGTTGCTGGTTCTGGATCGGGGGTCCAAACGTGTACTTGCGGTTAAGTTGGATGTAGACGGAAAGGAGTGGGGCTAGACTGGTGCATGGATGGATTTCAGGAAAATGTATATGGAGGACATGTAGGGAAGGTCAAGGCTCGCCAAGGCATCACGAACAGGAACAGCCGGCTGTCTACCCTCGGCCTGCAGGGAAGCTATTAATTTAGACCTGGCGCCACGGTGTTCAGGGCAAGACCAAACCACATGCTCTATGTCGTGATAACCTTCACCACAGGCATGGCAAAAAAATTTTGATTGCGATTGTTTTGGCATTTTCTTGAATCTAATTAGTACTCGGTCTTGTTAGATATGCATATTTGCATTTTGTAAAAAATTCTAGCTATGAATGCATGAAACTTTGCCAGTTTTTCATACTCAGTAGGTATCTTCGCTTCGTTATTCAAAAAGTAAGTGGTAATCAACGCAAAATACCGTGTCTCCGCGTATGCGTCGGTAAGAGGGAATAGAGCGGTCGCGCATAACTTTCCGGGGTAAACGTGTTTTCGGCCCAGGTGAGCTTTGCTCAACTATGGATTTTCGATGTTTTGTGACTTCCGAGGTGTACCAAACCATTTATTCGCAGACTGTCCATCCGTAGATTCTATTCCAGCACGCAGTGATTCGGAGTAGGTTCCGTTCGTTCGATAAATATCGTAAATAATTAATCGCGACAAAACATCGTAATTAATCGCCACCAAATATCGCAATTATTTGCAATTAATATCAGGATTATACGCGACTCGTCTGTCAACGCACACATCCTTTTTTTCTTTTTCTTTCTTTTTTCGTTCGTTTCAAACAGCAATGGCCAAGCAAATAGGCCGTTTTTGAAGTTCTCTTGCTGACCGCTTGCAGTATGTGTTGAGGGCCTATATATTTACTCTTTTCTTTTTTTTTTTTTTTTTTCAGGGGGGGATTTGTTAGTAGCTTAAGTATTTATGATAAATATTAGTAAATAATGAGTATGTGTGTCCACACAAATGGTGACTTCTCAACACTGTTAGAAATTTGTAATTTTAATTGTTAGTTTTGTTTGCTTTCGCAATTAGGACTTATCATTCGTAGGGATTTAAACCTACTTGTCAGAAAAGGGGAAGTAAACTTACAACTAACTTAATTGCTAACTTATTGGCTATAAAGAGAGCTTATCGTAGCAATTGAGGATTGCATCGATTTTTGTCGAAAATTGATAATAATTCTATTTGACATAGTTTCTAATGGTTCAACACCAGTAAGTCTATGTAATTCGAGTGTACCAAACCAAGGAGGAAGCTTCAAAATCATTTTCAGAATTTTATTCTGAATCCTTTGGAGCGTTTTCTTCCTTGTTGAACAGCAACTTGACCAGATCGGTACAGCATAAAGCATTGCTGGTCTAAAAATTTGTTTGTAAATCAAAAGTTTGTTCTTTAAACAAAGTTTAGAATTCCTGTTAATGAGAGGATATAAACATCTCGTATATTTGATGCACTTGGCTTGTATACTCTCAATGTGCTCTTTGAAAATAAGTTTTTTATCATAAATTAGTCCCAAGTACCTAACCTTGTCGGACCAACTTAAAATAACCCCATTCATCTTGACAACGTGATTATTGTTTGGCTTGAGGAAAGAAGCCCTAGGCTTATGCGGAAAAATTATCATTTGAGTTTTAGAAGCATTGGGAGAGATTTTCCACTTTTGCAAGTAGGAAAAAAAATATCTAAGCTTTTCTGCAATCGACTGCATATGACACGAAGGCTTTTTCCTTTTACGGAAATGCTTGTGTCATCGCAGAACAATGACCTTGTGCATCCTGGAGGCAAATCAGGAAGATCTGAAGTGAATATGTTGTACAGGACTGGACCCAAGACTGAACCTTGAGGCAAAATCTATCAGATTTTGAATTCTGATAGACAACCTGCAGAGTTCGATCAGTAAGATAATTTTTTAAAATTTTGATTAGGAAAATTGGAAAATTAAAAGTTTGCAATTTCGCAATCAAACCTTTATGCCAAACACTGTCGAATGCTTTTTCTATGTCTAAAAGAGCAGCTCCAGTGGAATAACCTTCAGATTTGTTAGCTCGTATCATATTAGTAACTCTGAGCAATTGATGAGTTGTGGAATGCCCATGGCGAAATCCAAACTGTTCATTTGCAAAAATTGAATTTTCGTTGATGTGTGACATCATTCTGTTACGAATAACTCTCTCAAACAGTTTACTTATTGAAGAAAGCAAACTGATTGGTCGATAACTTGAAACTTCAGCTGGGTTCTTATCCGGTTTTAAAATGGGAGTAATTTTTGCATTTTTCCATAATTTGGGAAAATATGCAATTTTGAAGCAGCAATTGAAAATTTTCACTAAAAAATCCATTGTGCTCTCAGGGAGATGTTTGATTAGTATATTAAAGATTCCATCGTCACCAGGTGCTTTCATATTTTTGAAATTTTTAATAATTGATTTAATCTCATTCAAGTTAGTTTCAATTATTTCTGCAGGTAAAAAATTCTGGGAAGAAATTAAATCAAATTGACGTGTGACTTCATTTTCAATTGGACTCACAAAATTCAAATTTGAGTTATGAACACTCTCAAACTGCTGAGCAAGTCTTTGAGCCTTTTGTTCATTGGATACAAGAAAACGTTCACCATCTTTTAAAACTGGAATAGGCTTTGAAGGTTTCTTAAGAATCTTCGACAGCTTCCAAAATGGTTTTGAATATGGTTTCAATTTTTCAACTTTAGTCTCAAAATTTTGATTTCTCAGAAGAGTAAATCTATGTTTAATCTCTTTCTGTAAATCTTTATAAATAGTTTTAAAAACAGGGTCACGAGAACGTTGATATTGACGTCTGCGGACATTTTTCAAACGAATTAGAAGTTGAAGATTTTCGTCAATTATTGGTGAATCAAATTTCACTTGAGCCTTTGGAACAGAATAATTCCTGGCATCAACAATTGCACATTTTAATGCTTCCAAAGCGGAATCAATATTCACTTCGTTTTGCAAATCAAGCTCATTATTGAAATTTCTCTCAATATAATTTTTGTATCTTTCCCAATTAGCTTTGTTATAATTAAAAACAGAGCTCATAGGGTTTAAAACTGATTCATGTGATAAAGAAAAAGTTATTGGAAGATGGTCAGAATCAAAGTCAGCATGTGTGATCAAATCACTACATACATGACTTTGATCTGTCAGCACCAAATCAATTGTTGAAGGGTTTCTTACAGAAGAAAAGCATGTAGGACTATTCGGAGACAAAATAGAATAGTATCCTGAAGAACAATCATTGAATAAAATTTTGCCATTGGAATTACTTTGAGAATTATTCCATGAACGATGTTTAGCGTTAAAATCGCCGATTATGAAAAATTTCGAACGATTTCTGGTGAGTTTTTGTAAATCACCTTTAAAATAATTTTTGAGCTCGCGTTTGCATTGAAATGGTAAATATGCTGCGGCAATAAATAAAATCCCAAGTTCAGTTTGAACTTCAATTCCCAAAGTTTCAATAACTTTCGTCTCAAGATGGGGAAGAGCACGATGTTTGATTCGGCGATGAATAACAATTGCAACTCCACCGCCGGAACCCTGAATCCTATCATATCTATAAACCACGTAATTGGGATCATATTTTAATTTTATGTTAGGTTTCAAAAATGTTTCAGTAATAATTGCAATATGCACATTATTTACTGTTAAAAAATTAAAAAGCTCATTCTCATTGGCCTTCAATGAGCGAGCATTCCAATTTAATATTTTAATTGTTTTATTTAAAATCATTGCTAAATTTTAAATTAGAAACAATTTTAATAGTAAAATTTGTGCCTATTTGAATGGCTTCAAACATTGATTTTGCCTGCAACATGGCGTTCATAAGATCGAACATTGCCTTTTGCAAAAAAGAAAGTTTACCTGCCGTAATAGGCCCCAGGCAGTTGACATTAGAAAAAATATTTTCGGCAGCAATATTAGCTGGAGTGATAGGTGTACAATTATTTTCTAGCCTGTTTTGCTTACCCATATTAACGGTCATTTTCGAACTACCAACACTAGGCGGTATAATGTTCGAACTACCTGTAACCTGTGCATAAGTTAAACGGGTATGCAAAGGAGTAGGTAAACTATGCGTCACTGGTACGCTTGGAAAATTTTGTTTTGAAGTTGGTTTTAATTGAGAAATTGAATTTTGTTTACCTTGCCTTGCCTTAACAATTGCTAAACGGACTGGGCATTGATAAAAATTTGACATATGGTTGCCGTTACAATTCGCACAGCGAAAATTTTTACTCTCTTTCACAGGACATGTGTCCTTTTTGTGAGAAGAGTCTCCACAATTAAGACATTTTTGGTCCATGTTACAGAATTTGGAACCATGGCCATAACGTTGGCAAGTACGGCATTGGGTGATATGCTTTTCACCTCCGCCATACTTCCTATAAATTTCCCACTTTACACGCACATTATACAAAGCATGTGCTTTTTCAAAAAATTTTAAGTTGTTAACCTCATTGCGGTTAAAATGAATTAAATAATTAACAAGGGAAATTCCAGTTCTCTGACTGTTTTCGCCTCGTGATTTTTGTTTCATTAGAATTACTTGGGTAGGGGCTATGCCAAGTAATTCTGTTAAAGTAAGTTTGATCTCATCAACGGTTTGATCGTTGGTGAGACCTTTCAAGACAACCTTGAACGGCTTGGTGTTCTTGGTGTCATATGTAAAAAATTTGTACATCTTGTCAGTTAAATACTGAACAAGACGATCACGACCCTTTACTGAGTCGGCTAATAAGCGGCATTCACCTCTACGGCCAATTTGATGGGTAACTTTAACGTCAGAAACAAACGTTGAAAGTTCCTTTTTGAATATATTAAATTCAGAAGAAATAGTTACCACAATAGGTGGAACTTTCTCCTTTTTTAAAGATTTTATATTTTGTATAGTTTCATTATTGGTAACTTCCATTTCACCAGCTTCTTGCTCAGGCAAAATATCAAAAGGATTGTCACTACAGACACTCGATGTGTCAGAAAGAGATGCCTCTCTTTTCCTCCCCGCAGCGATGCGAGGTTTCTTTTTCCGTCCAGCCATTTCAGGTGATACGAAAAAAGTTAAAACAAATGTTAAATTCAAAAGTAGGTAGTCTCGAGAAAGACTGATGGGAAATAACTTTCAGGTAATCTTTAAAAGACACACTGACAAAACACAAAGTTTGAAGCTATAGGCAGTCAAAGACCAGTCCACAAGCAACCGAAAAAACGTCTGATCTGTAGGACAGTTCAAGACGCACTGACCCTTTATGATCTTTATGAGCCGTTCGCCCTACTGTCCCCTTTTTGGATCAATCCTAGCGACCAGTTCAGTATGGAATCCTTTCTATACAATTTTTTTACACAGAATGGAAATGGTTCAGAAAATATCATCAGCTATGATGTTCGCTCTCTCCTATGGCGCGGTTCACTGAACCTATCTATAGTGTGAAAACCGATGCCGACGAAAACGAACCGGTTCGTGTCATATACTGCCGCTTTAATGAATTCCGCGAGTTGTTTTGATTTAAATATGCCGATCCACACGTTTTGTCAGTAAATTACCCTGTTGACAAAATAAAAAAAAAGTCAAAGTCAAATCTCAAAAGCTTAAACCGGAAAAAAATGAAAGACTATAGCTATTCAACCATTCCTATGAACTTAGGATAGCAAAATAACCAATGTTTTTGAGAAATAAAGCTTGCTTTGTTACACCACAGAAACAAACTCGAAAACCTAATAGCTCCCCATAGTTGATAAACTGCTGTGAAAGTTTGCAACTTGGCTTTTGGAACGAATTTATTTCGCCATTGTCTAGTCAAAATTGGCTGCGAAAAACCTAGTGCCATGTTTATTTCACTAGTATTTTTTTTTTTTTTTATTCTCGCTTATTTTCCGTCGGTCTAGTTCCGCCACTGTTGTGGCCAATCACCGACGCCCAGGGAGGCGACTCCACACCCAGGACCCTGACTCACGACCCGTTTTATTAACGGACCGGCGCCAACGGCTTTACTTCCTCATGCGATGGAAGGCGTGATCCCAGAGATTTTTCGCCTCAGAAAATCTCCCGGTGTCGGCTAGGATTGAATCTAGACCAGTTGGGTTGGTTGTGAGTGGATCACGCCACCTCACAACCATCGACACCTATGTCGGCGGTGGGATTCGAACCCAGGCGTCGAGCGTGGTTGGCGGAGACGTTACCAACCACACTAGGCCCCCGCTTCACTAGTATTTACTGACTTCGAATTTTCGCTGCTTCTAGTTATTACCAAAACGAGTCAACTTTTTTGAGTTGAGAGTTCGCATAGTAATTGCTCGCCGGGTTCGTTGCTTCAACGTTATGTTAACGAGAAAATTTATTTAAGTCTCTGGAAAAATGTGCTAGGGCACCAAACTACACAGACATGGCTAAAAACCTATAATCTTTTATGTTTGCTTTTCTCCTAGAAAGGTATAGAAATCACTTGCAAAACCGAAGATATAAAAGTGCTCCAAAGGGTCGAATGGCATATATCACTCGACTCAGCTCGACGAGGTGAGCATTTTCTGTATGTGTGTGTGTGTATGTGCAGATTTTTATTCTCACTCACTTTTCTCAGAGATGGCTGGACCTATTTTCATGAAATTAATTGCAAATGGAAGATTTTGTTGTCCAATAAGACCCTATTAACTTTTATTGTAATCGGATTTTTAGTTTAGAGGTTATGTATCAAAATGTAAAAATCATGAAACATCATTATCTCTAAAACCACATAACCGATTTGAACAAAATTGGTTTCAAATGAACGGGCTATCTGAAAAATCCTTTACTTTTGAATTTTATAAAGATTGAACTTGTGGTTTAAAAGTTATAAAAAGAAACGTGTTTTTAGGACTGTTTAATCTCACTCATGTTTCTCTGAGATGGCTGGACCGATTCTCATAAAATCAGTTTCAAATAGAAGGTCTAGTTGCCCCATAAAACCCTATTGATTTGTTTTGCAATCAGATCATTACTTTGCCTGTTATGTTTAAAAATGTGAAATCCAGCTATGAAAAGGAACATATTCCGAAGACTACTTGGACTCACTCACTTTTCTCAGAGATGGCTGACCCGACTTCCACCAAATTAGTGTCAAATAATAAGTCTAGCTGCCTCATAACACCCTATTGAATTTTACTGTAATCGGACTGTAATTTCGTCTGTGATGTACCGAAATGTGAAAATCACGAAACTTCATTATCTCTAAAACTATACAACCGATTTGATCAATATTATTATCAGATGAGCGGGCTAGTTAAGAGTTAACTGATGAATTATGATTGAACACGTGGTTTCAAAAAATTTTAGCTGCTCTGTACGTTCCTATTTCATTTGATTATAATCGAAGTTAAGCAACCGTTATGTATTAAATTATTTATAAAACAACGAAAGTCTATTATCTCAAAGATTACAAGACTTATTTGAACATAACTAGTGTCATACGAACGAGTCATCTCTCAAACTTACAAATAACAAACTTCATAACAAACAAACTTCATACCATTGAAAACTACACCTGCTTCGATCGATATAGAGGCCTCATCATAATTTAAATGTGGTATCATACTATTTGAACGTTCCAAATTCATTGATTCTTTGCGTGTTTAAAATCTGCAAATGCACAACGAATCGGCCATAGGATATGTTCAAAGAAAAATAACGAATGGTTTAAAATTATTGGTTCTATCGAAATGACAACATCCTCTACTTTTGGCTTCTGTACATCGTTTTAATTCTGAATATATTCATATTGGGTGGTATTCGGTCATTTTCTGCAGATTTTCTGGGATCAATCTAACACCGGAAATACCCATATTGGGAGGTATTTAGTTATTTTGGTTGTTTTCCAGAAACTAAAAGTGGTCCTCTTTACACTAGTAAGTAAGAGCAATAAGTGTTGTTGTCTGGTCCCGTTTACGTGTCCGTTCTATCAGTGTTGTATGGTCGTCTTTAAGTTCAAAATGGTGTCCAGGGTCAATGTTTGGTTTCTATGCATCATCTCGATTATGTAAATATTGAGTATTATTCGGTTATTTTCGACTGTTTCCTAGAAGTTGCCATTTAGCAATTTAAAATGACGCCTGAGGTCAATTGTTATCTCCTTGCATCATTCTGGTTTCAGAGATACTCATATTGAATAGTATTTGTTTATTCTAGGCTGTTTTTCACAAACCGGTAGTCGCCATCTTGGATTTCAAAATGGTATTTAGGATAATTTCTGGCCTCTGAGCGTCATTCGGGTTGAAGAAACACCCATATTGGGTGTTATTCGATTATTTTCGGCTGTTTCCCAGAAACCTGAAGTCGCCAACCTAGAATCCAAAATGGGGTCTGTGGTCGATTTCAGCTGCTGTGTATCATTCTAGATCCGGAGGGAGATACTCATGTTAGACGGAAATCGGCCATTTTTGGCTGTTTTCCAGAAACCAGAAGTTGCCATCCTGCAATTCATAATGGTGTCTGAGGTCAATTTTTAGCTTCTTGCAACATTCTAGCTCCGGAGATACTCATATTGGGTGGTATTTGGTCACTTTGAGCTGTTTTTCAGAAACCGAAAGTTGTCATTTTGGACTTTAAAATTGCCTGTGAAATCAATTTCTGTCATCTGGGTGTAATTCTGGTTCCGAAAACATTCATATTGAATGGTATTTGGTCATTTTCGGCTGTTTGCCAGACACCGGAAGTCTCCATCTTAAAATTCAAGATTGTGTCTGTGATCAATTTTTAGCTTCTGTCCATCTTTAATGGGAATCGTCCATTTCAGGCCGTTTTCCAGAAACCAGAAGTTGCCATTTTACAATTCAAAATGTTATCTGAAGTCGATTTGGGGCTCCAGTGCATCATTACGGTTCCGGAAATACCCATATTGGGTGGTATTTGGTCGTTTGCCGCTGTTTTTCAAAAATCGGAAGTTTTGATTTCATGATTTTGACTCCAGAAATCGGAAGTTTGGATTTCATGATTTTGACTCCATTTTGTATTTCATGATGGCATTTGAAGACAATTTCGATCGATTTTAGCTCCTGTGTATCATTTTAGATCCGGATATTATTATATTGGGTGGAAATAGGCCATTTTTGGCTGTTTCCCTAAAACCGGAAGTCGCCATCTTACAATCCAAAATGTTGCCTGAGGTCGATTATGGAACAAATTTATTACCACTAAAAACATTCACCTGCCAAATATGGTTCCATTTAGTTGGTTAGCTCTCGAGATGTGCAGAAATTTGTGTTTCATTTCCACTTCCAGAAAAAGGCGGGGCGTCCAACTATTATGGAGATATTTGTTCCCCCTCAAAACATCCACATGCCAAATTCGGTTTCATTTGCTTGGTTTGTTCTTGAGTTGTGCTGAAATTTATGTTTCATTTGTATGGGACCCCTCCCTTCCAGGAGTGGGAGGGGTCTCAAACTATCATAGGAACCTTTATCGGCATTAAAAACCCCTACATACAAATTTTCACGTCGATCGTTTCGGTAGTTTTTGAGCCTATATGGATCAGACAGACAGACCGGACTGCATTTTTATATGTATAGATTACAACATCCATGTTATAGAACCTAAAGAGTGAATATACATTTATTGGATTGAAGCGTTCATGTAAATCTATTTTCACAAATAATAAGATTGAATGAGAAAGGCTGGGTCTGACCGCTAGGTGGATTAATTTAGGTTTTTTTTTCTAGTTTGAGCTTCAAAGCCACACCTGTGTTTACCAGTGTTATAGATGTTACTGAATAACTTGACCATCTTTTTTTATTTAATTATTCCTTAGGACTGAATAATAATTTTAATAAATAATAACTAAAGTGGGCTGGTTGGCCTTGCATAATAACACAGTTTACAAGATTTTCATTATATTAACAACAGAAAAATTATGTGCGTAAACTGGAATTTAAAACGAAAAAAAATGTTCACCGCACTCAGACAAAATTGAATATCAAGGAATTTTAAGTCGTAAATCGGTAAGATTATTATCATTAATTTTTTGCATAGCAAAATAACCAATGTTTTAGAGCAATAAAGATATTTTCCCAAATTATTGTTGCTTTGTTACACTACAAAAACAAACTAGAATACCTAATAGCTCCCCATAGTTGATAAACTGCTGTGAAAGTTTGCAACTTGAACCCAATTATTCGGCCTTTGGCACGAATTTATTTCGCCATTGTCTAGCAAGAATTGGCTGCGAAAAAATCTAGTTCCATGTTTATTTCACTATTTTTTATTGACTTCGAATTTTCGCCGCGACGTAACTAATAGCTTTTGATTAAAGTCAGATTTGTTGGTTCCGGGTTCGCATAAATTACTATGGTTATTATAGCTGATAGTTTTAGATACAACTGTCTAGCATAAGATTAAAATTTGACATGACAAGGTGTTTGGGCGATTATATAACGAAAGCAAATGGGGTTTATTTCCCGGAACGTGTATTAGTAGTTTCCAAATTTAATTTTGCCTGCTGCCGTTTTTCGATAACAAAACATATTATTCCATTATCAAACAATCGAGCATTCATCATTCGCCTTATCCGATTGGATTTATCAGGCATGTTTGGAGTACCTCTCCGATCGCGCAGGGGATATTTTTCGTACTTAATCAGTCCATCGCATTTTAGTAGCAGTGCGTTACGATTTTATGACGGTGACGATGGAAATATATAGGAGATTGAAAAAAGCTCTGACACACACATGTCGCCGGCATGGCGTGGCCATCGTCCCTCTTGGGGGATGTGCCATGTCGCTCTGAAAACACTATGTGCCGCAAAAATCGCAGCAGATCGATGGCGGTCTGCAGCAGCGACGAAATATGGTTGTCCTTGAAACTGAAAGAGAACTCGATTGATGCCCCGGGCCAGCAATGTATTTTTGAGAATGTTTGCATTCGTTATTTCGATTAACAGCGTAAACACTAACGAGCAGACCAGAAGGTACGTTTAGTTAGAGGAAAAAATGGTATAAACTAGGTCTCTGGGGCGAATGGATTAGTTCGCGGTGCGCGTTTTGTTCAAATATCCTCTGTTGCTTTATATTTTTATATCATTACGCATCTTCTACGAATCTGATTAAGCTAAATATTTGCTTTTCCTATGTCGAATGTAGGTATACTAGATAATTTAACTTAGCCAGATTGCAATGACGTAAAGTAAACAAATTATTCGGTGTCGTGGTTATTTAGTTGATTTGATTTTTTTCACTATGGCAGTGCACTCAATACATTATGGAACGCATTTGACGACTTAAATCACACTTTTCCACACTATTTTTTAAACAACTCGAACAATTTTCAATGCCACATTTTGTAAGCGATAACATTATGGTTCACTTCAGTAGTTGTTACAACATCCAAATCACCACCAAGATGTACTTAACCATACTAGTGGCTTAGGCTCACCTCAATTCTCCACACCTCCAAGCCCTTGCTGGTACCGGCATTTTTGAAAGCAGAATGCATGATTTTTACTAGTGCGGTTTAACGAACACGTGAGCCGTTGATGATAATAAACTAATTATTTTCCCGTCAGCTTGCCCCAACTAAACTGTGCACTCAGTACAAAATTGTACCGTGTTCTTATCTCCGCGGATGGTTCAGTCTGCGTTTCAATTTTCGGTATCTGAACTTCACTACGGTTGGCACTTTAGTTCACAATGGAAGATTGTTGCGATTCACTCGAATACTGATGCGGTACTAAGCCGTCCGGGAACCGTAGACCGGCATTTGTATGAGACCAAATCGTGGCTGTTTCGATTGATGTTATGTACTATTGCAATAAACAGAGAGTCGCTGGATGCGGTTCATTCGCTTCCGAGAGCGAACGCTGATTCTGGAGGTGAGAAAATTCTCAGCGTTGAGATATCAAGCAATAAACTGGTACATAAGGGTTAGTCATTGAATGTTGTGCAGTATCAATGTATTGTCAAGATTTTTTTTGATTCAATTCTTATCTATTAACTACAGGTAATTGGAAACGCGTACCAAATGATACTACAATCTTTGTATAACGATAAAAGTGACGAAGCATAGCGTTATTTATGACCGACCCTACTCGCACAATTTAAGCGTTTCGCCCGATGACTCATAGACGCTGTTTGGGATCGCGTAGTTTCCCAGTTGTTATTTACGTTGGGGGTGTTGCCTGAAGTTCAAGTTGCGCGCAGTAAATAGTTCAACTGTTTTTTACGCAGACATACATTCGCTATGCGAGTTGGTGTCACGTGAAACCGATCGGTTTGATACGCGTGGCGCTCGCTCTGGCGAAATGTTTATACGCTATTCAATCGAATATAGCTTCGAATTTTACGACCCGGTAGTGACTTCTTATCAGGAATCACGACAGAAAAAGTTAAGAGCATCGTTCGATATGAATGACGAAATTCTTGTATGAGTCACGCCGGTTTCGAACTGGTTTTAATTAAGATTGCCGGTTGAATCGTAGCAAGTATCTAATTGCTTCCGTAGATGACTGTGGAAATAGTTGCGAGAACTAGTGTTCAGAATCGTCTTGGCACAACTAGCACATAAGCTGGACACATTTTTCCTACGGTTGGGAGATCCCACACTGCCTGTATTTGTGGTAGCTTTAATTTATTAATGTCAGTTTTGTAGCTAACCCCAAGTTTTTTGAGCTGCTGAAGTAGATGGTAACAAATTAGTATGTATGTTGTTTTTAACATAACTGGAAAAACCAGTCTGAAACTTGATTGAACCAGTCTGATTACTTGATAAAAATGTCTTGTGGAATAAATCAAATCTGTTTTCTTAATGTTTTTGAATTAAAATTAGGAAAAAATAAAAAAAATGAAATCAAAGAGAAATAAAATCTAGTTAAACTTAACCCTCTAGTGCCCAGTGCCGCCTTTAGACGGTCTTCAGTTAAACCTCTAAAAAGCTTCAATCAATACTTGAAAAATGTTAAAGTTTAATAAAGTTTTAGTTAAAGTTTCATAGTGATTTTTTCGAATTCCGTCTGAAAATTAATTTGGGCACTAAAAGGTTAATGAAAAACAAGACTTTCGAGATTTACCGAAAAAGAACGTTAAGAAATCTAATCTAAAGGCCAGAGATAAAAAAAATGATATAATTAAAATACTGAAGCAAATCCTTAAGATCAATGAATATAAAAAAAATCAAAAGCCGAAATGAAGTTTAACTATGAAAAATTTATAACAGTTATCCAATAAACCCCATAGATCTACGAAACTCAAAAAAAAAAAAATCCAGCAGACGAAAATCTCAACATCAGAAAATTATTATGAACCGATAAATTTAGAAAAGTATTAGAATAAATTCAGCTTTAAAAAAACGAAAAATAATTGACTTGAATGAATATGAATCGGAGAATTTTAATTCTAATTTTAATTTTTAGAATTTAATTTAGAGGCTTTGAATGTAAAAAATTGGAGAATTGCAAAAATAACCACAATAAGAGCGGAAAAAAGAGTTAAATTTTCGAGATCAACATAAAGCTAGAAGTTTGCTCATTTTTGGCGCGCCCCAAGTAGCAAAATTTGTTTTGATCATGAACTTTGAGCTTCACAGCAATCAATTCTTATGCGGAACTAAGTTGCTGTTACGTATAGTTTATTATACAAAGACCAAAACAGCGCAGAAGGTGCAGCCAGTTGCAACGTTTTCGTTGTTTCACCACAAGTTTCAAAAATGAATCAGCAATGTGAAATTTTTATGTTTTAACATGATAAACATAAATTCAGTAATGTCAAAATCGAGAAACGGACGGCAAAACTAATTTTTCAAGACCTATGTTAAACATATCTTCTAAAAAGTTGCTTCGTTCACTGCTGTCCTTCATATGCTTTAATGGAATCAGTTACAAATTTCGCCGTATGGAGGACGCCACACCTAACTTTTGAATGTGACTTGCTAGACGAATAGTTTCTTCTGAAAAGTTGTGTAAAATTTTAATACAAAACTGTTTGCTGAATACCTCGAAACTCTAGAAAATGAGATTTCAGAGCTACAAGACTTTTTCTAAAAAGACGTTTCAGAAGCAGTTTTTCATTCATATGTTCAACTCTAAGGCCTAAAACATGATTGTATAAAATTGAGCGTGACGCGATAAATCAAGATAAACAATTTCTAGTGATATATTGGTTATTACATACAGTATCCATGAATAAACACTGGGAAAAAGTGTTTTTAAAATCTTTTTTTTATTTGAGTTGAAAATCGAAAAGGCGCAAACGAATCGAAGCTTCTATGAAGCCATCCAATAGAGTACCTTTCTGACTAAGAGAAAAACACAAAACTACACTGCTTTATTTGTAGTTTCGAATATATGGCCAACTGACGGTACCGATTTGTACATGCATTTGTGCGCTCTTTATCTCTTAAATCTCAATTTCTAGAGGTTCGAGTTACTCAGCAAACAGTTTGGTAAAAAAATTCTGCACAACTTTGCAGAAGGAACTATTCATCTATCAAGTCACGTTCAAAAATTAAATGTGGCGCCCTCTATTTGGTGAAAATTGTAGCTGGTTGTATTGAAGCACATAAAGGACAACAGTAAACGAAACAACTTTCTAGAACAGCGGTTCTCAACCTGGGGTACGCGTATCAGTAATGGCTGACAAAGTAATTTTTCTTCATAATGCTTCATTTGTTGTTCAAGTTTACTCTTAAAACATGACTGAAGCCATCAAACAAATCAAAGTTCAATTAAAAACCTGAATTAGACTACTGCAACATGAGCTACCACTACTCTCTCCCACTCTGCGGAAACATTTTACGCCAGGGGGTACAATTGATTTGAAAAATATCGCCAAGGGGTACGCGAACAAAGAAAGGGTGAGAACCGCTGTTCTAGAAGATACTGATAACATTGGACTTCAAAATATCCTATCTCCGTTCGTTTCTAGATTTAACCCCATTGTAATGTCTGTTTGTTGGGTATAGAAACGGAAACGTAGTGTACGCATCGGCCTTTGTGCTATAAAGAGCGCACAAATGCATGTAAAAATCGGTAACTTCAGTTGGCCATATAGGGTAATCGCTCCTATATTCATCTCAGTACCTATATTCATCTCATCACGCCTTTTGATCAATTTATCGTCAAATTTTACCATATTTTCAACGTAAAACTTTCAACCACTTGACAAAGTCGAGAAGCAAATAGATTTACTTTTAAAATTTGTAGAAATTTGACAGTAAATTGAACAAATGAGAAAAATAAGATGAATATAGGTGAACCTAGATGTTGAGATGAATAATGAAGCAATTACCCTATTTTAAACTACAAATAACCCAGTGTAGTTTTGTGTTTTTCTCTTAGTCAGTAAGGTACTTTTCCGGTTGGCTTCACAAAAGTTTCCAGTATCATTTCAAATAAAAAAGCCTTTTAATACACCTTTTGCAGTTTTTAATTACATATACTGTTTATAATAACCAATATATCATTAGAAATTGTTCATCTTGATATACCGCGTCACTTTCAATTTTAGACAGTCATGTTTTAGGCTTTAGAGTTGAACATATGAATGAAAAACTGCTTTTAAAAAGTCTTTTTGGAAAAAGCCTTGTAGCTCTGAAACCCCAATTCCTAGAGGTTTGAGGTATTTAGCAAACAGTTTTGTGATAAAATTCAACACAACTTTGTAGAAGAAACTATTCGTCTAGCAAGTCACGTTCAAAAGTTAGATATGGCGCCCTCTTTACGGCGGAATTTGTAACTGATTCCATTAATGCATATGAGCAGTAAACAAAGCAACTTTCTAGAAGATTTGGATAACATAAGTCTTGGAAAATTAGTTTCGCCGTCCGTTTCTCGATTTAGACACACTGTGCGCCCGTTCCGGCATCTACAACATCTTGGCACTATTGAACAATAATCACAGCATTAAAAGAAAACCCGGTTCCGGACGGCCGACGACCCTGAGAGACAAGAAGCTCCAAAGGATGCTGAAGAGGAAGACTGAGGTAAATATGGCTACATCGGTTCGTGCGCTTGGCCGAGAGGTCAGTGCAACCAGCCAACCAGTGAAAAAGTACTTGGCGAACATGGACATACATGTCAAAAAGCATCTGTCCCGTCCACTAATCTCGGAGCTGTAGGCAATGAATAAGATGGTCAAGTCGATTTCCTGGCAAATCACGACGTGGCGGTGGTGATGGTAACGAAACCTGTCGCACCGTGGATGGCGACGACTGGCAGGGCACTTCGTATTTTACTTCCCCCACGAAGGAAGTGAGCACCGAGATTAGGTGATTTCACACACCAAGCTCCCCAAGAAGGTGCTGCTGTGGCTGACAATCAGTGAGAAAGGGATGTCAAAGCTGCTTTCTTTCGCTCCGGAGTGGCCGTGAATGAGAAAATTTGTAGTATGAAGTGTCTGCCGGAAGTTGCGAGGAGGAATTGATAAATAAAACGAAGGAAGAACTCAAAAACTTGCCTACAAACATATTTTCGTCCGCCATGTCGAACGTTTCGGTTATCTGTCGGAAGACAGCCCGCATGGGCGTAGATTTGTTTTGCGAGTAAGCTAACATAATTACCTTTTATGGAAAATTTATTCAACTCAAATATCTGTCTAAATTATTTTTTTTACCACCATCCGAAAAAAGTCTATTTTTCAACTAAAATCAAAATCGTCGAATACAAAAATTAGGAAATTTATAAAACAATTTCTCGTTTAATACAAAACAAGACATTTGAAAAATTCAAGAAACTAAAGACAATAATTGCATTTCAACTTCAGGAGGCTCAGAAAATTAACAAATTGATACACGTATATAAAATTTATAAAATAAAAATTATCTTAGTACAAACCGTTACAACCAATGAACTTAAGGGGTAATATTTACCAAATGCTCAAAAAAACAAGGCTCAGCAACTTTTGGAGAATAGAAAAACGAATCATTGCTATTTTTTTTCAAAATGGCGGCTGTACAGCGATTGCCGTGAACCGCTTTTTTTTAAAAGTTTTCCGCGGCGAGCAGTAGAAGTCGTGCCCAACGCCATCTATACCCAAAACAATTTTTTTTTCATCATCTACATAAGTGTCGATAGTGATGTACACATGATTATGTTTTTAGAATTTATCTTCATTTTCAATAAAAAAAAATCGTCTTTAATTGTTTATAACTTTTGTTGTTGTTAATCAATCGCTAAAATCGTGTGTACTTCACTAGACAATCTAATGAAGAAGCTACAATTAAAATTTCAAGTCAATCGGATGTAAGCTTTTTAAGTTCTACTGCTCACCGATTTTAAAAACATGGTGTTGAGAAAAACGCGTTTAAAGTTTCAAAATGCTCTAAAGCTTAGGAATCGCAATAATAAAGCCCCCTAATAATTTTTTTACCTTCAGTCTGCTATCCCTGCGCCGTAAAGTTGTCAATCCTGGGCTTTATTTTCCTCTTCTTCCTTTTTGTTATCTGGTATAAGGCTGCCCATACCCTCTTTCGCGATATCAGACATGTGATGCTCAGCGACTTTGACGCGGTTGGCGTCCGATCTCACGCAAAACTCAAACTTGTCACTCACATTTAAGCACTGTTAAATATAACTCACAGTTAAAACATATTGAAAAACTCAAACAATGAACGTACACAACGAGAATGGATGATCGACTAAACAAGAGAAATTGTGAGTAAACACGTACTGTAGAGACGCTATAACGGTCGAAACTTGATGCAGCGACCTTTATACTTCAAATTTGAATCACTATAACGATCATCGGTAACTTCTGTTAGTTTACAAAGCCTCGAAATAAAAAGAAAAAAGAGCATCGCCAAAATGAACGAAATATGTTATTTTGAAGCATGAAGGTTGTACGGTAAAAATTGGTCTAAACGAATTTTGAGTATAGATCAGTACTTGGGCGATGTAGATTTTCATTCTAGGATAGTTTTAGCATGATTTAAGCCAATAAAAAAAATTACAAGAAAAAATTTTTTTAGTAGATATTACCCCTTAAATAAACAATCCTAAAACCCGTATTAAAAATTTAAAAATATACTTAAGATATGTTTGGCTGAAAGATGTATTTCTTCAATATGGAAAAATGCCTCAAAAACACAATCAAAACAGTTAATTGGTATTTTTTGACTTTTATGAATTTCAGGAAGGTCTGTATTTATACACACCTGTATGTGGTCGATTTTCAAGAGATGGAACCAACGTGTTTCAAGCAAAGTTTTTGTTCATGATATTACCTGCAACTTTGCTGAAGACTTCTTTTCGATTTGACGAGTGAAAAAAGGACCCACTCTTAGGTGGAATAATCAAAAATCTATTTGCATCAAAAGTTACCCCTTGAGATGTATCAAAACTTTGTCGAATACACTATGGCATTTGAATGCCATTCTGACTACCACATTTTCCCGTTTTAACACGATCACGTTTGCACATCGTGCAATGCGGGAAATAATTATAGTTTACTTTTTTATCAGAAAACTCAAAATAAATTTAGTGTAAATAAAGTAATAACAAACATTGATTCAAAGTGTTACGAAAAATTAGGGAATTACGAAAATCATGATATTGACAAGATAAAAATTGAGGAAATTCAGATTTATCAAGAATTCAAAGCAAACCTGAAATATCAAAAATTTCAGGAGATAGACAATTAGATTTTAAAAGCTAAATTTGAGAAAATATGCAAATAAGAGATGTTAGATAGAAGAAGAAGAAATTGAAAATAATCCAAAAATCTTCAGAACCATAAAGAACTAAAATCTATAGAAGTATAAAAATTCTTCGCTCTTTACAAAACAAGATGTTTGAGATATTTGAGGCGAAACGGTGTTGAATCCACAAATGGCCGACTTCGAGCCACCACTTTGAATTTTCAAAGGCACAAGATTCGGTAAAAGCTAATGCGCCACCTGTGAAAATGCTATTTTATGTTTGCTGCGTTTAGGGAAACATAAAATAGCGTTTTTTTACGGGGAACACATTATCTCTTTCCGTGTCTTGTGCTTCTGGAAATTCGAAGCGGTAGCTCGAAATTAACCGTATGTGGCTTCAACACTGTTTCACCTTAAGAAACTAAAGACAGTAATAGGATTTCAACCTCAAGAGATATGCGAAAACTAAAAATCCTGGAAATCTGGCAGGTATTACTGAAAAGTTGAGAAAAAAACAGTGCTGAAGTAATCCTCCAGAGTTCAGAAATTCAATCTTTTTACAGTAATGGAAACAGTAATGGAAACCCAAATCCAAGTTGAATGGGATTAAAAATCAGATAAAAAAGCCTAATGCAAGGAAATCCCATACAAGATTAGTGAATTGAAAATATTTGAGAAGTCGATTTTAATATTGAACAAATGACAAAAACCAAAGTTATTCTGGTTGTTTTTTTTTTCTTCATCTATAGTTTATTTGACACGGCACAAATACAATTCAACGTTTAACGGCGCCAATTATATCTGGTAGATTACTTTCTAAAGTATCCTAATAACTCAAAGCAAATTTTTTATCCACGCTGCCGACTACGAGCTGAAACTAAATCTAACCTAAAGCTAGAATATTTTGCATTAAAAGCACAGGTTTGCTGTTTGATGGTTTTCATTGCCATAGGTAAGCAGCATATTAAATTTGTTCCGCTGCTGGGCCAAGATATTACGGACTGGCATATTGGGGTGTTTCCATCGGGCCTTGAGAGTATCGTGCGGGTCTGATTGCTGTCTCCGGATCCGGGGTCTTAACGTGTTCTTGTCGTTTCGTTGGATGTAGGCGGAAGGGCATAGGACTAAACTGGGGCGTGGATGGATTTCAGGAAAACGTATATTTGGAACATGTAGGATAGGTCACGGCTCGCCAAGACATCACGAACAGGAACAGCCGGCTGTCTACCCTCGGCCTGCAGGGAAGCTATTAATCTAGACCTGGCGTCACGGTGTACAGGGCATGACCAAACAACGTGCTCTATGTCGTGATAACCTTCAGCACAGGCACAGATACCACTCTCCCCGAGCCCAACACGACGGAGATGCGCGTCAAATCTATAGTGATTGGACATAAGCCGGGACATCACGCAAATGAAATCCCGACCTACATCCAACCCCTTGAACCACGGGTTCGTCGATACCTTGGGGATTATGGAATGTAACCACCTTCCCAGTTCCCCCTTGGTCCAAGAATTTTGCCAACTGATGATCGTATTCTGACGTACAAATGCGAAAAATTCATTAAAGGCAATTGGTCTTTCATAAATATCACCGTTTGTTGCGCCCACCTTAGCCAAAGAGTCCGCTTTCTCATTACCCGGTATCGAGCAGTGAGAAGGGACCCACGCTAAGGTAATCTGAGTAGATTTTTCGGATAAAGCACTCAGATGTTCCCGTATACGGAGAGTGCTTAACATCTTTCATCGATCGGAGAGCCTCAATGGAACTGAGACTGTCCGTAAAGATGAAATAATGGTCCGTGGGCATTTTTCGATAATCCCTAGGGTGTACTGAATTGCAGCTAATTCTGCGACGTGAACAGAAGCAGGATTATCGAGCTTATGGGAGACGGTTAAATTGTTATTGAAGATACCGAAGCCAGTGGACCCATCAAGAAGTGATCCGTCAGTGTAGAACATATTGTCGCAGTTGATGTTTCGATATTGATTGGAAAAAAATTTTGGGGATCTGCTGCACGCGTAAATGATCCGGGATTCCACGAGTTTCTTCTATCATGGATGTATCGAAAAACACAGTAGAATCAGAAGTATTTGATAAGTCGACACGATTTGGAATATTCGAAGAAGGGTTAATATTTTGGGACATGTGATTGAAATACAATGTCATAAAACGGGTTTGAGAATTAAGTTCGATTAACCTTTCAAAATTTTCAATCACAGGACGGTTCAAGACCTCACATTTGATTAGAATACGAGAAGACAGGCTCCAGAAGCGGTTTTTCAATGGTAGTACTCCAGCTAAGATCTCCAAACTCATCGTATGGGTCGATTGCATGCAACCCAAGGCGATACGCAAACAACGATATTGTATTCGCTCCAGTTTGATCAAATGTGTGTTTGCTGCGGAGCGGAAGCAGAAACACCCGTACTCAATAACAGACAATATCGTTGTTTGCTAAAGCCTTATAAGGTCTCCTGGGTGGGCTCCTCACCATTGTCCGGTTATTGTACGAAGAAAATT
Organism: Wyeomyia smithii; assembly: GCF_029784165.1. Lineage (NCBI taxonomy): Eukaryota > Metazoa > Arthropoda > Insecta > Diptera > Culicidae > Wyeomyia > Wyeomyia smithii. The sequence goes on along the minus strand of NC_073695.1, from coordinate 206,630,386 downwards.
CACTCTTTGTTGACATTTTTTCATCAGATACCTCACGTGACAACCCCAGGTGCCTTTAGAGTCGAACCAGACACCAAGATATTTGTGTACCAAAACCTGAGAAATCGTTTTACCCATTAATTGTGTTTGAAGCTGAGCAGGTTCATGCTTCCTAGAAAAAACTACTATCTCAGTCTTCTCCGGAGAGAATTCGATACCTAGCTTTAAAGCCCAAGCAGACAAATTGTCCAAGGTATCTTGCAATGGTCCTTGCAAATCGGCAGCTTTGGCTCCTGTAACAGAGATTACACTGTCGTCTGCAAGTTGTCTTATCGTGCATGAATTTGCCAGACATTCGTTGATGTCATTTACATAAAAATTGTAAAGAAGGGGGCTTAAACATGAGCCCTGGGGAAGACCCATGTAGCTAATGCGAAAAGTTGCCAAATCGCCGTGCGTAAAATGCATGTGCTTTTCGGACAACAAATTGTGCAAAAAATTGTTCAAAAATGGAGAAAATCCTTGTCGGTGAAGTTTACCCGAAAGAATGTCAATAGAAACGGAATCAAAAGCCCCCTTAATGTCCAAGAACGCAGACGCCATTTGTTCTTTGCGAGCATACGCCAGCTGAATATCTGTTGAAAGCAGCGCAAGACAATCATTCGTCCCTTTGGCACGGCGGAAGCCAAATTGAGTATCCGATAGTAGGCCATTTGATTCGACCCAATGGTCTAAACGACGGAGTATCATTTTTTCCATCAATTTCCGGATACAGGATAGCATTGCAATCGGCCTATAAGAGTTGTGATTAGAAGCTGGTTTCCCTGGTTTTTGGATGGCGATCACCTTCACTTGCCTCCAATCCTGCGGTACAATGTTTTGCTCCAGGAACTTATTGAACAAGTTCAACAAGCGCCTCTTGGCATTGCCGGGTAGATTCTTCAACAAGTTGAATTTGATTCTATCTAACCCAGGCGCGTTATTGTTACAGGACAGGAGGGCAACTGAAAGTTCTGCCATCGTAAAAGGTGATTCTATCGCGTCGTGGCCCGGAGACGCATCGCGAACAATGTTTTGCTCAGGAACAGAGTCCGGACATACTTTCCTGACAAAATCAAATATCCACCGACTTGAAGACTCCTCGCTTTCGTTGACCGTTACGCGATTCCGCATTCTTCGGGCTGTGTTCTAAAGAGTGCTCATCGATGTCTCCCTCGACGTCTCGTTCACAAACCGACGCCAATATCCGCGTTTCTTTGCTTTAGCCAAACTTTTAAGCTTGGTATCAAGCTCCAAATACCGTTATTAGTCGCCAGGTATACCTCCCTTCTGGAAGGCCAAAAACGCGTCGGATCTTTGCGTGTAGACATCGGAGCACTCTTGGTCCCACCACGGAGTGGGAGGCCGTTCTTTAATCGTTACGCCGGGATATTTCTTCGTTTGGGCTTGCAACGCGGCGTCGAGAATCAAGCCCGCGAGGAGGTTGTATTATTCAAGTGGTGGATGATGTTGAATCGACTCGACCGCTTTTGAAATCATTTCCTCGTATAACTTCCAATCGACATTCCGTGTGAGGTCATACGGAATGTCAATTGGTCGCATGCGAGTTGACCCGTTATTAATTGAAATAAGAATAGGCAGATGGTCGCTACCGTGAGGATCGAGGATTACCTTCCATGTGCAATCCAACCGTAGCGACGTCGAACATAAGGATAGATCCAAAGCGCTTGGGCGCGCTGGAGGTTTCGGGATACGTGTCATTTCACCGTTGTTTAAAATAGTCATGTCGAAGTCATCGCAAAGGTTATAGATTAAAGAGGAGCGGTTATCATTGTAAGGGGAACCCCAAGCCACACCATGAGAGTTGAAGTCTCCCAAAATCAAACGTGGCGAGGGAAGAAGTTTTATTAAATCAAAGAGCAACCGTTGCCCAACCTGTGCTCTGGGAGGAATATATCTTGAGGCAATACAAAGCTCTTTACCATGTATTGTCATTTGACATGCGACAACTTCGATGCCTGGAATCGAGGGGAGGTTAATACGATAGAAAGAATAGCACTTTTTAATCCCTAAAAGTACTCCTCCATATGGTGTGTCGATCAAGGCGAATAATATTAGAATCATGGAAGTTGAGATCAATATTTGCAGTAAGCCAAGTTTCACAAGGGAAAAATGCATCGCATTTGTTTTTATTTATCAAAACTTTAAACGAATCAATTTTTGGTAAAATACTTCTACAATTCCACTGTAAGACAGATATAGAATCCTTCATATACGCAGTTGAATTAGGCATCGAAGGATACAATCGCTGCAAGGAGGGGCCATTGGGCAGTCAACTGCTTCAAAAATGATCTAACTGTTGGGAGGAATGCTGTAAGAAAAATTTTAATTGGATCGGGAACATTGAAATTTTCAAAAATCCAGTCCACAATGTCAGAAAATTTCACTAATCCAGAGTTTGTTTCATCAACTGGATGTGCAAAAGGAACAACTGGGGTTTTAGATGTTCCTGGCAGTGCTGGGAACTCCTTCTGGGACTTTAAATTTGCAAGCCCAGAAGGAGTTTGCTTCGGTTTTTCCGCAGCACTGTTTGGTTTGTTCGTACTTTTCATTACACTTTGAGAAATCTTAGGACCTTTTCTGGGAAGTTTAGGAGAAGAAACATTTTTCCTCTTCCTAGACTCCCCAGGATTGCCATAAGATGTTCCCGCTGATGAATCGTCAGAATCGGTTTCATCAGAGGACAACAGATCAAAGGGGTTCGATGTTATGGTAGAAGTGGTCACGGTCTTCTTCAGCATCTCAGCATAAGAACGCTTTGAACGCTCCTTAAGTGACCGCTTGATTTTATCTCTGCGCTGCATGTACACCGGCATGTGGAGAGCTCATGCTGGTTTTCCCCACAGTGAATACATTTTTCAGCATTAACACTGCAAGAATCTTCCGCATGAGTCTCCCCACACTTGCTACATCGTGCCTTATTGCAGCAGTAGGCGGCTGTGTGGCCTAACTGCTTGCAATTGGTGCAATTCATAACACGGGGTACATACAATCGCACAGGCAGACGAACCCGGTCGATCGAGACGTGGCTAGGGAGTGCAGATCCGGCAAACGTAACGCGAAACGAGTCTGACGGAGTGTAAACTTTTTTACCGCCGACGAGAGACATGGACCGCAATTGCTTACAATCCAAAATCTTCGCCTGTGTTTCGGTATTTTTGAAGCAACCGGTTGCGCTTTTTAGGATACACTCGACAGACAGACTCGAATCGGTTATGACACCGTCGATCTCCACGTCTCGTGCGGGTATGTAGACGCGATACTCGCGTGTGAAGAGCTCAGAGCAAGCGATAGCATTGGCCTGTGCCAGATCACTGACCACGACACGGAGCTTGTTAGGTCGGACCTTGGAAATTTCGGTCACGGCCTTGTACCCCTTCGTCAGGTCTTTAGAAATTGGCAGTATGTTTAATCGCTTTGAATTCACTCCTGCCTTTGGACGAAAATAAACAGTATAGCTGCCCTGTTGAGATCCGTCCGGGTAAAGCCTGGGGCGAGGGGGGACTGGAGAATGAACAGGGGAGGGAGTAACAGAAGGGTCAGGGTCAGGGGGGCTCGGGGATGGTGGCACGGGAGGCGAGGGATCTATATCCATCGCGCTAAATGTAGCGCACTAGCGCACTAGCGCCGACAAGAACACGTACCTATTTACTTCTTCCTTCCAGCAGTGGTTGTCCGATCGTTCGAAGCTGCACCCAAAGCAGCCAGCAGCACCAGTACAGCAGCACCAATACAGCCACCAGCAGTGAGCCGGGTGTGAGATCACTCAGCACAGCGACACGACTCGACTGTCAACTGATGGCCTTGAATTAGAAAGATCTATTCACTGTGCACAGATCAAAACTGTAGCTGGTATTTTGCACCAATACAGCCAAAGTTGCGAGCCGGGTACAGAACGTAGCGACACAACTCACAATCTAGTTGGCCTTTAGCGCGAATAATACACTCTTTTGTTTGGCTATTCGTACACACGGACCGGATTGTAATAGAACGACCACTTTGCACGTCCGTTTCTGTCGAGTGTTCGACGCGGAATGGATTCTGGTTGTTGTTAAGCCCGTACTAATTTCAAATTTATGGCCAGTTAGTCTATCAGAAAGTTTTTCATGAGGGAATTCTCAACAGTCTCTTGCGTTTTTCTATATGTTTTTTTACCATTCAAGCTTGTTTTAAACACATAGAGGTGTTATTTTGTGATGATACAGGTTCAACATGAGAGTGATTTTTTACCACATCCATTACCATTTAACTTGGTCCCCGTGGTTCTGTGGTTAGCGATGTCGGTCGGCTAGCTCTCCCGCACGGTTGTGATATCGGGTTCGATTCCCGATCAGGTCGAGGAACTTTTCGAGCTGGAAATTTTCTCGACTCAGCACTGGGGCACGGTGTATCGTTGTACTTATCCTACAACATGCAAAATGTGCCGAAAACAATATCGATAACGAATTCTCTCAACTAATCTAGTTGATCGAGACCGCATTAGCCCCCAGGCTAGCGTGCGATATTGTTATTGTTATTACCATTTAACTTATCGATGAAAAAACTATTTTTTTTTTGGATCACAAGTTTTTAGGCCGCTTCAGTTTTCTATCTTATTGAATTTTCGTGGCAAATAGGATTAAATTATTGCTACAAATAGCGGAGAGTAGCGCAACTAACCAATGTCTACAAATAAAAATGATTTTACTCGTGGAAACAACTTAAATCGTTATTATATAAACAAAATGGGTAACGAAAAAGAAATTACTCTTCAATATGAAAACATGGTTTATTATTTGTTCATTACTTCGAGTAAGCGATTTAATAATCTCATTATCCGCTAAAATTTTTCAGATCTACTTTCAGGAACCCAAATTACAGATTAAACTAATCTGGATCCGGTGGATCCTGCATCACGCCACGTCTGGAAGAAATGTTTAAAGGGTGCGGTTTCGGCGTTCTGCACAATTCGTTCCACCGGTGTCCAGGCCGGATACTTTTTGGTCTTGATAAATTCCTGAGCTCGGACCAAAGCCTGTGTCTTTTCCTGCTGGGATGCCGTTTTGCCGATCCAAACGTACAGTCCGGAACCGCTGTCCAAAATGAACGAATCTTCACTTTTGAGCATTTCTTGTTTCAGTGGTTTTTGAGTGATCTGTTCGACCGTCAGTTTGCCACCTTTCGAATCGGTAACTTTGTAGAGGGAAACCAGAGCTGCATCGGCCTTTTCGAAGGCAGCGTCTTCCTTGGCGGCGGATTGCTCCGGAACCAGACTGGGTGAACCTGAACCGAGCAACTTGAAGAAGTCCTCCTGGTCAGTAAGCGATGAGAATTCGTCTATGATATGAACCGTCGCACGTCCATTGTGGTCCTGATCACGGACGTCATTAGCGACGTTGATTGCCTTCAGTTTCTCAACGCGGTTTGCTTTCGGACCAACGTACACGTAAATGTTTCGGTCGGTGTCCAGGATGAAACAATCACCTTTGTTCATGGCGGATACAGCCAGTTCGACCTGGCGAAGGCGAATATTTTTGGCACCCTTGACCTGGAATAGACGTTTCGGTTTGGCGGCATTGGTGTCAACATGCTTGAAGCCGGAATCGACTCCACCCTCCAGATAGCGAACACCTCCTTTGAAGTAGCTTAGGAAAAGATTGGATTCCGATCCTTCGACCTCACGGTGTTGCACCGGAACTCCGTTCAGTAGGTCATCCAATTGGACGGTGAGAATTGCTGCCGAACCGGCTTCATCTTGGCTGGTCTTCAATCCCAACCAAAAGTGAACATCGTACGATTTTTTCTTGTTCTTATCTTCAATGGTCTAGAAAGAGAAAAACTCTGTAATAAATATTTTAACGTTTTAGAAAGTGGATCTTACATTTAGAATTATGTACGAGTCACCGGTATAGAACTTTCCGAATTCCGCTTTCGGTACGGCAACGGGTTGGAATCTTTCTACACGCCAAACTTCTAATCCTTTCGATTGGCCGGCGTTGTTGAAGGCTGGAATGTTCAGCTTTCGGCTTGGGTTTCCACTGGGAACAGTCGCTGTAAAGGCGACGCTCAAGGTGATGGCCAGAGCCGCCAGTGATTTGAGATGAAACATTTTTCTTATTTTGTGAAGAAAAAGATAGTTAGAATTTTGCTTTACTATTTGTTTATGTTGTCTAGGTTTCACAAAGTCTTAAACTTGAATATAAATATTTGATTTGATAATAATACGGCTGTTCTCATATAACAATTTTTACTAAATACAAATTTTTGAAATGCCCATTTGTTGAAAACCAATTAAATATTATGACTTGGAATATTCCATTAACTTTTCATAGATTTTTTTCATTACGATTACGACAGCTTTACCAGTACTAGCTAATCGACTGCCTCAGACAAAAAGACGGTTTTGTATACAAAACAGCCTCACATGATTGTCTTCGCATGACATCAGAGGTCAGTACAACGATTACCGTCATAGCATAGCTAAAGAGTTTCAAGGTTTTTTGCGTATAGTTATTATAGCCCAAGGGGCTCACTGTTATATTATTAAATTTTTTCTGCACTTTAACAAGGTTTCAAAGTAACGTAAATTAATACTTTAAATCAATACTTTCACTTCACAATTATGTGCTCTTTTTGATAATTCACCACACCTATCTCATACCTAACAGTGATATTGACCCAAGCCGGCACTCACCGTTGTTGTATCTGTAAATTGCCGCTGCTATTCAGTGTGTCCGCTTCGCTCAACTTCTCCGTTCAGACTGAAGTCGATCTAGGAGTCAATTTATAGCAATAGCTTCGCGATCGTTGTTTGTGTTTAGCTGTACTATAGGCTGTACTCGATCGGTCGGGCGCTGATAGACTTCTAGGCAAGTGGGAAATAATACAGTGGAAATGAAAATAAACAAGAACTAATTAGTAGGGTTGATGTTTCCAATTTAAAGGTACTGGCCGTATAAGATACTTTTTATAAACAGAAAAACAGATCAATGATATCGTGTCATGATGAATGGATTCTTGGTGTTTAAATAACTGGATCACCGATCGGGTCTAGCTATGGATAAGTGATAAAATGATTAATTTGACATTTTGGTTCATACTGGGTGCTGTAGTCAGATGAATCGAGACAGACTATAAAAAGGTTACCGAAGGAATATCTTAATATTTTAAAATGACTCTATTAACGCCGTTATTGTTCCGTCGGCGACCGGCAGTTTTTTTTTTCAAGAGTGCGGTTCTTGTATCAGCAATGACTTTGTACTCGATGCACATTTTCAATGAGATGAACTATGAGAGAGTAATTCCGTGGAACATGACGTTCGAGCTCGTGTGCTCTCTGATAATGGAAAGTAATCCGCTCGCTACAATTACACTATCTTTTTTAATAGCTTTATATTCTGTTGATATATTTTGATTGAGAAATTTTCTATGAATATTTTTGCGTTGTATCGTATCGTAAACAACCGCTACCGCGTTCGGATGGCTGACATGTATGTAAGCTAAATAAATGGGTATTTTGTTACTAAAGCTATGCCGTTTCATAGAAGAGTGACCTTTTTCGAGAATCGATCGCTGATAAGGAAGAAATTGCAAGAATTCGACTTGTTTTGATCAGCACGATGCACGGTACCTTTACAACCAGAGAATCTAGTTCCTGCAGCGTGTAAGAGGAAGTGCCGATGAAACTTGCCCCAAGAAAACTATTTTTTGTATTACTCCTTGTGGAAAGGACACTTTTAGATAGAGAGAAGTGTATAGAGATTTTAGCCAATAGGTTTTACATAGGAAAAAGTGACATTTATTTATTTTGATACATTACACTGAGGTCATTCTCTACGCGGGGGATGCGTTTCAAATTTGTATGGACCCGCGTAAAAAACGACTTTTTTATAACGAAGAAAATCGTCCTAAAATGTTTGAGTATTTACATAAAAAATTGTGCTTTTTTCCGAAAACTAGAAAACAAAAGAAAGATTATAGATTTTCAGCAATTCCTGTGAATTTTGGCCTTTCCTGGATTCAGCATTTTTTCGCTTGTGCCATCCAGTGTTGTATATCCTAAATAACCCAAGTATTTTATCAACCGACCAACGATTTCCTACAATTTCACAATGAAAAGAGTATGTGATAGAATTTTAATACATCGTGATACATCGGCTGCATGATAACTGGATAATACTGAAGCAAATCTATAAAAATTCATATTATATTTTTAATTTTTTTCGATTGCATGCTGATATGAAAGTGTAACACACGAGAAAATATTTGTTTTAAATTGAACTCAATTAAATTAAATTTAATTTAATTTAATTTATTTATTTCGTCAAGCGAATGTAGACTACAGTTATAATAATATAATGTTTTCTTATATTCTATACATTATTCCCAGTAGTTAGTCGTTTTTTGATTTGATTTCTGCCCATAGTGATGTCGATATTTTCGCAGTGCTGATTATAGTGACGCATCATGCGATTTATTGGGCAATTTTTTGAGCAGTTAGTTCTGTGAGAGTTTTCCGACAATATTTTACGATTTCTTAATTGACGACTGGGTGCATAAAAATTTAGTTGCGATAATAATTTAGAAGATTGCACGCGTTGAGCAATAACGTCATTGATAAAATAAAGCATTGAAAGTTCGCGGCGTTCTTTAAGTGCTTGTATGTCTATAAGCATGCAGCGTGCTTCATATAATGGAAACCGAAATGCTGTCCAATTTAGCTAACGAAACGCGTACAAAAAAAATGTTTTTGGACAGATTCAATGCGTTCTTCATCATTCTGTGCCGAACACGCATCAGTATAGGACGTGTTTGGTGATCGCTCCGATAGAATATAAAACAAAAGACGCGCGAGCAAGTGTTGGCATTGTTTGCCTGGTCGAGTGAAGGTTCTAGGTCGCCCGCCTTTGTGCAACTGTTTCGCATCGTGGCTGTTTGCTGGTGCGTAAGCCGATTTGGCTGCTAAGTGATTTGTGCTACAGCAGTGGACGAGAATCTCAACACAAAGGAGGAAAAAGAAGAAGCCAACAGTTGACAGCGAGTTGTGTCGCTGTGCTGAGTGATCACACACCCGGCTCGCTGCTGGTGGCTGTTTGGAGCTGCTGTATTGGTGCTGCTGGCTGTAACGGCTGCAGCTTCGACCGTTCGGACAACCAACCCTGCTGAAAGGAGAAGTAAAGAGGTACGTGTTCTGTCGGCGCTTGTGCGCTAGATTTAGCGCGATGGATGTAGATCCCTCGCCTCCCGTGCCACCATCCCCGAACCCCTCCGACCCTGTCCCTCCTGCCAACCCTTCCTCTGTTAATTCTCCAGTCCCCCCTCGCCCCAGGCTTTACCCGGACGGATCTCAGGGCAGTTATACTGTTTTCTTTCGGCCAAAAGCAGGACCGAAATCGAAACCGTTAAACATCCTGCAGATTTCGAAAGACCTGACGGAGGGGTACAAGGCCGTGACCGAAATCTCCAAGGTCAGACACAACAAGCTCCGTGTCGTGGTCAGCGACCTGGAACAGGCCAACGCTATTGCTCGCTCCGAGCTTTTCACACGCGAGTATCGCGTTTATATACCCACACGAGACGTGGAGATCGACGGTGTCATAACCGATTCGTGTCTGTCGGTCGAGTGTATCTTGGCAAGCGGTTTTGGCTGCTTCAAAAATGCTTTGTGTCACGACGTAAAAGTAAAGATCATAGATTGCAAGCAATTGCGGTCTGTGTCTCTTGTCAACGGCACAAAAGTGTACACTCCGTCAGACTCGTTTCGGGTTACGTTTGCCGGATCTGCTCTCCCTAGCCACGTCTCGATCGATCGGGTTCGTCTGCCTGTGCGATTGTATGTACCCCGTGTTATGAATTGCACCAATTGCAAGCAGGTAGGCCACACAGTCGCCTACTGCTGCAATAAGGCACGATGTAGCAAGTGTGGAGAAACTCATGCGGACGATTCTTGCAGTGTAAATCCTGAAAAATGTATTCACTACGGGGAAAATCAGCATGAGCTCTCCACATGCCCGGTGTACATGCAGCGCAGAGATAAAATCAAGCGGTCACTTAAGGAGCGTTCAAAGCGATCTTACGCTGAGATGCTGAAGAAGACCGTGACCACTTCTACCATAACATCGAACCCCTTTGATCTGTTGTCCTCTGATGAAACCGATTCTGACGATTCACCAGCGGGAACTACTTATGCCAATCCTAGGGCATCTAGAAAGAGGAAAAATATTTCCTCTCCTAAACTTCCCCGAAAAGGTCCTAAGATTTCCCAGAGTGAAATGAAAGTTACAAACAAACCAAACAGTGCTGCGGAAAAACCGAAGCAAACTCCTCCTGGGCTTGCAAATTTAAAGTCCCAGAAGGAGTTCCCAGCACTGCCAGGAACATCTTAAACCCCAGTTGTTCTTTTTGCACTCCCAGTTGATGAAACAAACTCTGGATTAGTGAAATTTTCTGACATTGTGGACTGGATTTTTGAAACTTTCAATGTACCCGATCCAATTAAAAAATTTCTTACAGCATTCCTCCCAACAGTTAGATCATTTTTGAAGCAGTTGACTGCCCAATGGCCCCTCCTTGCAGCGATTGGATCCTTCGATGCCTAATTCATCTGCGTATACGAAGGATTCTATCTCTGTCTTGCAGTGGAATTGTAGAAGTATTCTATCAAAAATGGATTCATTTAAAGTTTTAATAAATAGAAACAAATGCGATGCATTCTCCCTTTGTGAAACTTGGCTTACTTCAAATATTGATCTTAACTTCCATGATTTTAATATTATTCGCCTTGATCGAGACACCCCATATGGAGGAGTACTTTTAGGGATTAAAAAGTGCTATTCTTTCTATCGTATTAACCTCCCCTCGATTCCAGGCATCGAAGTTGTCGCATGTCAAATGACAATACAAGGTAAAGAGCTTTGTATTGCCTCAATATATATTCCTCCCAGAGCACAGGTTGGGCAACGGTTGCTCTTTGTTTTAATAGAACTTCTTCCCTCGCCACGTTTGATTTTGGGAGACTTCAACTCTCATGGTGTGGCTTGGGGTTCCCCCTACAATGATAACCGCTCCTCTTTAATCTATAACCTTTGCGATGACTTCGACATGACTATTTTGAACAACGGTGAAATGACACGTATCCCGAAACCTCCAGCGCGCCGAAGCGCTTTGGATCTATCCTTATGTTCGACGTCGCTACGGTTGGATTGCACATGGAAGGTAATCCTCGATCCTCACGGTAGCGACCATCTGCCTATTCTTATTTCAATTACTAACGGTTCAACTCGCATGCGACCAATTGACATTCCGTATAACCTCACACGGAATGTCGATTGGAAGTTATACGAGGAAATGATTTCAAAAGCGGTCGAGTCGATTCAACATCACCCACCACTTGAAGAATACAACCTCCTCGCGGGCTTGATTCTCGACGCCGCGTTGCAAGCCCAAACGAAGAAATATCCCGGCGTAACGATCAAAGAACGGCCTCCAACTCCGTGGTGGGACAAAGAGTGCTCCGATGTCTACACGCAAAGATCCGACGCGTTTTTGGCCTTCCAGAAGGGAGGTATACCCGACGACTATATACGGTATTCGGAGCTTAATACCAAGCTTAAAAGCCTGGCTAAAGCAAAGAAACGCGGATATTGGCGTCGGTTCGTGAACGAGACGTCGAGGGAGACATCGATGAGCACTCTTTGGAACACAGCCCGAAGAATGCGGAATCGCGTAACGGTCAACGAAAGCGAGGAGTCTTCAAGTCGGTGGATATTTGATTTTGCCAGGAAAGTATGTCCGGACTCTGTTCCTGAGCAAAACATTGTTCGCGATGCGTCTCCGGGCCACGACGCGATAGCATCACCTTTTACGATGGCAGAATTTTCAGTTGCCCTCCTGTCCTGTAACAATAACGTGCCTGGGTTAGATAGAATCAAATTCAACTTGTTGAAAAATCTACCCGGCAATGCCAAGAGGCGCTTGTTGAACTTGTTTAATAAGTTCCTGGAGCAAAACATTGTACCGCAGGATTGGAGGCAAGTGAAGGTGATCGCCATCCAAAAACCAGGGAAACCAGCTTCTGATCACAACTCTTATAGGCCGATTGCAATGCTATCCTGTATCCGGAAATTGATGTAAAAAATGATACTCCGTCGTTTAGACCATTGGGTCGAATCAAATGGTCTACTATCAGATACTCAATTTGGCTTCCGCCGATCCAAAAGAATGTATGATTGTCTTGCGTTGCTTTCAACAGATATTCAGCTGGCGTATGCTCGCAAAGAACAAATGTCTGGCAAATTCATGCACGATAAGACAACTTGCAGACGACAGTGTAATCTCTGTTACAGGAGCCAAAGCTGCCGATTTGCAAGGACCATTGCAAGATACCTTGGACAATTTGTCTGCTTGGGCTTTACAGCTAGGTATCAAATTCTTTCCGGAGAAGACTGAGATAGTAGTTTTTTCTAGGAAGCATGAACCTGCTCAGCTACAAACACAATTAATGGGTAAAACAATTTCTCAGGTTTTGGTACACAAATATCTTGGTGTCTGGTTCGACTCTAAAGGCACCTGGGGTTGTCACGTTAGGTATCTGATGAAAAAATGTCAACAAAGAGTGAATTTTCTTTGTACAATAACCGGACAATGGTGGGGAGCCCACCCAGGAGACCTTATAAGGCTTTACCAAACAACGATATTGTCTGTCATTGAGTACGGGTGTTTCTGCTTCCGCTCCGCAGCAAACACACATTTGATCAAACTGGAGCGAATACAATATCGTTGTTTGCGTATCGCCTTGGGTTGCATGCAGTCGACCCATACGATGAGTTTGGAGGTCTTAGCTGGAGTACTACCATTGAAAAACCGCTTCTGGAGCCTGTCTTCTCGCATTCTTATCAAATGTGAGGTCTTGAACCGTCCTGTGATTGAAAATTTTGAAAGGTTAATCGAACTTAATTCTCAAACCCGTTTTATGACATTGTATTTCAATCACATGTCCCAAAATATTAACCCTTCTTCGAATATTCCAAATCGTGTCGACTTATCAAATACTTCTGATTCTACTGTGTTTTTCGATACATCCATGATAGAAGAAACTCGTGGAATCCCGGATCATTTACGCGTGCAGCAGATCCCCAAAATTTTTTCCAATAAATATCGAAACATCAACTGCGACAATATGTTCTACACTGACGGATCACTTCTTGATGGGTCCACTGGCTTCGGTATTTTCAATAACAATTTAACCGTCTCCCATAAGCTTGATAATCCTGCTTCTGTTTACGTCGCAGAATTGGCTGCAATTCAGTACACCCTAGGGATTATCGAAAAAATGCCCACAGACCATTATTTCATCTTTACGGACAGTCTCAGTTCCATTGAAGCTCTCCGATCGATGAAAAATGTTAAGCACTCTCCGTATTTCCTGGGGAAAATACGGGAACATCTGAGTGCTTTATCCGAAAAATCGTATCAGATTACCTTAGCGTGGGTCCCTTCTCACTGCTCGATACCGGGCAATGAGAAAGCGGACTCTTTGGCTAAGGTGGGCGCAACAAACGGTGGAATTTATGAAAGACCATTTGCCTTTAATGAATTTTTCTCATTTGTACGTCAGAATACGATCATCAGTTGGCAAAATGCTTGGACCAGAGGGGAACTGGGAAGGTGGTTACATTCCATAATCCCCAAGGTGTCGACGAACCAGTGGTTCAAGGGGTTGGATGTAGGTCGGGATTTCATTCGCGTGATGTCCCGGCTTATGTCCAATCACTACAGATTTGACGCGCATCTCCGTCGTGTTGGGCTCGGGGAAAGTGGTATCTGTGCCTGTGGTGAAGGTTCTCACGACATAGAGCACGTTGTTTGGTCATGCCCTGTACACCGTGACGCCAGGTCTAAATTAATAGCTTCCCTGCAGGCCGAAAGTAGGCAGCCGGCTGTTCCTGTTCGTGATGTCTTGGCGAGCCGTGACCTATCCTACATGTCCCTTATATACGTTTTCCTGAAATCCATCCACGCCCCAGTTTAATCCTATTCCCTTCCGCCTACATCCAACCAGACGACAAGAACACGTTAAGACCCCGGATCCGGAAACAGCAACTAGACCCGCACGATACTCTCAGGTCCCGAGGGAGACAACCCAATATGCCAGTCCGTAATATCTTGGCCCAGCAGCGGAACATGTGCTTACCTATGGCAATGAAAACCATCATACAGTAAACCAGTGCTTTTAATGCAAAATATTATAGCCTTAAGTTACATTTAGTTTCAGCTCGTAGTCGGCAGCGAGGATAAAAAATTTGCTTTTAGTTATTAAGATACTTTAGAAAGTAAGCTACCAGTTATAATCGGCGCCGTTAAACATTAAATTGTATTTGTGCCGTGTCAAATAAATTATAGATGAACAAAAAAAAAAATGCGTTCTTCATGTGTTACAATATAGGGATTCCATACAATGCAACAGTATTCCAGAATTGGTCGGACGTATGTAAAATATAATAATTTGATTGTATGTGGGTCTTGAAAATTATGGCCGAAGCGTTTTATAGAGCCCAACATACTATTTGCTTTGTTGATTATTGTGTTATAATGTTCTATGAATGTAAGTTTGGAGTCTAAGACTACGCCTAGGTCCCTTACGATTTTGCATTTTTCTACTGGTTGGTTTTCTAAGAAAATGTCTGTTGGTGGTGTTACTGTTTTTCTGCTGAAGGCTATTGAATTACATTTTTGCCTTTCTCCTAGAAAGGTATAGCAATCACTGGAAAAACCGAAGGTATAAAAGTGTTCCCAACGGCCGAATGTCATATACCACTCGACTTCTTTCGACGAACTGAGCATTTTCTGTATGTATGTATGTGTGTGTGTGTGTATGTGTGTATGTGTGTATGTGTGTGTGTATGTGCAACTTTTTTTCTCACTCACTTTTCTCAGAGATGGCTGGACCGATTTTCATAAAATTAATTGCAAATGAAAGGTCTAGTTGCGCCATAGGTTTCTATTGAATTTCATTGAAATCGGATTTTTAGTTTAGAGGTTATGTATCAAAATGTAAAAATCACGAAACATCAATATCTCAGAAACCACAGAACCGATTTCAAAAAAAACTGGTTTCAAATGATTGGGCTGTTCCCAAAACCCTTAACTTTTGAATTTCGTTATGATTGAACATATGGTTCAAAAGTTATGTGAAGAAAAGTTATCCTGAGGTTGTTTAAACTCACTCATTTTTCTCAGTGATGGCTGAACCGATTTTCACAAAATTAGTGTCAAATGAAAGTTCTAGTTGCCCCATAGGTTGCTATTGAATTTCATTGCAATCGGATTGTAACTGTGTCCGTTGTTCATAAAAATGTGAAATCACATAATGAAAGTAAACATATTGACTTTCTCCTATAGATCACTGACTAATTAAAAGGTAGAAAAATGATTGAAATGGCCGAATGTCATATACTACTCAACTCAGTTCGAATAATCGAGCATTTTATGCATATATGCATGTATAGGTGTATATGTTTGTGTGTGGGTGTGTACGTGTGTATGTGCACCTTTCTTTCGCACTCACTTTTCTCAGAGATGGTCTGACCGATTCTTTCTATCTTGGTGTCAAATGAAGGGTCTATTTGCCGCTTAGGTTGCTATTGAATTTCATTGTAATCAAACTTTTAGTTTTGGCGCTGCGTCAGAATGTGAAAAACGCTCTTATATCTCAGAAGCTATGAACATAGTTGAATTCAATTAAATGGGCTTTCAAACCCTTAAACAATGAATTTCATAATGTTTAAACATGTGGTTTGAAAGTTATAGAAAAAAACGAAATTCGCAGACTGTTTAAAACTATAGCTACGATTAAAATATGTGGCCTCAACATCATTTAAATTTAATATTGTACTATTTCAATGTTTGCGGCCTTGCTCGGGATTGAAGTTGAGATTAAAAGTCATTTCTATCATTTCACTTTTTGCCTTTCTCCTAGAAAGGTATGGCAATCACTGCAAAAACTAAAGATATGAAAGTGCTCAAAAAGGCCGAATGTCGTATACCACTCGACTCAGTTCGACGAGCTGAGCATTTTCTGCATGTGTGTGTGTGTGTGTAACGCTCTCCCAATCTCACTCGATTTTCTCAGAGATGGCTGGACCGATTTCAATGAAATCAATTGCAAATGAAAGGTCTAGTTGCCCTATAAGACCCTATTGAATTTTATTGTAATCTGATTTCTAGTTTACATAACCTATCAAAATGTAAAAATCACGAAATATGAATATCTCAGAAACTACACAACCGATTTTAACAAGATTGGTTTCAAATGAACGGGCTACCTAAAAACCCTCAACTTTTAAATTTTATGAAGATTGAACATATGGTTCAGAAGTTACTGAAAGAAACGTGTTCTGGAGACTGTTTAATCTCACTCATGTTTCTCAGAGATGGCTGGACCGATTTTCATAAAATCAGTGTCATATGGCAAGTCTTGTTGCCCCATTAGACCCTAATGATTATTACTTTTCCTGTTATGTTTAAAAATGTGAAATCCAGCTATGAAAAGAAACATATTCTGATGACTACTTGGGCTCACTCACTTTTCTCAGATATGGTTGACCCGATTTCCACAGAATTAGTATCAAATGAAAGGTCTACCTACCTCATAACACCCTATTGAATTTTGCTGTAATCGGAATGTAACTTCGTCTGTAATGTATCGAAATGTGAAAACCACGAAACTTCATTATCTTAGAAACTACACAACAGATTTGAACAATATTGATATCAAATGAACGGGATAGTTAAGGGTTAACTGATGAATTATGATTGAACACGTGGTTTCAAAGTTTGGCTCCCCCATACGTTCCCTTTTCATTTGATTGTAATCAAACTTAAGCAACCGTTATGTTTTAATTTGTAAAACAAGGAAAGTCTATTATCTCAAGTATTACACGACTTATTTGAACATAACTAGTGTCATACAAACGAGTCATCTCTCAAACTTACAAATAACAAACTTCATAAAAATTTGATATACTGTTTAAATGTTTTGTAAAGAAAAGAAATTCAAAGACAATTCAACACTATAGCTGCTTTGATCAATATGTATGGCCTCAACATGATTTAAATGTGGTATCGTACTATTTGAACGTTCCTGGTATCGCTCGTGATTGAATTGTTCAAAATTAAGAGTCATTTCTTATATTTCGCTATTTCTGAAGCACTAACATTACGTAAAATTTCATATTCTATAATTTAATTACAACATCAATATATTAGAACCCAAAGAGTGAATATACCTTTTTGGATTTAAGCATTCATGTAAATCTATTTTTTTCAAATAATAAGTTTGAATGAGAAAGGCTGAGTCTGACCGCTAGTTGGATTAATTTAGGTTATGAGTTGCAATAGACTTTCGTTGCACCATGTGTAGAATACATTAATTTCATTCTGGTATATTTCGAAGTCTTTTGCATTGATTATTTTTTATAAAGAGCTTCATGTCGTCAGCATATACAAGCACATGCATTGATTTAAGGAGAAAGGAAATGTCATTAACGTGTAATATAAAAAGAAGAGGGCCCAGATGAGAACCTTGAGGAACCCCGGAAGTTACTTATATTGGGTTTGAAAAGAAATTTTGAAAGCGGACTATTTGTGTTCGTTTTGTTTAGTATGACTGCAGTCATTCCAAAAATTTTGTTTCAATTCCGTATTTTTCAAGTTTGAAAGGCATTAAAGGTATGTCGATTCTGTCAAATGCCTTGCTAAAGTCCGTATAAAAAGCTTCTAAGTGGTTGCCGTTGTCCATTAAAGTTAAAGTGAAAGTTATGAATTCCAAAAGATTTGTGGTAGTTGATCGGCATTTATAATAGTCGTGTTTTTGAGTTGTAATTTGGCTTTTTACTTGCTGAAAGATTTTTTAATTAATTATTGATTTAAATAATTTTGGAAATGCATAAAATAATGGCAATTCCAAGATAATTACGAATGTCAAATCTAGTGCCAGTTTTGAAAATTGGCACTAAATATGAGGGTTTCCAGAGTTATGGAAAAATTCCATTTTTCAGAAACATATTAAAGAGGTGTAGTAAAGGTGTAGTTCTTCTGCCAAGTTTATGAGAAAAATTGGTGCTATTCTGTCAGGTCCAGGACTTTTCGTAGCATCTAAATTTTTAAATGCGCTCTGAATTTCGAATTCAGATATTTGATTGACAGATAAAGAATTCGAATATTCGAATAATATTCGAATAATATTCGCTGACGTGGTCTGTTTCTTCAAATGTGATGTATATTTCTTGAAAAAAAAAAGTGGTAAAAAGACTACATATTTCATTACTAGTATGTCCTACATTACTGTCAAGATACATTCGTGATGGAAAGTTGTTATTTTGTAGTCTTTTTTGTATATTTTATGTGCTTTTTGTTTATTTTATTTTTTAGGTTCTTCAATTGTGGATTAAACCACAGTGGATATTTGTTGGTGTTCGTTCGTCTTCTTTTTTCAGTGGAACTGATCGTTGTCATTCCTACTTTATACCTATAAAAATTTTTGTGAAAATGATCGTTCGCTGATCTTGAACTAATGAAACTTTTAATCATTTCTGTTGACCTGCTGATCTTTCACCGAAAACACGGGAAGTGTTTCGATATAATGTTTTTTCAAGTGTACTATCGAAAAATTTATAACTTTGATGTGATGATGTGATTTTCTCTATTCTTTCGAGCAAAAAAATTATAACCCTGAAATTGCAATAAACTTGTTTTTCTTTATTTAACGTGAAGGCCAAACACCTGAAAAGAAAGCTTGGAAAGTGTTCGGTTGGTCAATGTTTCGACTAACATCTTCAATCAACCTTGTGTTCTCTTATTAAGACCGTTGGTATTACTTCGGAGATAAAAAACATATATGTAGCTACTCTTTCAATTGTAAAAAAAATCGAATTGGACCAACCGAATGAAAAACCAGTTTGAATTTTAATACGAAAAGTGTAGCCAACACGCCCCTGTGACCTTTCATGAAGATGATTCTAAAACGGGATTAAGGGTTAACTGATGAACTATGATTGAACACGTGGTTTCAAAGTTTGGCTCCCCCATACGTTCCCTTTTCATTTGATTGTAATCAAACTTAAGCAACCGTTATGTTTTAATTTGTAAAACAAGGAAAGTCTATTATCTCAAGTATTACACGACTTATTTGAACATAACTAGTGTCATACAAACGAGTCATCTCTCAAACTTACAAATAACAAACTTCATAAAAATTTGATATACTGTTTAAATGTTTTGTAAAGAAAAGAAATTCAAAGACAATTCAACACTATAGCTGCTTTGATCAATATGTATGGCCTCAACATGATTTAAATGTGGTATCGTACTATTTGAACGTTCCTGGTATCGCTCGTGATTGAATTGTTCAAAATTAAGAGTCATTTCTTATATTTCGCTATTTCTGAAGCACTAACATTACGTAAAATTTCATATTCTATAATTTAATTACAACATCAATATATTAGAACCCAAAGAGTGAATATACCTTTTTGGATTTAAGCATTCATGTAAATCTATTTTTTTCAAATAATAAGTTTGAATGAGAAAGGCTGAGTCTGACCGCTAGTTGGATTAATTTAGGTTATGAGTTGCAATAGACTTTCGTTGCACCATGTGTAGAATACATTAATTTCATTCTGGTATATTTCGAAGTCTTTTGCATTGATTATTTTTTATAAAGAGCTTCATGTCGTCAGCATATACAAGCACATGCATTGATTTAAGGAGAAAGGAAATGTCATTAACGTGTAATATAAAAAGAAGAGGGCCCAGATGAGAACCTTGAGGAACCCTGGAAGTTACTTATATTGGGTTTGAAAAGAAATTTTGAAAGCGGACTATTTGTGTTCGTTTTGTTAAGTATGACTGCAGTCATTCGAAAAATTTTGTTTCAATTCCGTATTTTTCGAGTTTGAAAGACATTAAAGGTATGTCGATTCTGTCAAATGCCTTGCTAAAGTCCGTATAAAAAGCTTCTAAGTGGTTGCCGTTGTCCATTAAAGTTAAAGTGAAAGTTATGAATTCCAAAAGATTTGTGGTAGTTGATCGGCATTTATAATAGTCGTGTTTTTGAGTTGTAATTTGGCTTTTTACTTGCTGAAAGATTTTTTAATTAATTATTGATTTAAATAATTTTGGGAATGCATAAAATAATGGCAATTCCAAGATAATTACGAATGTCAAATCTAGTGCCAGTTTTGAAAATTGGCACTAAATATGAGGGTTTCCAGAGTTATGGAAAAATTCCATTTTTCAGAAACATATTAAAGAGGTGTAGTAAAGGTGTAGTTCTTCTGCCAAGTTTATGAGAAAAATTGGTGCTATTCTGTCAGGTCCAGGACTTTTCGTAGCATCTAAATTTTTAAATGCGCTCTGAATTTCGAATTCAGATATTTGATTGACAGATAAAGAATTCGAATATTCGAATAATATTCGAATAATATTCGCTGACGTGGTCTGTTTCTTCAAATGTGATGTATATTTCTTGAAAAAAAAAAAGTGGTAAAAAGACTACATATTTCATTACTAGTATGTCCTACATTACTGTCAAGATACATTCGTGATGGAAAGTTGTTATTTTGTAGTCTTTTTTGTATATTTTATGTGCTTTTTGTTTATTTTATTTTTTAGGTTCTTCAATTGTGGATTAAACCACAGTGGATATTTGTTGGTGTTCGTTCGTCTTCTTTTTTCAGTGGAACTGATCGTTGTCATTCCTACTTTATACCTATAAAAATTTTTGTGAAAATGATCGTTCGCTGATCTTGAACTAATGAAACTTTTAATCATTTCTGTTGACCTGCTGATCTTTCACCGAAAACACGGGAAGTGTTTCGATATAATGTTTTTTCAAGTGTACTATCGAAAAATTTATAACTTTGATGTGATGATGTGATTTTCTCTATTTTTTCGAGCAAAAAAATTATAACCCTGAAATTGCAATAAACTTGTTTTTCTTTATTTAACGTGAAGGCCAAACACCTGAAAAGAAAGCTTGGAAAGTGTTCGGTTGGTCAATGTTTCGACTAACATCTTCAATCAACCTTGTGTTCTCTTGTTAAGACCGTTGGTATTACTTCGGAGATAAAAAACATATATGTAGCTACTCTTTCAATTGTAAAAAAAATCGAATTGGACCAACCGAATGAAAAACCAGTTTGAATTTTAATACGAAAAGTGTAGCCAACACGCCCCTGTGACCTTTCATGAAGATGATTCTAAAACGGGATTATCTGCGTTACATCATTAACAGCTGCTCCTCTGAGTAACATTTTCTTGATTACACATACGCCTGTTAGGATATCATTAAGATAGCAGCAATCTATGTGAAAGCGCTTTCGAGAGTAGAAAAATTTCAAAATCTTGCAATTTTGAAAATGCTGTATCTCTGGAACGCTACATTTTGTTTTTTGTTGATAAATGATTCCTATGTAAAATCGTCTGATAAACACATTGGCGTGGTCAAAGTCAAAATCGGAGGGGGGGGGGGGGTATTTCGAGGAAATTGCAAAATAAGTTTTAAATCGAAAAAAATGCAAAGTTGGCAACACTGCAGAAAAAATTGACCACGTAGTTCGATTCTACATCTAAAACCTTTCAAAATGATATGTCAATATAATCTGTAGCTTTACTTGGGCCCGAGATATCCGCAAATTAAAAAAGGAGTTTTGCTAAATTTGCAAAAAGTGGAAGCAGTCCCATTGACCGAGGGGTCCACCAATCGGTACAACACTTTATATTTATAAGTTTCGGCCCAAAATACACCGACTCACAAATTTTGGTCGAAATCGGAGATGGTCGATGCATTTCCTCGGACACTTGACATGGAATGACAAAAATCGGGATCACTTCGTTTTTTTGAAGAGGCTTTGCACACCTCTAGTACTTTTAGGTTTTTTCATCATAAGTTCTATTGTAACCAGTGGCGTAGCTAGGGTTTGGTGGGTCTGATGCGGTAACAATAATGTGGGCCCTCAATGAAAAGGACTGGGCAGTTTTTCCTTTCAGAAAAGGAATTGAAAGAAACAAAAAATTTAGTTTTTTCTACTTATTTATTCCGCAAAATCAAAGATAAGGTTACCTTAGATACTCACTTTCCGTGCTTTTTGATTGACAAAATCAGAAATTCAGTGGAATCAGTGATTTCACGTTCGATGGATAAAATGGCAAGGTTATAGGCGGGGGCCTAGCGTGGTTGGTAACGTCTCCGCCAACCACGCTCGACGCCTGGGTTCGAATCCCAACGTCGACATAGATGTCGATGGTTGTGGGGTGGCGTGATCCACTCACAACCAACCCAACTAGTCTAGATTCAATTCTAGCCGATACCGGGAGATTTTCTGAGGTGAAAAATCTCTGGGATCACGCCTTCCATCGCATGAGGAAGTAAAGCTGTTAGCGCCGGTCTGTTAATCAACGGGTCGTAAGTTAGGGTCCTGAGTGGAGCCGCCTCCCCGGGCGTCGGTGGTTGGCACAACAAAAGTGGCGGAACTAGACCGACGAAAAATAAGCGAGAATAATAAAAAAAAAGGCAAGGTTTGTTAATCGTTGACCTCAAAAAGTTCTTGATCAATTTTAACTTTGAGAAACTTCTTTCACAAGCTGCAATACTAATTCCCACATTCAAATGAATCTGAGAGCGATTTCTATGTTTGGTACCGAATCGATCAAAATTCATCTATATTCAAAATGTGAAGCCGTTTTCGTTCAATAATGAACTCGTCTCTATCGATTTCTCCTTCTCAAGATCCAGCTCCGCAACAGGATCCAAAAGAATGTCGGGTGTTAAAAAAGGGTATTTCTTAAGATCTTGTGGCAATTTTCTAGAAAAATTAATTTGTAAACTGACGATATTATTTCTTGTCTTAATTCTTTCTTATAACTTAGTTTAGCGTCTGCAGCTCCTGGCATTCTCTTCTTTAGACGAACACGTTTTTGGGGGTCTGGGTCTATTTCTAGTACAGTACCCTTTCTGCTGCATACTTTAGACCACATTCCACAATTTCTTCTGGTTTATCGGTCAAAAATTTATGTAATGCCAATAACTACTTAGCACACTTCTGTTTATTCAGACCTTTGTGCTGCAAGTATCTCTGAGTATCGTTGATTTTGAGCTTCATTTGGGATCATATACTATTTTGGCCTTTTCTGGCCTTTAGAAGGGGTTTTTAGTGATTCTGAGCTTAATTTGGGATCATTTTTTCATTCATTAATCATTAATCATTAATTTGGGATTATTTTTGCCTTTCTCCCAGAAAGGTATAGCAGTCACTGTCAAAACTGTTCGTGTGTATGTGTGTGTGTATGTGTGTGCATGTGTGTGTATTCATATATGTGTGAGTGTGTGTATGTATGTGTGTGTGCATGTGTGCGTGTGTGTGAGCGTGCACGTTTATGCGCGTGTGTGTGCGTGTGTGTGTGTCTATGCGCGCGTGTGTGTGTATGTGCATCTTTTTATTCTCACTCACTATTCTCCGAAATAACTGAACCGATATTCATGGAATTA
Source organism: Wyeomyia smithii (assembly GCF_029784165.1). Taxonomy (NCBI): domain Eukaryota; kingdom Metazoa; phylum Arthropoda; class Insecta; order Diptera; family Culicidae; genus Wyeomyia; species Wyeomyia smithii. Next base: position 206,606,823 of record NC_073695.1, on the reverse strand, counting down.
ATTTCAAATGAAAGGTTTTATAGCCCCATTTGTTGCTATTGAATTCTATTGTAATCGGATTTTTTGTTTAGAGGTTATGTTTAAAAATGTAAAAATCACGAAACATCATTACCTCAGGAACTACACAACCGATTTTACCAAAACTGATATCAAATGAACGGGATGACTCCGAAACCCTTAACTTATTGATTTTGTAAAGATTTAACATGTGGTTCAAAAGTTATGCAAGATTTAACATGTGGTTCAAAAGTTATGCAGAGAAACGTTTTCTAGAGATTGTTGCAAAATTAGTATATATAATAAATTAGATTGTTACAAAATTAGTCTCAAATGAAGGGTCTAGTTACCCATAGGTTGCTAGCGAATTTCATTGTAATCGGTTTGTAACTTTATCCGTTATTTATACAAATGTGTCATACGAACGGATTGTGTGTGTAAGTTTCATAACAATTTGATGGGGTTCAAAAGTTATTGAAAGAAACTCAACCCAAAGATTGTTTGGAACTAGCTGCTATGTTCAAAATATGCGGCCTCAACATTATTGGAATTTGTTCTATTTCTCGCGTAATTTTTCAAAGGGACCTAAGTAACAATGACAGATTCTCTCCTCTCTCACTTTGTTCCGTTAATTACGTCGTCATTATATATATTTTCTAAGCTTTCTTCCCCTTAATCGAGAGATAGTAATACTGTCTTGCTTACTATGCATTGAATGTTATGAAATATGGAAAAAATAACAATATTATTGATCAAAGAGAAAGTAAACAGAGAGAGTCTCTCAATGTTAGATAGGTCGCTTTGAAAAATTACGCGAGATTTGAACATTTCCGGCGTTGGTCGGGATTCGATTGTTCGAATTTAAGAGTCATTTCTATCATTTCACTATTTCTATAGCACGAATATTACGTCAAAATTCACAAATTATACTTAAATTATTACTTTGAATATAACATAAATAATCAATCAGAAAGCAAAACGTGGATATACCTTTATTAGATTGTATTTGGCACTTTGAGGATGTATTCCAGAAAGCGGAAATCGCAAATTCGTAATTCAACATGAAGTTTGGAGTTGATTCCTGGCCTTTGAGCATCATCTCGATTCCTGAAAAACTTGCATAGGGTAATGTTTGTCCTTTTAGGTTGATTTCCAGAAACTGAAGGTTCTATCAAGAAATTAAAATGGCGTCTGAAGTTGATTTCTTAGTATACCACTACCGCAATACTTATAATGGATTTGATTTTTTTTCGGTTTAGCAGTCTCAACAGAAACAGCGCTGATCTCTATGGCGTTATTGCCAACCTTTCGATCCGGTTGGTTGGGATCTTCATTAGGGCCCATTTTAAAATCTATTCCATTACATAAAGACATAGAAAATCGGACAACACACAGCTAAAGACCCTATACCGTACAAAAATAAAAGTAACGTTGTGTATCAGATTGCTTGCCCAGACTGCCAAGGTAAGTACAGGCACCAGTCAAACGTAAATACACTGGACGAACTGCTGTCCAATGACCACCAAAACGAAGACCACGAAACACAACAACTCTGGGGAAAGGCAGCAATGATTGATCACTGCATCCAGGACAACCACCGCTTCGACCTCAACACGTCAGCTATTCTCGACAGTGCCTACAAATCACAAGCTCTGCAAGTGTTGAAGATGTGTCACATCCAGGGCCGGATTTACGATTGTGGGGGCCCGGGTCCAGTTATAGTGGGGGCCTCAAAATAAAACAAAACTGTTTTTTATCGTACGAGTTTAAAGCATTTATTTGCTGTTGAAAAATTACCAAAAATTCGTTAGAATTTTTTCTTAAGCCCTATTTAGAGTTCCAAGCGAAGTGAAAATCTCATACAACATGTTCATTTTTTCACGCTCGTGAAAAATGCAACCTGCAAAAATTTCACTTCGCTTGGAACTGTAAACAAATTCGATCCAGCGAAATCGATGGTTGTGGATCTCATCATTTTCACTTGGGTTGATTTCTTTCACGAATGCAAGCGCTAGTGTAAAAAGAAGCAGCAAGCGAAAACTTGCGTGCGTTTCTATTCTGTCAGTTGCAGCCAATTTTCACTTCGCTCGGAGTGTAAACTCGTGAGTTTCGCTTCACTTAAACTGTAAACTGCAGGGTGGTGAAATACCTGCGTGTTCCACAAACGGGTTTTCACGACAGATTTCGCAAGCGAAAATTTACGCTTTTTCACTTGTCAAATTTTTTTCTTCGCTTGGAACTGTAAACTATGCTTTACGAGTTTTTTTGCAGAAAACTTATTAATTAAATAATCAACATTCAACTTCTTCAGTATACTCGTACTCGAAACTTAATAATGCTAAGTTTGACTGCCTTTCATTCTTCACAGTCGCACGCAACCTATTTTTAATAAGTTTCATCTTCAAATTTTTTTCTTGATACCTGAAAAAAAACTACCGCAATTTGAAAAAAATGCGATCCACAGGCAAAAATTTGCACACAATTTGAGAAAGACTGCGCAAATATAAGACGACTCTGACAATAATAGAAACTAGGAAAAAACTACACACATCTGCAGGTCAATAAAATCTGCACACGAGCTCAGAAAATCTGCATTTTGCAAAGCACATCTGGTATCCCTGATTCGGACAAGTTAGCAAAAGCAATGCATTGAAAAAACTTGTGGGTTATTTTCTTTCTCTGCTTTACCTCCCATGCGCGCTAAAGCCCTAGAGTTAAAGTTTGGCCGACTGTCACTGGAAAGTTCCAATCAAACAGTCAACAGTTTTTTCATCATAGTTTTAACATTGCTGATGTTCGATTGAAACGAGTTTTGACAGTTCGATTGGCGCTTTTAGTGACAGTCGGCCAAACTTTAACTCTAGGCGTTTAATGCACGCTGGTTCGATTCAAATGGTGTGTTAATGTGTGTCATTCCAAGAGAATCCAAGGTGAACTCTTATGGATGTAGTTGGGATATTGGCGCTCGCGAAAAAATAACACTGAAGGAAAGTGTCAGATTGAAATGGTCTGTTCAAATTTTCTTACTGCCCGCAAAAGTTGGATGGTGCGAAACCAGTACAAAATTATGCGTTTTTAGCGCAATTGTTGATGTGGTTTGGAACCAGTACAATGATTGCGTGTTGGGCATAACGCAAATAATGCTCTAGCGTTTTTTCAATGTATTTGTCAGCTCCAAACTACTACACCTAAACAGTTTCAGCTGGTATCAAGCAGCACTGCAAAGCGAGCGAGAAGCAAAACCTTTCTCCTCCTTTCTGCTTGAGAACGAGGCATATGCTACGCTTCTCAAGTCTTTTGCACACATGCTTTCCCCTGAGTAGCAGCAAACACGCACCGACAGTATGAGTGAGACTTACAACACTGGCAACAAGTATGTACAGCACGGGTGTCTCGCTCATTTCGTAAAGCGACGAGACGTCTCTTGCGCGTCGCAATCCGAACCGAAAAAGAAGCGAAAGAGCAACCTGCAAATAATATGTGATGTATCTAGTCTCGTCGCACGTACATGGAAAATCTACGAGCAAGAAGGAAGAGCAGTCACTAATACACTCGATGTGAGAAATAAAGTGTCGGTATATGATACATATTCTGATTTCAATCTATGTCAATGTATTCGCAGTACAACTGCTGCTTTATCCTTTTCACATGTTTATTGTGCGATTTTAGTGCAAAATTTGTGCGAATCGGGAAGTACAATGATTGTACAAGACTTGATTTTTTGCGTGTGTAAATCGAACTTTTGATTAAATCTCATTTTTAAAGAGAAAAAATCTTTTTGTCGATTTGTGGGGGCCCGGGGCCCGGCCCCCCCGGCAGCCCCCGCCCCCCCCCCCCGTAAATCCGGCTCTGGTCACATCGCAACTAAAACCAACACGGTCAACCATCGGACTGACACCGACAACCTAAACTGTGCGTACGCAAAACTCCTACTCTCGATCAGAGATCGAAGAGAGATGAGGAATGCGTCGTCAAAACATAGTTGGACCGAACACACAACTCCATATAACACCCCCCAACACAAACACAAACCCCCATTTTTTTCGGGAAACAGTTGAACCCAAGTAGTAGCCGCTAATTAGCACGAATAAACAATTAAGTAAAGTGTAGATAAAAAGTGAGACTAGAGCTGGAATAAATGTTTTTAGATGTAGTGCAATTCCCCCCTTTCAAACCTGACTTACACACGTAGGATATTTTCTGTAACTGTACAAGCTGATTGATGTCGAGTGATTTTTCTGTTTTGTTGTTAGCTAAATGTAATTTATGTCCGATTTTCTATGTTTTTATGCAATGAAATAAATTTTAAAATAGGCCCTGATGAAGATCCCAACCAACCCATAGAGATCAGCGCTGCTTTTATTGAGACTGTTAAGCCGAAACAAAAGGGGTCTTCACATGGAGCTCGTGAGCATGAGCATGAGCATGAGCATGATTGACCGCCCGCGGTTGCTACTCCGTTATTGCCAGATCATCTGTAATTACACAAAGAACCAACAGATGATGTTTGGGACCAACATGTATCCTCAATGTGTAAAAACAGGTGACCTAAATCTTTATATTAGGCAATACCAGCGCCGGCCGCATCCGAATGCAGGTCAAAGAAGGAATTTGTATAGGAATATGTTGACGTGATACTCGCTTTATTGCTTTATTGGAAGCCGAGAACACCTCTGCACTTCCACGAGAAATCACTGGGATGTTGGAGAAAGGGAAAGGTATACAGCAGGGTTCGTTTTGGTAAACGATGCGCTATATTCGAATGTCGGGGTCTTCAGAACAAGTGCCGCACCTACAAGTTTATTACATCCGCCACGATATTCATAATGTGATTCGAACTTATTTAGTTTGATAATGTAACACCGGAACAATAAAACGTACGCGAGGATACAGGACCTTTGACTAAACCGAGACCACTTAAAATTACCGTATATCTCCTCGTAAGGTGATCCTCTTTATACCCAAAACTATTGCGCGTTGTTGATCTATCTGTAGATAATACGACCTCATGGAAGGTATCGACGCGGAGGTTGAAATGATATTTATCAATTGAACGAAATCTACTTCGATTTGCGATGTATTAATTTAGATGCAACGCGCGAGCAGTCTCCGGCTCAACGTTGATGAAGATCAGAAAGATATGATGAAATACCTGGGTTGACTTCGCGAAATCACCTGACGCCGGAAGTCCATATATAAGCAAAACCCGCCCGGGCTGAATACGCGTTTACACCGAAGCGTTACGAAAAACCGTTTTAATCCCGCCGGCCGACACGGACGCGCAGGAGCTCGGCGTTTACGTCGATTATCTCTTAACGATGTACGAGTTGCCTAATAAATATGAAAATTGGCAAAGTTCCATGCATCCAAAGCCTCAACAATTTAAAAAATGCAAATATACATATTAGCCAGAATATATTTTTAAATTTGTTGATAAAGTGCCGAACTAGTCATAAATATAACATATTATGTTATAACAACTGGTCAAAAGCTAGAACAATCAAAAAATCAAAGCATATGATTCCGGAGAAACACATACTCCAAACTCCACAAACCACACTAACACTTTGTGGACAAAAACAAAACTTGTTACTGAAACCCTGCGAGAAATATACCGCGCACAAAATTTCAATGATGAAATCAAAATCTCTCTGTATCTATTTTCTCACAAAAAGTAAAACTAGAAACAAGCACCAAAATATCACTTTACAATACAGACAAGACAAAACGTATACTTAGCTTTCATATCTTCATTTTCCAGTTGTTTTCATCGTTTTTGGACTTTTCTTTAAATGGCAGTACAGTGGCAACATGCATGTATGCCTTCACACACTCGTTTAATCCATAGAACATTTCATTCGTTGAAAAGAGATAGCACATAAACACTGTAAACGGCGATGCGTGGTTTTGCTCTTATTGGCAAATTTTCAATTCAAGTTTAATTAGTTACTGGCCAAATATAATTTGCACTATGCCAACGGATAAATTCCTAATGAGCATTCAGTCACTATAAAACTATGTGGAGCAGCTGCTCGAAAAACACTATTCTTATTGTATGCAATAACACCACACACTCCACACTTTCAAACCGTCGCCAAGACAGCGATAGAAAATAAAACAAGAAAAAATAAACACTTCGGTGAATCTAAAAAGCAACGCAATGATATTCAATTTTCACAATTAAATTAACTTTTTTGTGTGGAACTTCACACTTTTCGCACTCAGCACATTGCAATAGAACACCTTTATGTATGTTTAACAATTCTTTAAGTGTAAAATAACCGAAAATCACCAAATAATATGATGATTTCAAAGCAGGAACCAGCTCAAAAGGGGTCTTCACATGGAGCTCGTATACAAATACTCAGCCGTAAACTGTGTATCTTCCATTACTCGTCAATGGAGGTGAGTATTTTTACGGCTGGGTATTTGTATACGAGCTCGACATGAATACCCATAAAATCAAATTTAGTGTCACAGTCGAATCCTCGTATAAAACTTATAATGGAAGACATTTGGACACTTTAGAATACCCAGAATAGACAATATTTGGTCATTTTAGGATGTATTCCAACAACCAGAAGTAGTTATTTGGTTGTTTCGCGTGATATATTGGAATCATATTTATTTGAATGATATTTGCCTGTGTTTGTACCAATGTATGTTCGTAGGTGTGTTAAAGTTTTGAATGTTCGGTATAGTTTTATTGTTGGCTATCAAAAGTTTGTTAATTAGAGTGAAAAATTAATCCAGTAGATATTATCAAGGAGTAATTTTTTTCTAAAAAATGAAGTGTTCGTGTAAATCTGTTGCAACAAATAGTAAATTCGAACGAGAAAGGCTGTGTCTCACCGCTAGGTGGATTGATTTATGTTATTTCAGGTTCAGAAAGTATTGTCCTACAATTAATCCAATTACTAATTCATTGGGAAGAATAGAGATCTGAAATGCTACCAAAGCATAAGCCATCGGTTCATCATGTACCTGATTTAATTACTCAATTAGTTCAGCTAATTGTTGTATTACAATAATTATATGTCTGTGAAAGTTACGTTCCTGTGCAGCTGTTAGAACTTTCTTATATGATTTGATCTTGTTCGTGCTTTACTCAGTTCAATTCTACTCTTCCACAATGGAGAGGGTTAAAGAAACGAAAATTTTCTGCAAGATTCGTGACAACATGACCGACCCGCATAAGGTATACTGCGATCTAGTGATGAATCTGAACTCGTGGGGTCATTACGCACTCGGCATGAATATTCTGGATTTGAATTGCTCATTCGTAAATCCTCGCTATATTTTTCTTTTATTCATAATGGTCAGTTTCCTTTACGCGGACTTGGAATCGTCGATGTTGGCAGCGGATTTGGAGGGATTCGTGTTTAACATTGCAATGCTCGGTTTTGGCTTGCAAGGATTCGCAAAATTTGACGCGTACGTCTACCGGAAGAGGGATATGTATGAGGTGTTCCACATAACAACCGATATTTTGATCAAACATAAGAAAACGGAAAGGTTGAATCGGATTATGATCGACTGCATGTCTTTTAATACTATGCTTTGGACATTCTACAAGGTTCTTTACATAGTAGTGTTTATAGTGTTGTGCACGTTTGGAACATTGCTAACCGTGTACAGTGGTGAATTGCAGTTATCATTTGGGTTTCAGTTTTCATTTATTGATACTACCAACAAGTCTGGATATGTTGTGACCTACCTTTATCAAGTTACCTGCATTTTTATGCTAGTCGTCAGCTCATATTGCAATGATATGTTGTTAATGGTGATATATATCAATGCGTTGTCCATGTTTGACTGCATCATCAGTGATCTGAAAGAACTCACAAAACTTTCAAAGCTGGAGAAAACACCCGCCAATAAATGCGCGATGACAGATCAAATAAAGTCAGTAATTAAGCAACATAAGGATGTTTCAGAGTGAGTTTTTGGTTATTTATTATTAAAAAGACATTTCAAAAAAACAATTTTCTTTTAGTTATCTCAATCAATCCAATAAAGTTTTCAGTTTATATTTTTTCATGAGCCTCACATGTCTTACTGCTGCTATTGCAGTTTTAATGATTGTATTAGTGTGGGTAAGTATAGTATTCTTATTGTAAAAAATTCTGTAGAATATTATATTATCTTTTCCAGGCTCACTGGTATGCAGCAATATTTTTGAGCGTGCTTACATCGTTTCAGATTCTTGTTTTATGCCTGCTGGGAACTTTACTTTTAATGAAGGTGATAACAATTTTTTGCGATAAATTTTAAGGATTATGATATCATTTTTGTCAGGAGGAGGAATTGATTCGGGAAGTGTACAATGTCACTTGGTATGATCTGACCATTCCGGACCAGCATTTGTTACGTTTGATGCTCTTGATGTCGCAGCACGCCAAAGGAATTTCGTACCGCTTTGGTGTGATGAACATAGAAACATATGTGAAGGTACTATAATGACTAACTTATAATGCAGTCTGATATCTTTCTATGTTCTAGAGCCATAAGCTGATTTATAGTCTGTTCACTATGCTGGTCACCACCCAGAAATAAGGAGTATAGCGTTTTTTGCTAGTAGCATTGTAATATTCGTCATGTTTGTTAGTTCACTCAGCAGCACAAGCTCACGAAATGTGATTGATCTCATGCCTTTCCAGCATGGACGGGATAAAGTCATCAACGACCATAGTTAATGAAGTCTATTTCTGTATGTTGTTCAATATAATTTTTAGCACTTGCTATTAGTTTTTAAATAGCACAGATGATTTCGATGCCTTAAACTAGTTAAAACAGATTATTTACATTAAAGGTGTTTAGACATTATTGAAATTGTTAATTTTTCCTTTTTTTTGTGTAAATATCACTTAACTGAGTGGATTAATTCCAAAGTTATTAAACATTTTTAAGCAAAAAATATCATTGCTTTCATAGTTGTACTAAAAAAGAAATACAAATGTTCGTTTGAATTTCAACAATTTCAGGACGATTTTGCGTGGGATTATACAAAGTGATCAATAAAATTTCAAAGTCAATGTTTGTTTTTTGCTCGATTTCGCAATTTCGGCTGCTAATTTTCATTTGTATATATTGTTAAAAGGATTTGAAAACGAGAAATTTTATTATACACTGGAATACCATTGTTTAGCTTCTGGTAAATCAGAAGAATCTTTCCTCGGAATGACTAAGCTGGTTATCCCTTCCCTTTGCGTTCAATGCTGAAAACTGCATGGCTTGAATACTTAATAACATTCTCTGCAAGGCTGCTAAATTCCTCCTGATGCATCGTTTTAATGACTTAATTTGTAAGGTTTATTATTTCACAACGATAATTGTCAGTATGTGAATCTAACAACTGTTGGGATTCTAGAATACCAACTGATATCCTTCGTTAGAGTATCAGTTCACTTCTCACAATGGACTTGGTTAAGCAAACAAAAATTTTCCGCAAGATTCGTGCCACCATGTCGGACCCCCATATGGCATATCACGATATGTTGTACCGTTTGAATCTTTGGGGCATTTACGCACTCGGCATGGACGTTCTGGACATGAATTTCTCATTCGTCAATCCTCGTTTCATTTTCCTTCTAGTTATTATGACAAGTTTCATCTACGCGGATTTGGAATCGTCAGTGCTGGCACCGGACATTGGAGGGTTCGCCTATAACATCGCGGTGCTCGGTTTTGGTTTGCAAGGGTTCGCAAAGTTTGACGCCTATATCTTCCGGAAGAAGGATATGAACTCGTTGATCTTTAAAGGCAGTGCTATTTTGGCTAAACATAGGAACACGGAAAGGTTGAACCGGATTATGATCGAAAGCATGTCCTTCAATATGATGGTTTGGAAATTTTATAAGGTTCTATATGTGACGGTATTTATAGCAATGTCATCGTTCGGAATTATGTTAACCATGTACAGTGGCGAACGACAGCTGTCTTTCGGGTTTCAGTTTTCATTCATAGATGTTACTCATTTGGTGGGCTTTGTCGCGACTTACGTATATCAAATTGTTGGTGTGTTCATGGTAGTCGTTAGCTCATATTGCAACGATAACTTGATAATGATTGTTTTCATAAATGCGATGTCCATGTTTGATTGCATCATAAGTGATTTAAAGGAACTCTCGAAACTGTCCCAGCTGGAAAAGTCACCTGCCAATCAACGCGCGATGACAGCCCAAATAAAGTCGCTAATCAAGCAACATCAAGATGTACTAGAGTGAGTTTTTGAACATTCATGAAAATTTTCAATGATCTTGTTCAATTGTTTTAGCTATCTAAACCTTTCAAATGAAGTTTTCAGCTTGTATTTTTTCATGAGTCTCACAGTTCTCACGGGTGCAATTGCAATTTTGATGATTGCTTTAGTATGGGTAATTCCTTTATTCTAGTTGCAGATGATTTTACATAACTTATAAGCACGTTTTCAGGCTCACTGGTATCCAGCAATATTTCTAAGCGCGCTCGCCTCATTCCAGATTCTCATCTTATGTCTACTTGGAACCTTACTTTTAATGAAGGTGATCTGAACTGTTCGGGTATATTTTATGGAAATATTATTTTGTTTATTCTAGGAAGAGGAAGCGATTCGAGAAGTGTACAATGTCACCTGGTATGACCTGGATATTCAGAACCAGCATTTACTACGTTTGATGCTCTTGATGTCGCAGCGTGTCAAAGAAATCTCATTCCGCTTCGGTGTAATGAACGTTGAAACGTATTTAAAGGTGTGGTGTAGAGTACCTTTCAATAAAGTTAAAACTAATTGTTCTCGTATATTTCAGAGCCATAAGCTGATTTATAGTTTTTTCACCATGTTGGTGGCGACCCAGGAATAAGAATGGCACAGCGGAAACTTTTACCAATTTTACTATTTGAAGAGCTTGTTCATAGCTTTTAAATGTTTTCGTCACCAATTTTGTATACTTATAGTTCTTTCACTCTGTAATCGATTCGTCAAATTTGAACGTAGGAATTTGTAGGATTTGTAGCAAAGTAATCAACTTTTCATAATTCATATTACTCTAGGCAACAACACTTTCTCAACTCTATTTAAAGTCACGTTCGAAGATTGTTTTAAGGTAACACGATTGAAATACAATCAAAAGTTTCAAAATGCTTGAAACCTTAAATTTAGAGTTCCCTCTAATTTTCAAAATTCTTTTGCAAAAAGATAGAAAGTTCTGCGTTGAGTGTTGAAAGTGCAAGCTTGACGTAGGACTACCTGGTTAATGTACGGATTCTTTATAAAGGGTGTTACGGTTGGTCAACATTTGCCGTATTATTTTTATTGTGCATCATGAAATACCTGTACACCGCTCATTACAAATATGTATGTGTATAGTAACATGCCTTATGCTTGATTTTGGCATTTGCTCTTCAGGTGTAAAAACGGCGTCGAAACGAGAGAAGCAACGCATCCAAATTCTACTCAAGCATCGCGAAAATCAACCGTCACTAACGTTGTAAAAGTTTTTTGAGAACATAACAAGCAACACAGTTGAACCGTTCTATTATATCTTGGTACGCTTGTGACATGTGACAACGATATGAGCGGTGAAGTGAAACGACGAGTTGCAGTTGCAAACAGAACATTCCACGGACTACGTAACCAGCTAAGGTCCCGTAGTTTGCAAAGTCACACAAAACTAGCGCTGTATAGAACGCTGATACTCCCGGTGGCCATTTACGGACATGAAGCATGGATGCTGAAGGAAGCTGATCGACAAGTGCTCGAAATTTTTAAGCGTAAAGTTCTGAGGTCGATATTTGGCGGTAAATTGGAAGATGGAGTGTGGCGCAGGTACATGAATCACGAGTTGTACCAGGTATATAAACATGCTGATATAGTGAAGGTAAGACAGGCTGGACATGTAGCCATAATGCCTGACGAGAGAGCCCCAAAATTATTTTCAGTAGAGAACCAGGAAGAGGCCGTCGACTCCGTGGTAGGCCTCGCACGTGGTGGAAGAAGATGCACGATCTGCTGGTGTACGAGGAGACTGGAGAACGCCTGCCCTAGACAGAAGAAGCTGGACATCTCTAATTAGTTCAGCCCCAGAACGGTGAACGGTCCGTTAGCCAACAAAGTAAAGTAAGTACGTAAGATAGAACGGAATAGACAGGAAGAGGCGTCAGTAGCATCGCCAAACAAATGACAATGTGCATCTCTTTAATGCACGGGAATCGAATGATCATCCTGTTTTTTGTATGAGAGGCGACGGTTGTTCTACATTTAGGAGCGAAAGCTATGACGCACGCTAAGGAAGCGAAATCAAATGAAAATTTTGATCGTTTACAAGCCGACTTTCAACACAACATCTTCAAGCGGAACGTCAAGAAGACACGCTAGACAGTTGTTGAAAAGATGCAGTTTAAGGCTAACTGGCGTTCTGCGGCGAACAACGTGATTAAAACTTGACTAACTTTAAGTAACTTTTACAGAAAATACTCTGTAACTCTGTACCCAATGAAGATAGGAATTTTGCTTGTTCAACAAAGTTTCATATTTTTGCACGTTATAGAACTTTGCCGAATTAATCATTTTTCTATCTCTTAACATAAAAAAAAGTTAGTATTTTTAATATATGAAAACCTACTGTAACATATGCTCGCCGTACTCTAATATGGGTGTATTAGGACAAATGGAACCTAAAGGAGTTTATAGTACTTTAGCTTAACTTCAAGGAGAAGTATTGACATCATGATTCCACTTGCCCCTTTTAAACCTATACGTTCGTGAAGTTATCGAAAAAAAAGCTAAAATATTATATTACTTTGTAAGGAAAAGTTCTGGAGATGTATGATCTGTGGCAAAAATGTGTGTTTTGTATGCCCTAACAATTCATTCGAAAAATACTTTCGTGTAATATGCAACTAACAAAAGTTAAGTACAAAAAACTGAAAAAGGACGCAAAAATTTTGATTCGAATAAAATGATGCACTCGTATTTGGATTAGAAAACTATGTATTTATCTCAGCTGAAAGAGTTGCTCTGCCAAGTAATTTTCTAAGAGGAAGTATCCATTTAGGCATAGGCTTCATTCAACCTTATCCACGCAAAGAAAAATCAGTTTTTTTCTGCGAAAAATGACCTTAAAACTCTTATTACCCAGTACTTACTTTACTTTACTTGGTTGGCCGACGGACCTTTTACCGGCCTAAGGCGGAACGAGTTAGAGCTGTCCAGCTTTTTTTATATTGGGCAGCCGTTCTCCAGTCACCTAGTACACCAGCAGATCGTGTATCTTCTACCATCGCGCACATCCACCGAGTGCGTGGCCTACCACGGAGTCAACGGCCTCTTTCTGGTTCTCTGCTAAATATAGTTTTGGCGGCATTCTGGTCACATGACCAGCCCACTGAAGCCTTTTCGTTTCTTTGCACGTTTGCTCTTCGTTTTGCACCTTCAAGGGGGATTATAAACAGTAAGTTTATTGTTTATTTTTTATTGCTCATTGTTTATTCGTTTTCGATGTAAAATCGTACAGACTAAATCTTAAACTATGTGTCTAATGATAGTTTTAAAAGACGTTTTCGACATACCATACTCGTGGAAACTGCTTACATTATTGTATGCTATTAAACCGGAGCTAAATGGACTAAAATAGCCGTTAATAAACGGGTCGTGAGTTAGGGTCCTGGGTGTGGAGTCGCCTCCCTGGGCGTCGGTGATTGGCCACAACAGTGGCGGAACTAGACCGACGAAAAATAAGCGAGAATAAAAAAAAAAAAAAAATAGCCGTAATTAGTTCTATGTACGGAAAGATGGCTGAAAAGCTTCGAAAATTACGTCGAGGGATATTAATGTTGATTTGCTGCAACAGTTCCGGACAGTCGATGTTCTCTTCAATGATGTCGAATATAAACATCCGCTGCAGTTTGATTCGACGAGCCGATAAAGTGTCTAAGCTGATAAGCATACAACGTGCTGAGTAATCAGGTAGAGCCATAGGATCCCTCCATGGAAGTCTGCGTAATGTCCACAAATTTCTTTTGTATTCGTTCAATTTTAGCAGTAAAAGTCACCTGATACGGTGCCCAGATTGCAACCGCATACTCTAGGATGCTGCAAACCACGTTACAGAAAAGCATTTTTAGAGTATAGACTTCAGTGAAGTCGGATTTTTGCCTTCGTAACAACCCCAGCATTGCAAATGCTTTGCCTGTAACGATTGAAATGTGATCGTGGAACTGCAACTCAGAATCTATTGTGACACTTAGATCGCGAATGGACTGGGCCCGTTCCAGCGTAATGCTATTGATGTATGTGGTATGGATAATTGATTGCATCTAGGCGACGAGTAAATGTGATCAATTTACATTTAATAACATTCAAGTTCATTCCATTTTTACGACACCACAATAAGAGCTCATCCACATCGCTTTGCAAGGCTAAACAGTACAGCTCGGATGAAATTACTCGGTATATTTCGAGGGCGCCAGCAAAAATTTGTTCCGGAAACCTCTGTCGGGAACAAACACCATTTACGAACAAGTTAAAGAAAAGTGGACCAAGCACGCTCCTTTGTGGCACACCGGAAGTGATGACGAATTCTCAGGAGTACGCTGAGTTAACACAGACTGATGCTTTACGATTTGTAAGGTAGGTAGCCATTCGGTGATATGTTCTGGTAATCCCATATGCTTGAGCTTTTCAAAGACGTAATTGTGTGGAACAACATCGAACGCTTTAGAAAAGTCGAAATAAAGCGAGTCAACTTGCTTTCTGTTTTCGACTTCTTTGAATAAGTAGTTCATGTAACACATAAGGTTAGACGTGTTGACCTACACCGCAGAAACCCATGTTGGTGCTCTGATATCACAGATTTCATAGCTATGTAGAGTACAGTTTGAATCATTGTTTCGAATACCTTTGCAAGTGAAACTCCACGATTATTTTTCACTTGATGAGTACTGCCTGACTTAAGAATAGGCACAATTCTAGATAATTTCCAGATATCTGGGAAAGTCTTATATAAAAGCGATAGATTGAAGAGACAAGCAACAGGAAAAGCCAATGAAGATGCACAATTTTTCAGGAACAGTGGCGGTAATCCATCGACCCCGGCTCCTTCAGTCGGATCAATGTGTTCGAGTTCTGTTTGAACTTCGTTGGTTGAAAAAGTAAATACTGGGAGATTGATGTCATACGTTGGTACTCGCTTAAAGGAGTCTGGATGCAAAGCTGGTGTCACTGTGCTATAAACACTGACAAAGAAATTGGCAAATAGGTTGGCCGCTTCTTAATTGGAGTTAGAACTTGTTCCGTTTTGTTCAACATTGGATGGTATCCTGGGGCTCGCCTTCAAAGACTTGACATGTTTCCATAAAGACTTCGGATTCTGCCTCAAGTTCTGTTCTACATTCTGTATATATATCCTTTTCAGCAAGGTGTTCATTATATACAGCTTCTATATCACGAAGAGAGTTGCAATTTTCTGTGGTTCTTGATTTAAAATAACGTTTTCGCATTTTTCGAAGCATGTTTCTCATTAGGCGAAGCTAAGCTGTCCATCAAGGCTTACGCATTGGAACGCTGGAAAGACGTCTTCGTATACGCGGGACATTTTCAGTCAGAACTTCCAACAGTTTTTCATAGAAGATAGACACATCCACATCAACTGAATCGCCTGTTAAATAGTGCCACTAGTCGATAGACATAATGAAGTTATTTAAAGCATCGAAGTCACAGTTTCTAAAGTTTAACGCCATAAACCAGTTTGTTGCTCATTTTCCTCGAAAAAAGTCATTGTTAACATCAAGTAAAATGACTAACGGCTTGTAAAGAGTATCAACTCGTAAGAGTGGCTGAGCGGGTTCAAATACTTCCACCTCATCAGGTACGTTAACAAAAGCTAAACCAAGCAACCGTCCCATTGAATTTGTAAACTGGTTAACTTGTAGAAGTCCGTAAGCAAGCATTGATTCAGTGAGTTCTAATTCATGTTCAGAAGATGCATTAATGGGTAAATAGCCATGAAGATCCTAATCAAGTTGCCGCATGAGGTTCGGAAAACTAAAGTCTCCCAAAACCATCAGAATATCAGTGTCTTTTAGACGATCAGAGATGTCAAGAATTGCCGCACAGTGACCCTTGTATAGATCAATGGCAGAGTTTGGAGCCAAAGTTGGAGAACGCATCCCCTTCTTCAGTCCATCTAACGTTACGAACGTGACTGATGTCTCGCCAGCTATCCGCAGGCACGATTTCGATACCTCCAGCGTCATACGACTCAGCTTAATTAGTTTCACCGGGAAACCGCATTTCAGTATGATCTGCCACAGTTCGTTTCTTTTCACTGATTCATATGATGGCTTAAAATCCTTGAACAGATGGTGAGTCTGCAAGTTTTACTCCCGGAACTTATCGAGAATCTGTCGCAGAGTGAAATTTTGGCTGTGGAACGCCCCTGTCAAAAACCAATCTGGTATTCGCCGACGCAGAATTCCGTTAACGGTCTCAATCTGAAGAACAGGATTCGGGAGAGCACTTTTCTTTGCCGTTTGTTTCATTCCATGTTTCTAATTTCGTTATTCATGGTTAGGAGAGGTTTCGGTATGCTACCTTACCAGGGTCGCGATATCTACATCCTGCTCATCGGACTGCCATCTTAGATGTAGCTGGCGGAATACAGCATTTCATGATTCAGCCGCCAGTTCTGGTCAGACGCTGTTGTACGCCACCCCTAACATGGGGATACAGTCCGGTACCCCATTACCAGTTAGCATACTACCAAAGTTTAAACAATTATGATTATTTTGCCGAGACTTCGCCAAAAAAAAGTAAGCTTGGCGAATCTCGTCTGATTTTTTTGCCGAATTTATCGTTAACTCTCTAGTGCCCAACCTATACGCAAAAGTTGGATGGTGTAAAACCAGTACAAAATTGTGCGTTTTTAGCGCAAAAGTTGATGTAATTTGGAACCAGTACAATGATTGCGTGTTGGGCATAACGCAATTTCTGCTCTAGCGTTTTTTCAATGTATTTGGCAGCTCCCAACTACTACACTTAAACAGTTTCAACTGGTATCAAGCAGCATTGCAAAGCGAGCGAGAAGCAAAACCTTTCTCCTCATTTCTGCTTGAGAACGAGACATATGCTACGCTTCTCAAGTCTTTTGCACACACGCTTTCGAGATACTCTTTCTTCTTCATGCATTCCCCGCAGCAAGCACGCACCGCCAGTATGAGTGACACTAACACCACTGGTATCATGTATATACAGCACGGTTATCTTGCTCATTTCGTAAAGCGACGAGACCTTGCGCGTCGCAATACGAACCGAAAGAGAAGCGAAAGAGCAACCAGCAAATTTCTAGTCTTGTCGCACGTAAATGGAAATTCTACGAGCGAGAGAGAAATTTCTCTCGTCGCTTGAGAAAAAAGCGCGTGCAAAGGATGACGAATAATACTTATTCACAATTTACAAGTGTTGCCATAAAAAAATCGGCAACGCTTTTGTGGCTTTGTGGGATGGAGGGTTTTGCTAGTTTTGCGGTGAAGCTAGCGTTGATTACAAAATGTTGTTAACATAATTTTGTTTCGTTTTTTTTTTTTGCAAATCATTCAATGGTACTTTTTAATGACCAAATCCATCGAGATAAATCGTTCGAGTATTATAGCTATTTAAATCTAGTGAGTTCACAAGTCGTTGTTTGCTGCTTGCACTGCTCCATGAGTAGCAGTCACCAATACACTCGACGTGAGAAATAAAGTGTCGGTATATGATACATATTCTGATTTCATTCCTTGTCAATGTATTCGCAGTACAACTGTTGCGTTATGCCTTTAACACATTTATTGTGCGATTTCTGTGCAACATTTGTGCGAATCGGGAAGACACAATGATTGTACAAGACTTCAACTTTTGCGTGAAATTTTTAGACGGACTTCGGTAAAATCACTATGAATCTTTATAAACATTTTTTAAGTATTTATTGAAGCTTTTTAAAAGTTTGACTGAAGTCCGTCTAAAGGTTGCACTGGGCACTAGAGGGTTAAACACTATTGATGCCGATGTCGGCAAAAACATTACTAATATCTCGGCACGAATTTTGCTCGTTGCCGAGTTTCTCATGAACGAGTTGTCTAAAATTTGTGCAAATTACAAATGTTTAAAAAGTGTAGTACAGATTCGTGCGAAGTGGCAGGGACCAGAGAAAGTTAAAAATCATGCAAACGCCTCGGGTGCGAACAAGCAGTAAGCAAAAAAAAGCACCTCAAAGTAAAATGGACGCGGTACAACAGAAACTGCCAGAGAAGGACGTGAGATTTTTGAATATTCTGTAAACATTCAATATTTAAAATGAATAAATTTATATACTTACTAAAACTCATCGGGCTAATAAATTATCTTTCGAAAAACAAACTACTGAAAATTATTCTCTACGATTGGATTTCGCTAAAAAATCGGCTCTTGGCTGTGCCGAAACAATCAGCTTATATAACCATAAGGTCGTTATACTAGTTTGCCGTCTCTCGGTTATATTTGCCGAGAGCGCAGTCAAATGTGTACCAAGATTCTCGGCAAAACAGATTTAGACGAGATGGTTGCCGATCACTCGAATTGCAATTGCAAATTGCACAAATAATGCCGATATTTGACGATTTTTTTAAGTGTGTATGCTTACGTCAATGATGTTTTGATTAAATAGCAATTACAACTTGACAATAACCTGTTTTCAACATATTTTCCCGCATTGGTACCCGAGATGTGTTTTCCAACTTCATTCTAACAAGGTGGCTTGTTTTCATTAAGTTATGTAATACTTCTTATAGTGTCATAACTTGTTGTAGTAGTTTTAATTTTTTTTCTGGTAATATGGATGTCATGGTGTAGGTAACGTCAACTAAAATCTAGCTGGTTGTACTAGAGGAGTTATCTCAACTATTCTATTACAGCATGTGTTACTTGGAAAGCTTCTCGATTTAAAATGTTTATTTGGAACATTTGAAAGTTCTAGAAAACAAATATTTTAAAAATTGCTGCAATTATTGTTGCCTTTGGAAGAGCAACCACTGGCAAAACCAAAGGTATAAAAGTGGTCCCAATGGTCGAATGTCATATACCACTCGACTCAGTTCGACGAACTGAACATTTTTTGTATGTATGTGTGTGTATGTGTGTGTATGTGTATGTGAGTGTATGTGTATGTGAGTGTATGTGTATGTGAGTGTATGTATGTGTGTGCATGTGTGTGTGTATGTGTATGTGTGCGTGTATGAGCGTGTGTATGCGTGTGTGTAAATGTGTGTATCTATGTGTGTATGTGTGTATGTATGTATGTGTGTGTGCATGTGTGTGTATGTGTGTGCATGTGTGTGTGTGTATGTATGTGTGTGTATGTATGTGTGTGGGTCACCTATATTGCCTTCTTCATAACTTCAAATGTAAGTCATAGGCAAGCTTCTGAAAAAGACAGCATATCTATGACAGCAAGTTTTCAACTAATTCGGCTGTCATTGCATTGCCGAGCTCCCCCGTACGTTCGGTACATCACCCGACAGTAACTAACGACAGCACACACATGCAGTGCCAAACGGGCTGTTGTTTTTCTTTCCTTATGTCTGTTGGTTCTTCCAAGCTGTCGCTAATGACAGCCTATATATATATATATAATAATCTTTGACATCCTTCGGCACAAATCCGAGCGGGATGTCAGGTGATTATGAGGTCGTTAGAGTGAAAAGAGAGAAAAGTCGTAAGTATAGTGTCGTTCTACAGTCTTTTTCCTAAGCCTGGTTATAGGACAACAAATGTAATTAGTTTATGAAGGTAAAATTAGAACTAATAAGCGTTTTAAAATCAATGATTAGTTGTCACAAACTGGGAAATAGGTTTCCTCGGACCTTTATTTGCTGGTATCGCCGGGTCTAGTTGCTGGTTCTGAATCGGAGGTCCAATCGTGTTCTTGCCGTGAAATTGGGTGTAGGCGGAAAAGAGTGGGACTTAGATGATCTTATTGATATGATTCCTTCGTTTCTGAGGTGAATTCGATGGTAGAACGGCCAAATACCATTCAATATAAATATTTTCAGAACTAGGATGATGCCCAGAGACCAGAATTTATCTCCAGATGTCATTTTGAAATCATCACCGGTCTCTCTAATACAGTCTAAATAGGCTAAATAAAATACACTATGGAAAGTGAGTTGTGCTAAAAAGACAGTGACATATAAGAAATGAATTCCAAACTTGTACCCTTTAACACCGAGCAACGCCTTGAAGGTTCAATTAGTTCAATATAAAAATATATAAATTCGTAACGCAGCGATAAAACCATACGAACCCATACATAAATACTTACTGTAAAAATCTTAGAATTGATATACTTCAGTAATAGAAAATATACTGTCACTCTTTGAATGATTGAAATATATTGAAAAATCTGACCTCGACTTGATTTTTATAAACTGTTCTCCGTAACTTCGAACCACAAGTTTAATCTTCATGAATTTCATTAGTTAAGGGCTTTTTTTGAATCGGGTCAGTAATCTTTGAGATATTAGCGTTTTGTGATTTTCACAAAACGGTGTATCTTCCATTACTCGTTAATGGAGGTGATTATTTTTACGGGTGGGTAAATGTATACGAGCTCGATATGAATACCCGATATGAATTTATAAAACCATGCAGTTAAAACAAACTAGATGACTGTCAAGTGTTTTATAACGTTATTCTATAGTGATGCACAAAAAACCTATAAACTTGATGTCTTAGACCCCTCTGAATTATTTTTGTATGTTCTGTACGAGTTCTGATAGATAAATCCAATTGTACGAATATTCAAAAATTGTGCAACGGGACGGAAACATATAGGTACGTGCATGTCGCATAAGTTTGAGCATCATTAATAATGCAGCAAAGAAACAGTTTGAATGTTGCGTGCATCAATGTTTCATAGCACAGGTAGACGACGACTTCTAACTGCTCGAATCGCTTCCCAGGACACACGATTTTCCCTTTTTGAGGTTGTGAAATATTTCACTCTGCAATCTCCACCAGGAGTAAGCATGCCGGGTCCGCCTGCAAGAGGGCACTTTCGGAGCAAAACAATCCTTTGATACTGGCGCTCGTTCTCTTCGTTCACGTTGTTGTGGTGAGGAAAACTTAACGAAACATTCGCTCTCTGTGTCCTTTCGGACACAGACATATTTCACTGCAGATTCACTATGGCGAGAAATTTTCCTCATCGTTGATAATGACAGCACAGAGAGAAGGGCGAAGAGCAACAATTGCAGGCCGTCTCGTTGATGCTTGGTTGTTGGATGGAAAACAACCGGATGAAAGTCTCTCCCTCTCTCTATTCTGTATCGACAACTTTGGGTTGCTTGCTCTGTTGCGAAAGGGAAAAAAATCACCCCTATATCGTTATGCTGCCTAAAGCGTAGCTACGTTAGGGTGCATGAGTGAGAAAAACTATATCATATTACTGTAGGATAAGAGTGGGACAGAGAAAATGCGAGAGCGGGCGAAACAGGACTCGGGATGCCGTGCGTGTGCTGTTTGTTGTGGGTCAAACCGTACCGTTCGCCGTATTCGGTACGGACAGAGTGAGTGCACCGCAAAAGGATGCTAGAAATTTATGCTACCGAGAGAGAAGAGATTAGTCGGAGCTGGATGTTTCATAACATTGGGTCGTCCTGGAGGGCCGTGTGTGAGCCTAGTCGAGTTCGTATATCGAGTGTGCAGAAAAGTTCTTCCTGGCTGGGGCAGGGGTGGTGTGCGTTTGATTCCCGGTTGGTGTGAAAGATATTTTCCCATTGATTAAATCGAAGCGAAGAAAAAGTGATTCCGGTGCTATCGAATGATATGAATTGTGGTTTGGGGCAAGCGAAAGGATACGTGCTTGAAGAAGGCTCGGATAAATAGGCTAATTAGAAGGTTACGACCGAGTATTTGTGGTTTTTTCTTCGTTCGAAAATCGTGAAGAACTGGCCAGAGGGTCCGCGTGGTGGGAGACGAAAGGGAGTCTTTTGCGGTTCCGAGATTCCAGTCCGGGTCAGGACGCTAATTTCGCTGTAGCGCGTTGTGAAAGTGCTATGCAAATTTCATTTGTGCGGATGGGCGTGATTCGTTTGTGAACTGAAAATATACGCAAAGAACTGCCGAACAGGGGTTGGATGTCAGCATGCCAATCTAGGTTCCGTAGTATTGCAACACAGGAAAGATTGTGCGGTACTGGGAAGCAGGACGTTCGGTTCGGGGTACTGAGTGGAACCATCATCTAACCCTAACGAAGGAGCAAGGAAATAGCCAAGCAAACACAGGTTGGTAGTTATTACATTCTTTAAATACTGCTCATGCTTTCCGTTCATTTCTTTGTTAAGTCATGAATTATTTATAACGGAACGTTACGATTTCTTTGGTCGTTGTTTTTCCCAGAAGCTTTTCCAGCACCCGTGGTTGAGATCGGTGCGTAGCCGCTGTCTGTCGGTATCGGCGATCCCCGAGTAGCTCGATTTCCACTTGTGGAAATATTTGCTTAGGACCACCCTGGCCCGGGCTGTGTGGGTGGTGTTGGGGCTGAAAAGCAGAAAAAAACATTCGACAGTGTGAAGAGCCAATGACTGGCAGCAAGACCGTTCCGGAACATTGGAAAGAGGTTGTTGATGGCGGTACCCGCGGGGTGGGGTCTACATAATGATTTCAGCCGTCCGTTTTGCAAACGGTCCTTGACCATTTTACTTCTTTTCGCATCTCCTCCGACTCCAGCCTGCGAAGGTTGGTATATGAAACAACCCACGCACCCTCATTTTCACAATGGATCGGTGGTTTCGAAGAATCTTGAAAGTACAGTGTTAGACCTTGTAAATTACTGAATATTTCAGGACTTCAAAGCCCACTGGCCAAATTAAAGGTGACGTTAAATCGTACACTTTGGCAGCCGGAATGGCACGTGACTGAGTCGTTTGGGTGGAATGGCATTGGGACTAGATGGGTGGTGTTTTATTTTGACCGAGGAGAATCACGTTTTTTTTTTCAATAAAAATGAATGTTTCTCATAGTGTTTTTCATTAATAATGTATTTGAGACGTTTGAGTGACCGATTTTGGTCAATTTAGATACTTGCGTTATGTTAAAATGAAGGTAACAGTCGCTCAATTTAAAGTGACATAATTTTCGATTGGTGTCGATTAATGCAATTCTAGCGACTGTTTTTTACGGAAATTGAGAAACGCTTCCTTAATACGGTTGATTTTTTTGACCATGCCAATAGAATAGGGGTTTGTTCCTCATTTTGACTTCAGACTCCGAGTTAGTGTTTTTTCATTAGTAAACTATAAGATTTTAAGCCAATTTGTGATATTTAAACATTGGATTTCAGTTTCAGATTATGAATTTTGGATTTCGGATATATAAATCTGGATCCAGGAGTGTTCACTGGGGACTAATTATGGTTTTAAGCCTATAAATTTCAAACAATTGAGACTTGTTGATAATGATATGGACATTGTAATTCGCTAATTTGAGCTGTGGACTTTTGATGGCGGGCTAAGAAATGTTGGTCTTAAAACTGAAAAACGCGGATTCTAAAATGTAAAGTTCAGAGCCTACTATAGAATTATGAACGTGCTGTTTGGACGTTTGATTACGAACTCTAGATGCTGGATTTTGAATACTGGATTGAGGTGGAAACCTGATTGGGGAAGCCTTAGAGATAGCCCCGTGGTTCTGTGGTTAGCGATGTCGATCGGCTAGCTTCCCAATACGGAGGTGATATCGCCTTGACAGTTTAAACGTTAGATTCTAGGTTTTACACTTTTGACTTATGACAATTCAGATTCTAAAATCATGAACCTTATGGTATTAAATACTCGTAATGAAGTATGGATGTCGAATTCTTATCTCTGAAACTATTTATTAGATGTAGATAGAAACCTGTAATTAAAACGTTAGATTCTGAACCTGGGAGTGCAAATTTTGGAATTCATACTGTGCATATTGACACTATGGACTCTAAATTTTATTCTGGGGACTTTGATGTTTTCACCTTCAACCCACGACACTAGAACAAGCTAGGTCCAAGAATAAGATTTGTACTTATGACTTTTAATGTTTACTTTCAGAATGAAATTTTGGATTTTGTAAAATAAGATGGAATATGAATTGTTTTTTCATTGATTTCGGATTAAAGACTTTAGAAATTTGGCTTTGTAATAAATGCTCTATGCCCCGTAACTGGTAAGGAAAGCTTCCACTCTACTACGAACGAAAATGGCCTGAGGCTTGTTAATTTCGCTGCAGCTAGGGAGATGGCTATCTGTAGCACTTATTTTGCACGCCGGAACATACGTAAGCACACCTGGATGCACCCGAATGGAGAGCTTTGCTCTCAAATTGACCACGTTCTGATTGATGGACGATTGATTTCAGACGTTACAGACGCGAGGTCGTTCAGAAGACCGAACGTTGACTCGGATCACTTTCTCGTAGTAGCCAAAATCCGCGCCCGGCTGTCCAACGTGTTGAAATCCGAGGCAACGAGGAGGATGCAGTTGAACATCCAGCGGCTATCAACTGAAGGAGTGGCTGCAGAGTATTCGCAGAAGGTTGATGAACGGATTGAGGAAAGAGTAGAAGGGAACCTGAATGGACAGTAGAGACACATCCACAGTTCGATCAACACTACAGCGCGAGAAGTGTTGGGTACAACTGCGGCAGCTGCGTCCAATGAGTGGTTTGACGCTGAGTGCCAGCGAGTGACGGAGGAGAAGAACCGCGCCAGGGGTCACATGTTGGCCACGGCTGTGCCTTGTCAGAGCGTGGGTAGATATCGAGATGCTAGAGCCGCTGAAAAGAGACTCCATCGCCGGAAGAAACGACAGCATTGGGAGCGTATTCTTGCGGAGGCGGAAGGTTGCTTCTTCAGGCATGATGCGAGGAGCTTCTACAAGAACGAAACGGAATCAGGAATCGAAACGTGTCAGCCCCTGTCATGTGAAACTATAGGGAGGGGAACCTGATAACCGATAAAACAGAGGGGACCAGGCGTTGGAAGGAACACTTCAGTGTGCTGTTGAACGGTGAGGGAAACAAGGTCTACAAAAAAGGTCATCGCCTGGACTGTAGCAATTATCGGGGCATAACTCTTCTCAATACCGTGTACAAAATTCTCTCCCGCATCCTGTTCCACAGACTGAGGCCGTTGCAGGAGACCTTTGTTGGAGAGTACCAATGCGGTTTTCAAGGGGGACGCTCCAAGATGGACCAAATGGTTACCTTGCGACAAATTCTCGATAAATTACGAGAATTCAACTTGCAGACGCACCATCTGTTCATAGACTTCAGGGCAGCGTACGATTCAGTTAAGAGAAATGAGTTATGGCAGATTATGCACGAACATGGATTCCCAACAAAGCTGATTAGGCTGATACGTGCCACCCTTGAAGGTTCTACATCAAGCGTCAGGATAGCCGGTGAGATATCGGACTCGTTCGTGACGTTAGATGGTTTGAAGCAGGCTGACGGGCTGTCGAACTTATTGTTTAACATCGCATTGGAAGGTGCTATACGGAGAGCTGGTGTGCAGAGAAGCGGCACCATCATTACGAAGTCGCACATGCTTTTAGGTTTTGCGGATGATATCAACATTATTGGTATTAATCGTAGAGCAGTGGAAGAGGCCTTCGGACCTCTCAGGAGGGAAACGAAATACATGGTGGCTGGCAGAGGGCGTGGTAGTCCGTCGGAGGTTGGTGCTGCGGTATTGCTAGATGGGTAAACATTTGAAGTAGTCGTCGGATTTATTTACCTGGGAACATTAGTGACATGTGACAACGAGGTTAGCCGTGAGATAAAGAGGCGGATACGGCCGCAAACAGGGCCTTTTACGGATTACGTAACCAGCTAAGGTCCCGCAGTCTGCAAATCCGTACTAAACTTGCACTCTATAAAAACCTGATTCTTCTGGTGGCTCTCTACGGCCATGAATCATGGACGCTGAAAGAGGCTGATCGTTGAGCTCTTGGTGTATTTGAGCGTAGATTTTGCGTTCAATCCTTGGCCGCAAACTAGAAAATGGTGATTGGCGCAGACGCATGAACCATAAAGTGTAACAGGCATACAAATCGGCGGATATAGTCAAGCGGATAAAACACGGCAGGCTTCAGTGGGCTGGGCATGTAGCGAGAATGCCGGATGAGCGTCAAGCGAAGGTTATATTTAGCAGGAATCCCGATAGAGGTCGTCGACTTTGGGGTAGACCCCGCACTCGTTGGATGTGTGCTGTCGACGAGGATGCACGCGAAATAGGTGTTAGGGGCGATTGGAGGATAGCTGCCCAAAACCGAGGGACATGGCGACGTATTCTGGATTCGGCAATAGATCGATAATCGGTCTGTCGCCTTAAAAGTAGTAATAAATGCTCTATCTTTGAATCCTAAACATACGACTCCTAAACATTGAACTATGTTAAAATTTGATCAATGAGTTTTTTGCCAAGTTTCTTAGTCTTGAACTATAGACGTATCTCTACCATTGATGTTACTCCGCTTGTTATGAATCTGAGCTGGTGAATTTACGTTTGACATGGCAATTCAGTTCCTTTCGCTATGTTAAAATCGATAACGGCGCCGCAGTGGTCCAAAATACTACAAGGTATACAGCCCTAGGGTTGTATGAAATGGTGACGTGTGACTAAATACTGTAATTACAGACACAATAAATTCGTTTGTTAAGTGTCCTTAAGTCAACAACACTGCAATGCATAGTATTTCGCACGTTGCTATCCGAGCTCTTGCATAGTCGGTTCTTCGCCATTGACGTTGCTTCGTTTTTTTTTAAGGGGGGGAATTGTTAGTAGCTTAAGTATTTATGATAAATATTAGTAAATAATGAGTATGTGTGTCCACTGTCCAATCACAAATGGTGACTTCTCAACACTGTTAGAAATTTGTAATTTTAATTGTTAGGATTTGTTTGCTTTCGCATTTAGGACTTGTCATTCGTAGGGATTTAAACCTACTTGTCAGCAAAGGGGAAGTAAACTTACAACTAACTTAATTGCTAACTTATTGACTATAAAGGGAGCTTATCGTAGCAATTGAGGATTGCAACGATTTTTGTCGAAAATTGTTAATAATTTTATTTGACATAGCTTCTAATGGTTCAACACCAGTAAGTCTATGTAATTCGAGTGTACCAAACCAAGGAGGACGCTTCAAAATCATTTTCAGAATTTTATTCTGAATCCTTTGTTGAACAGCAACCTGACCAGATCGGTACAGCATAGGGCATTGCTGGTCTAAAAATTTGTTTGTAAATCAAAAGTTTGTTCTTTAAACAAAGTTTAGAATTCCTGTTAATGAGAGGATATAAACATCTCGTATATTTGATGCACTTGGCTTGTATACTATCAATGTGCTCTTTGAAAATAAGTTTTGACGTTACTTCGTTTATTACGTGTTACTGGTGTTACTCTAATTCGCACAGGATTCGACCTGCTGGCTGGTAAAACTTGTCGTAAAAGTGTGGTAGTGAAAGGTTGTTTCATTGATTTGAAGTGCCTTAGGGGCCGTTCAATAATTACGTAAGCATATTTTTCCACTTTTTCGACCCTCCCCCTCCCCCATTGTAAGACATCGTAAGATTTTTTGATACCCCCCTCCCCCATAGTAAGTTCTTACTGCCAGCATGTATAGTTTTTTTATTTTAGTTTTATCATTATGAAGCAAACACAGTACTTCGTTTCCTCTTCTGTCCTTTATTCGAGTAATCCTGTTATTTCCTTCCATGAATTTTATCGTCCACGCTTTCATGAACATGGGTATTTGAACAGCTGCAATACCAATATTTTTCTTACGTAAGATAATCAATTCTCCCCCCTGCCTCCCCTGTAAGATAGCGTAAGAAAATTGCATACCCCTCCTATTTGCTTACGTAAATATTGAACGGCCCTTTATGCGACTTCCATAATTCATGTAACGCAAAAACCCCAATTTTTGGACCCCCCCCCCATATGTAACGAAACGTAACGCCAACGCCAACCCCCCCATAAAAATTACGTAACGCTGTAGAAGAATTTGCTTAACAAAAATGCTCGCTTTTGGAAAGTCTCTTCAGAGTTTTTTTTTGTTACGTAACGCTGATCTTACCTCCCTCTCTCCCCTATGTAACAAATAGTAACGCTCAAGGATACTCCCCCTCTCCCCTATGAGCGTTACGTAATTTATGGATGCCACCTTATTATTTATTATTTAATAAATAACATATATCTAAAAAATAATTGTGTTTTGCATAAAATGAAATGAAGAAGCATTTCTCACCGATGTTTTAAACTCTTGAATCTGATGAGAAATGGCTGCGATATAAGAGTTTAAAACGCGTTCGTTTTCAAACCCGGACCTTCTTGTAAGACGTAGTCCTGCATCAAAAACCGCATCGACTCAACATTAGAGAAGTGATTACTCGTGACACAATTTGGCTGTGAAACAGTCTGTTTTTCAGTGATTCCCGTAGCAAAAGCTCCATTCGAGAACTTGGCAAAACATATCGAAATCGAAAATAAGAATTGCAAATTTTGCAGCTTGTTTTTATACCCGCTTTAGCAGCGTTGTTCCTTAAAGCTGTTGACCGAAGCTACACCGGGTTGTCGGGCGGGAAAATTGCTTCCCATGTCACGCATCGGAATTTGAATTCTCTTAGGTTTTCTTCCGGATGGCAGTAAGCGGAGATGAAAGAAAAAAAATGCCGCGCCCGTGATAAATAACAGTGCCACGGAGAGGCGGAGGGGCGCAGCGGTTCGGGTAACGACATCGATATTGAGATTTGCGGAAATTTTATTGACTGATTTTTTTCCCTGTGCCGGTGGCTTGATAGCGGGCCAAGAGGTGGCTGCAGAGCCGCAGCAGAGGGCACTAAAGCTGCTCATGCTCGGCTGGAAGGTTTGGCAGCTGCGAGTGTTCAAAGATTTATCGGTGATGACGTTTGGGACGCGACGTTGTTCGCTAGCTGGTGCAAAAAAAGAATCTGCTCCGAACATGCCGCTTCGAATCAATGTGTACGGAGAATAAATTCGATTTATGGTCTTTGGAATAAATTTCCCAAAGTCGATCGGAATGAAACCATCACAGTCCCGGAATCGGGGTGTCGGAGCTGCGCTGCGAAAACGATGCGGGATTTCCGGGGCACGAATTGAATTTTTGGTGGGCTCAGTTAGTCAATTGTCGATTTGACAAGAGAAGCGCAAATTAAATTTTATGCTGATAAATTCGACTGTCATGACACGATATGTGGGATACGACAAAGTGCTTCCTGTGTCACACGGGCCTCATGTGGGACGGGGCGGAGGCTCAGATTGAAAGGTCGGTAGGCGCGTGCTGGCAGGGAAGATATCGAATTTCATTTGATGACTGTTGAATGCAGGTGCTTTCGAACCTTGAGACTAAATTGAAATTGATTGTTGTTGTGGTTTTTCATCGAACCGAATGAATGTGGGTCAGAGAAATTGGGAGTTCGGGGGAAATAATGATTCTGGATTGTAAACTTATTGGATTTTGGTGTTAATAATACACATTCTATGCTGCAGCAGATTTCAATTCACACCAAGTGGTTATTAGAATTACTTCGCATGTTTAGTAATCAGCTGAAAGACAGTAATTTCATTCATGCCTCTAAACAAAGGAAGGAAATTTCCCGTCAAATAACTTTCTAATTGGCTGCTTTGTGTTCCCTGGCTGATAGGCACACGCAAGGCTCGGCTTTCGTCGGTGTACCAGCAAATCCCTTCTAAGCTTTTACCGATTCGAGTTCAGCCGCCGACAGACGCCGCGTGGGCAGAGTGGCCCTTAGCAGGGCACTCGTCGGAAAGCAATCATCGTAATTAAAGTTCATCAATTTTCTACCCCAAGCTCATCATGGCTCTTGTCTACCGGCTGTGGACTGTGCGCAAACGTAACCTCAGGGGCTATTTATGCTCCTTTTGCGTTCGTAAATTCGATTCGGCTCGGCTTAGACTAGTCGACGTTTTGGCGGGAGATAGATATGGCTCTGACCTCTCATTTTTCCCTCTCCTTTATCTCTCCGTGGGAATAATCATTCATTAATAATAATTCATTTTTCTGAACTTTTTCCTGATACTTCTCTGCTTCCTCGTAGCTTTGCTGCTATACCTACAGGATGTAGCACATAGTCGAGAAAGAAGCAGCAGCAGCAGTTGCAGTGGTAATTTAGACTGCGGCTGTAGAACGACCGAAAGGAATAAATATATCCGAAACGGCCGAGATAGCACGTTTTTATCGCTAATCTATTTTACGACCGTTGCTGTTGCTGCTGCTGTTGCCGCTGCTAGGCAACTAGGCTGGCAGAACGAGGATGTTTTCGCCGAATTTTCGGGCCGAGAGCATACGGTTGAGATGGGATTTGTATACATGTATAGGCAGCTACAAGGAAGGTGGACGTGTAAAACGCTCTTCTGCCGGTGCAATTACGGTAATTAACATTCGTCGGTGCAGTCGTAAATTACCAAGTTATTTATGTCCCACGGGAGAAAATAAAGACATCATAAATGGAAGGAGTTACGGTTCTTGTATACTTCGCGGGGTGTGTGACGCGAGGACAGTGTCATTTTGGGAATCATATTTCCTCGATTTTTGTAATCTTTTATTGACTCACGGGTTAATGTTGCTTCTTTGTTCTTGTTAGTTGAACGAGAACAAATTTAGGAGAAAAAAAGGCTTAAGCTCAGATAATAACTCTTAAAAACTCTGTTTGAATCCTACACACACTTAGAATTTACTACCGAAGCTGGGTAATTTATTGCCGAGAATGGCACCACTGAGTGCTCGTTAAAAAAAATCGGTTCAACTTAACTGAAATTTCGGTACAAAATATTACCGAACTATCACTACCGAGATTTTGGATATTTTGTACCGAAATTTCAGTTAGGTGGACCGGGATTTACGAAAAAACGTGACAGCTCTCACTTTGTTCCAAGCCCACGTGGCTGAAAGCTTCATCGATCTAGTTCCACTGTTTCTCAACACGATATGTTTCGTACATTCGTATTGCATATGAAATAAAACCTTGAGAAAACATTGAGAAACTGAGAAAACCACAGAAATTATAAAAAAGTATGAGGGTAAGGTATGTGCCTAAGCGCACAAACGCAGGTTCGACGTTTGACTACGAATCGTATGATAAATTTATCTGACGGTCTGTTGTCTCTTAAACTAGACATCAACATAAATAAAGTTATTCAAGACTCAAAACATCTACAGACAACGCAAACCGAGTAAATTTACACAGTACGAAGTATTACGTACGGCCAATATAAAACATGTGAAATTGAAATAACGAGCATTCTTTCATAGCTGCTGGAAGCAAAGCACCAGTTTATATATATTTATGGAACCAATGCTTGGAGACGTTTCATTGATGTCTGCGTTAGGGAAATGCGCCAATCGTATGAAATGTGTATGGGAAAATTCGACCTTGAAACTTTTCCATAATTTTCATCGTGTAATAATAAAATGATGGTGATGATAATCATTTTATGAAAATCTTGTATGTTTCAGCTTTCCAACGATACATAAATTTTTAAATTCGGTACAGTTATGTAAGAGCTATTCGCATTGGTAATCTTTGATTTCGCCAACATAAAACGTTATTTTTTTACCTAATTTCTATTTTTACAACGACTTTTACCAGTTTACACTAAAGTTCATAAAAGGCAGATAGTGTGTGCAGCTGAGGAAGCGAAAAATAAGCGAACTGAAAATATGGTACAGATTTGGAAAAATATACCGCATCCAGACGTTACATGCTTATTTTTGTTTTCACAGAATGTACTCCAGTATAGTGAGGAAAGACGTACTCCTACGTCAACAGGCGGAGCCACAACACTGCAGTCTAAAATAAACATCGCGACATGTTATTATTAAAACAGCTCAAATACAAAAACCTGACAATACAAAGATGGTATTATGGCAGATCGAATATCGTACGGAGTCCGATTATGACGCATGTATGCGATAACGGAATGAAATTTGCAGTAGCATTAATCAGCTTTTTTGAGATTATTACACATATTAGAAAGACGTTAGTGAATGATTTTCATCACATTGCAAATATTCACCACAACTCGATCATACTGTACATAAACAGCTGTATAAACAAAACTAATTCGATTTTGAACAAACGTTCGGCGTGTTCTGGAGAAAATGCTTAATAAGTTTCAGAAAATGTGTTACACTTCATTCGAAATATTGAAACGTTAAGGGAGACAGGTAATTTGACTTCCAGCAGCATTTTGAACTTCATTCTCCTATCTGCCACCAGTCAACAGCATCCCAAACAGAATTTTGTTATCCATCAGCCGCACAACTGCAATATGTAACACGCAATAGCGTTGCATAACTGAGAGTACGGAATCTCCGGATATCTGCTTCAATCCAACACGAGAAAAATTTAATCGTCTTCCTCTTATATCGCAATACAATGTTAATTTGTTGCCTGATTGAAAGCTTTATTAAATGGGGAAATGATTTAAAATGAAATAGGGTGGAGCCACTTACAACGTAGGTCTAAGAAATATTGCCAATAGAAATTGAGCTCGTGATTTAATAGTCACTGCTTTTTTAATTGATTTTAGTCCATTTTTCAAGTGTACAATTGAGAGATCAATAATCAATGATTATGGCGTTGGTCGATTTTAAGTTATCTAGAACGAGATGAGCCAAATTGAGACATATATTCAGCGTTGCCAACCCTTCAGTTTTGGCTCAGCAGAACGAATCCATACATGCCATTCGACGATTATCAGACGACCATTGAACAACAAAACACTGATTGGAAATCCCATGCTAGTTTTAAGTTAGACTTAATTTCAGCTCGTAGTCGGCAGCGAGGATAAAAAATTTGCTTTAGTTTTTAAGTCATCAGATATAATTGGCGCCGTTAAACATTAAATTGTATTTGTGCCGTGTCAAATAAATGTTATGTGAAGAAAAAAAAAAAAAAAACCCTTCAGTTTTTCCTGGATATCTCCAGTTTTTTTGGGCACACCAATGATTTTATTCCCCTTACATGTATGCTCTTTCAGTATTTGGTGCATTCATGACAGAATTTATATCTAGTGACTAGAATCACTAGTAGTAAAATATTGAAAATAGCAACTAGGGTTTGCAATATTCCCGAGAATAGATTTCCCGGGAAACGGGAATGATAAATCTCATTGCCCGGGAACCGGGAAAGAAAAAAATCCTTAGCAAAAATGAGATTTCAAATTAAGTTTATAAAAAAAAAGTTTCAAACAATCGTTAACAATTTAATTATCAATTAAAGAACAAAATTTATTCAAGTTCACTCCACAAATTCATGAACAATCGTCTATCAATCGCTTCAGTTCCGCTGACAATTTTCCGTTAGGCCCAAATAATGTAGTTCCCTTCTGTAAAACTTTGCTTAAGATCGCAGAATCACCGCTGGGGTTTGATTTCTAAAATACTTCTAAATCACCGATTCCAGCTCTTGGTACATTTCATCTGAAAGTGAAACTGAAGAGTCCAATACTTTTAGTTTGTTGAAGATAAAGCTGAGTGTTTGGCAGCCAGATTTTGGAGCATTTGAATGCCTTCGTAATTAATGTGAAATCGCGGCCACGACCCAAGTTACACTGACTGAGTTTTATTAATTTGTTTATTTCTGGTCGCATTGGTTTACGGGTTCCAATTTTTTTTTTTCAATTTACAGGTTTCAAAATTTTTTGTCAATAAACAAAGAAAAAATCAAGCTACTATCCGCTTAGTAGTAAACTTACTAGCAAAAAAATACATGAGACGAAGAAAATATTTCTTAATTCATCGTTTACCGAATGAGACAGCATATATTTTTGACAAATAAATTAAGCAAATAATTTGATATTACACGGCAAGCAAATATTGATCGTCGTTTCAAGCAAATATTTGCTTCGTATAATGCACACTATGAAGCTGCTCTACACTTCTACGACGTAAGTTTCGTGTTTTGATACGAAATTTAGTTTTATTGCAATATTGTATGGAACTTTTTCCGAGGAGCTCGGGAATCCCGGGATCCCGGGAATCAATATTTCTATTCCCGGGATCCGGGAATCCCGGGAAAAGGCAATTCCCGGGAAATCGTTCCCGGGATTGCAAACCCTAATAGCAACACATTGTTTTTTTCCCCTTCCTGGTTAACATGCAAAAATACGGGGCAATTTATGTATATATTTATTATTTACACAAAGTTTAACCAACACCGAAACAAATTTCTTTGAAGTTTTACAATTAGATTTCCTGTTTTATCCAGTTTTTTGTTTTGAATTTTCCCGGTTCTTTTAATGTAGAAAGATGGGTGATCAATCTACCAAAGAGGGGGGCGGGACACGAGGCATATGGACGCTAGGCATATGGATGTGAGGCATAATGGACACGAGGCATACTGCCACAAGGAATAACAGACGCGAGGCCGAATGGACGCGAGGCCGAATACAATGTTGTACGATCGCATGAGATCCAATTATCGTGACTATGTGCCCCGGATTTGCAACATCCATATCAGAATGTCAGAATTGAAAAATATCCATCAGAATGTCTATTGAAAAATATGTTGCACGTTTGATGATTGACAAAAAGCGTCATACAACCAGTTGTATAAAAAATTCAGATATGTTTTACTCTACGTTTGTAGTTCAAGTGTAACTATATTCCTAAGGAGTTTACGACCCGCCGTCGGTACGGCGGCCTCTCGCACACAAACGACTGATCTACTGGTTTGCTAGGTCTACTCAAACAGAGTTTCTTTCCCTTAGTTAAGTCCGAACGAGCGGTAGCGAGTCAGGACAGCATTCGCTCGGAAGTCACTCTGAAGCGGAATACATGTTATTAAAAGAGGGCTGTGATAATGATGACGATATACCGTATTCCGGCTGACTTCCCCTCGGTCTTGTGTCCATTCGGCCTTGCGTCCATTCGGCCTCGCGTCCATTTGGCCTTGCGTCCATTCGGCCTCTCGTCCATTCGACCTCGCGTCTATATGTCTCGTGTCCGTATGCCTGCCGTCCATTATGCCTAGCGTACTATGCCTCGCGTCCGTATGCCTCGCGTCTGTATGCTTAACGGGGTGTCATCACCATGGAATGAGATAAAAAAATACTTTTCAATCAGAATAAGATAGACGCAAGGTATCTTCGACAGAGTTTTAGGTTATCTCAAAACCAGAAACTTTACCGAAGACATCATGTATCTATCTCTTACATATTACGAGCAACATTAAGTTTTAGAAGGTACTAAAAATCACAACTTTCGTTCTAACTTTTATCGCAGATTTTTTGAAATTTTTAAACCTTAAACTAAGTTATAGCCATCCAAAAATGCATTTGTTTTCTAAACATTGTTTTTTTTATCTCCCAAAATAAAACAGTTATTTAACATATTTGTTAAAATGCAAAGTTTTCCACATATAAAAATGCTTATATCTCAGCCCCCAATAAGATATCAAGGACCTATTTTCGTGTAAACTTTTGTCATAAATCCCGCTTTGCAATGACAATTTCAGTAGTTGATTAAATTTTTTTTTATTTGTGTTTTGAAGGATTTTGTCTGAAAGTTATGGAAAAAATTATTTTTTCTGTGATGTTTAATTGGCTCTGGGAGTCAAATAACTGAACGCAATGCTGAACCATGAAAAATATTCAAAAACAACCCCACAAAAATGAAAAAAAAATATATGGAAAAATGTAGGAATCGAGCAGAATTGTAAAAAAAGCAAAAGAGTGGGTTTATAGCATAAAGTCATTTTTTCATAAATCACGTTTGGGCAACCTGAAAACAATTTTTTAGAAAGTCGAAATGCTCTACAAAAATGCTATAATAACATTATTTTTCAATTTAGGGCTGAGCACCTTGACTTTTTCAACACCAATTTTCTTGGTACACCCTAGTATACAACCTATTATACCTTGATTTCGAAGTAAAAGTGCTATTTTATTACCGATAGCTTAGTTGCTTAACTAATGATTTAGAATGTTTTGCATAACTAAACTCTAAACATTGAGGTTATTTTTATTCGGAGTTGATTCTAAAATTTTACGGCTTCATTAAGACTTCAATTTTTTTTTAATGTTTTTAAATAGTCTTTCCTTGAAAATATTTTATGCAATGTGTCATAAAGTTGGACAATTTATGAATCTTTTATTATTTTCTCAATGGTCATTTATTCATGTAAACAATTCACCAGCTTCTAGCGCTCCATAATGGCAGTAGAGCGTCTTTCCCGTGACGTCCCGGAAATAGCAAAATATTTTCTGCAATGAAAATTATTAGTGAATCGAGTTTAAACTGTAGACCCTTTCAAAACTGCGTACATATCTGGGCAATGCTGAAAAATGCACTGGAAGTATGCACTGGAAGTAGGTGAATATGTTGAAGTTGAAACCTCGGTTTTTGATGCCAAATACCTTAGAAATACATGACTCGTAGACATCTGGTACTTTTTCGAAAAATATTTTTTAATCGACTTTCTAAGACCAAAAAAATCGATCTTAGAGAATCCCAAACCCAAGAAATGCTCTTAAATTTTTTTTTAAATCAAACCACATCTCGACGTTACATGCATTTCTAATACATTTGGTCTAAAGAAGTCGATTTCTAAAGTGTCAAAAACAACTGATTGTTTTTTTTTATTTTGACATTGACTTTTATTTTGACATTTTGACATTGAAAATAGTTATCAGTTTGTTTATAAAATCCGATCAATCTTTGTTCATTGTTTTAATGTTTTTTTTATAATTCTAATCATTGAATCATGTTTTCAATTCTTTCACAGCACATAATATGTTTAAAAACTTGGCCTTTTTAGAAGTCTTCATGAATTTAATTGAATCAATAAATCTGGCGATATTTGTGTTGCCAAATCACCAGAAATTCCAGCACTGACGTATGCATTGCTTACTAAGCAGAGAGGTTTGCATATTACAAACACGCATTATAGCGACCGCCATTATGGTTCATAAAAAGTTGGATTAATATGACTAAATTCAGTGATTTTCCTAAAAAGATACACAATGATATCTTTCGAAAAGCATAATGCTATCTTGATGTAGACTTTCGAGTAAACATTTTTTCCAATAACATAAACAAAATTACCTCCGATAAAAGTCGTGTTTTTTAGCGCCCTGGCAAAAATTATTCACTTCCAGTGCAATCAAAAGCTGTTATTTGCTTTTGAAAGAATCCAAATTCCAGGTAGGCTCTTTAGGGACGAGTGTTAAAGTTACCCATAGCACGCCGTTTGCAAGAACAGCCCCAGCAGTAAAATTTTATGAGTAAAACCCGCTTTATTTACATACCTTTTTATGACCTTGCAACGCCACATGGCACATTCGAGCAAAACCAGGCCGATTTCAAACTCTCATCAGCCGGCCCCGTGATAATCAGCAGTGGGAGCTTACCTTCTGCTGTTCTGTCGGTTCACGGTGGCGATAAATGATATACCTACCCGAGCTAATAAGAGAAAATATTGAGGCTTTGAAATGATTCTACACCGTAAGCAAGCAGGGTCACGAGAGAAAGTGAGAGAAAGCACAAACGAATGTTTGAAACTACCCTCTCTCAGCTAAGCGATCGTCGTCAAGTTCGAGATTTTCAATCAGCCGGAAAAATATCCATCCCGATAGCAATTATTTCGAGGATAAACACTTTTTCGATTTCCTATGCGTGAAGAAAGAACGATTTTTGTTTGACGGACGCTTTTTATGTGTTCTTGCCTGCGGCAAGTATAGGACAGTGTTTTCACGATTATTTAGCTCTTTCCGGAAAAAAGTTGTGAAATACAGAAATAAACAATCATTCTGTCAACATTTTCCTTTGCTCTGTTACCTAGCAGGAAACTTTATGTTCATTCAGACCTTTTCGGTTCTATTATCTTTCTCTTTTTTCGATTGCAGACCTCCTGGTGGTGAACGATCTCCTAAGGGCGATATTATACGGATCGGATTAGTCGAAGTTTTTTTAAACGTTATTTTCTTGTCATGGTCAGCTGCGTGTTTACGGTAGACTCGCGCAAAAGAAAGGTTCCATAACGAGATGAATAATCGCCCTGGGAATTTGCTTTGAAACTAAAAAATGTCATTAATTGAGGAATAGTACAAAAATATGGGCTCAACCGGGATTTGAACCCGGGACTTCTCGCACCCAAAGCGAGAATCATACCCCTAGACCATTGAGCCACTGTTATGGATTAAATTGATTCCAAACACCGCGCTTCAGCAAGGTGGAAAAAGAGCGTTTACAACCAGAAAATTAAAGCACGACCGTGACAGTTAAAATATATGTTAAGTGATTTTTCAATGAATTCATTTTCCGCTAAACGAAGTAAAGTTCGATGTATTTTCCTGATATCAAGCGGTCAATGGTCTAGGGGTATGATTCTCGCTTTGGGTGCTAGAAATCCCGGGTTCAAATCCCGGTTGAGCCCAATTTTTGTTGAACCACACCTTTTCTAAAGTATGTCTAATCTCTTTATCTCGTTTATTGTTTGAAATTGGATGCACCGATAATATCTATAATTCATTTTAGTTTTCTTTTCAAGACCGAAAACAAAATTGTTGTATCCCATTACATGATTTATCCCACGATTGGAAGTCTTGTAGAGCACTTTCGAAAACAAATTACCCGCTGCAACGCAGCAGCCAAGATCTAGATCTTATGTCTTTTACCATTTTTCTTGGTTGCAAACCC
The DNA here is from genome assembly GCF_029784165.1 of Wyeomyia smithii. Lineage (NCBI taxonomy): Eukaryota > Metazoa > Arthropoda > Insecta > Diptera > Culicidae > Wyeomyia > Wyeomyia smithii. The sequence goes on along the minus strand of NC_073695.1, from coordinate 206,568,120 downwards.
CAGCTCCGATTCGGAGCAATTTGTCCTTCATCGTTACCTGTGTACACCAGTCGTTAGCAAGTCACACGCCAGGAGTTCTCCGTAGCTCCGCTCTATGCTGATGCTGATGGGAAGCCCGAGGTGCGATAAGTCAAACGCTATCCTGCCGAGAAATGAAACGTATCTTCATTAGCCGTGTTTTCTTGTACACCTTCTTCATTCTGGCCTACAACTGACGCAGAGAGAAAAAAAATGACCAACGGCTCTAGAACATCAAAGTTTTCTATGCTTTTTTATTTCATTTGTCTTTCCTTGTTCGCTGGCAGAATCCTGTTTTGGGCAGGTAAAAATCCTAGGTATGTCTATAAGCCTGTCGGAAAAAAATTAATTATTTTTTGTGCAGTTTCTCTGTCTGTTTTCCGCATTGGCTTTGATTTTTTTTGGTTGAGCTGCGTAAATGGGCAGCAGACCTTGGTGCGTGTGAACACCTGTTATTTTCGGTCGTAAATCTTCGTTGTTTTATGGACCTCCTTTTGCATGTCTTGCAGTGCGATAAAACAACAGAACATTGTGAAGGGAAGAAGAAGCACGATACTTTTTTTTTCGGATATTGCAATCTCATTAAATGCTATTAACATTGGTGATTTAGATTTTTTCCCGCTGATAGGAGAGTGAAAGAGAATGGTCCAGCCCAGGGCCGGCGAAGATGTTTAAACTTACGCCAGATGGGATTTGTGATGCGGGGAAACTTTCCGGCTGGTGGAAGGATATAATCCTTCATAACTCGCGCGTTAGGTACTGAATGAATCAACAGAAGGATACTGTTCGAGGATGTGAAATATCATTTCATATTTTATGTTTCGGGAGAATTGTGGAACTAGGGAAGACAAGTGAGAAAAATATATGTAGAAATTCCTTTTGCTGGCAGGAGCGGAATGAATAGAAGCAATCGGTCTTCATATTTTTAATCCGTATCTTATGATTTCATTGCGTAGATATCGTGCGCGTGTAGATAAATACAACGTTTGATGGATTAAATCTCTCGGAAGGAAAAATGCAGCAAACAAAATTATCTGTTGATGAATCCTTTTTATTTATTCAAAAACTGAGTTAGGCGGTCATTCATTCCTTGGTGGTAGAAAAATGAACAACTGTGTGCCTTATTTCTATAGAAAAAAGCCAAAATTTGTTTATACTTCCAAGAATTGATAAATATCCATGCAGTTTGAGTGATAATGACTATAATTAGAAACGAATAACACCATAGATGTCATTAAATGTTGCAATACCAGGATATGTGTTAAATATTCAAAATTTTTTCTGCGAAGGCACTTCAAATTTCTTGAACATTTTGTCAAACTTTGGAAAATCATTCTAGCGGTTCATAAATTATGATTTTTCAAAGGCAGGTCTACTTAAAAAAATGAATATTTTGGCTAGTTCAAAAAAGGCCCAATACAAAAAAATGAGGTTCTAAAATTTCACTCCAAGGAACGAATACATAAAGTTTAAATAAAATCAAAGAGTTGGTATATGCTCTTTCAACAGAATTCATTGGTTGACAAAAGCGAAAAGAAATTGCCATAGAGCTCGAACTAGAAAAAAATTGGAGACTCTAGCTTTTGAGCCGTTCCTTGGAGTTTCGTCCAATTGCCGCATAGTAATTGCTTTTCGGGTTCGTCTTTTCTCTGTTTGCTTACAAGAAAACTTCATTGAAATATCTGAAAACTTGACACACTTACGAGGCGTTTAAAAAAAATGCGCACAAACTTTAATAAAGCTATGACACATTGAAATAAAGCTACGATAGATTAAAAAAAAATGTTTTTGCTCTAAGTTTCTGACGTAGAACTACGTTTCTCTTTAGCCTACCACATATAGGTGTAAATTGAAAATATATTACCTGAGTCTTTTTTCGTTCGTTACGAAAATTAAAAGCGAATTATTATATCTTTCGTTAAGTGAATATGAATGAATGTGGAATATGAGCACTCTTCGACTGAAAAAGAGTGCTTCTGGTCAAACTAGTAGCATTCTTTTGGCGAAAGGTTGCGCCAGTATCAGCTGGCTTTCCGAATCTGTTTTCGGCTTAAACGAATCACTTGCCCGGTTGGTCACATATCTCAACAACAGTGCGATATTTTTCAGTGTGTGTTGTCAGAGTGCCTTATTCCTACACTGTCGAAGCAGCACAAAGGTTGCGATCAGCATCATATCCAATTTTGAACAGCAAACTGCCCTTTACACGACAACTAAACAAGTTATGAAAGATTACCCATGTTTTTGAAAGGTCTCAAGCTATCACAGACATATATTTTGTACTCCAGCATGGCACGAAACATGCAAATTGTTTCTTATTAGACTCCCAGTGTTTATTTCATGAAGAGTTTTATGATTCGAGTAAGCAATAGTGATGACGAGTGATTAATGAAACACTCTCAACAGTGCATTTGTTAATAGTGTGCGTAGTGCGGTCGGGTTTGCAACCTCCTTCTTTTTGTTTCAATTTTTATCGTTAAAACTGTTTTGGAACGAACTAGAGGACTTTTTACTTGTTTTTTTGAAGTTGTGGGTTTGAGTCCCATCTACTGAACTATATTTTTCGTAGTTTCTACTATCACATTTCCAGTTAATTAAATTTTCTATCTTCGTTACTAAATTTACTACTTGAACCAAAAACTAAAAATAGCATGACTTTGCTTAGAGTCAAAAAAATAAAAATTAAACAATATCTATTGTAAGGAGTATTTTTCAAAAACATGTTATTTTTATATTCGGGTTAATTCAATTTGAAAACATGGCAAAAAATTTAACAGCATACATATTTAAATTCTAGGTATTTTTTAAAACTAGAATTTATTACCTTCAATTTGATCCAGAAAGATTAAAAATCGCTCAACTGATTCAAAAGTTATGAACTTTTGAAAATTCTTTTTTAAATAAAATATATCGAAAAAAGTTGTTTTTAATGGTCACCATATGAAAAAAAATTATGTACCCCATGTAAAAATAAAATAAACCCTCCTAATTTAAGTTAGGTATTAAATTATGCGGTCGTTCGTTTACCGTACCATGTCTAGGGTTATTGGGAAGAAGATTGATTGGAAGCATTGATGATGAATATAATTAATATTCGAAATACGTATTTGTATAGACAAGTAATATTTTCAATATTTATTTCTCTAATTTTCTAGTACAGTTTAATGGAAACATACAATTCATTTTTTCTGATTTTGTATATTCTAAATGAAAAATATCATCAACTTTGAATAAAATTAAGGTATTACGATGTCAGCCTTACATATCCCTTATCTGTAAAAGTCCCAAAAGTCTTACAAAGAGTTTCATTCAGAAGTGTCTTGAGCAAAGTTTTTTGTGATATCATTATTTACAACTTTGCTGAAAATACCATTTCTCTAATGTGCAAAACTGAAAAGTTAAGTTTTGCAGCGCCCCTAGTGGCTGAATCCCAAATTAAAATTAATTGTTAATTTTTTTGGATGATAGTATGCCAATAAAACCACTATTTGGATAGTAAACGAAAAACTTCACGATTTTGAGCTAATTTGAGAACGGTCTGTGTAAAAGTTATTTTATTTGTGTCTCCTACAATGATGTGTTTCAATGATATAAAAATGTACACAGAACATTGATGCCAAATGCTACAGTTGTGTAGATATAGGAAAAAAATGTAGAAAAAAAGTGTCTTCAGCAAAGTTATTTGTGACATTATTATCCAAACTTTTCTAAACTATTTCACTAAAGTGTAGCACTAAAAAGCTAGATTTTGAAGCGTCACTGGAGGCGGAGTTCCAAACTAAACCTTGCTGTCATTCTTTGAGGCTTTTGATATTCTATTTTTTTCTGAAAATAGTATGCAAATAAAACTAGTATTTGGAGAGTAAATTAATAAAACTCATGATTTTGAGCTCTCACACCACTGCACACTATTTCCAAAGCTGCAAAAACGTGATCGAAATTCTTTTGACCCAAAATAACTGTTTTTAGAACCAGTCAGCGTCTTCAGCAAAGTTGTTTCATTAATTATTCTCCGTGTTTTAGAAGTTGAAATTTTGTGATTTATTCACTTAAAAGTATGATTTTGATTCATTTTTGCATTTTAAAATCCAGTTTGTTCGGCAAAGTTGTGGCACATTTCATAGAAATAACATTGCCAAAATGGAAAATAATTATTGGAATAACTTTGCTGCAGACACTGTGGCTCTTAAACTAACTTTTTTGGGTCAAGAAAATTTCGATAACGTTTTAGCTACTTTGAAAGGAAACAATGTGCATCAGAGCCTGACAAAGTCATTTTCAATTGACAATTATTAGGTTATAGTGACGCTTTGACCCGTCCCTTTCAATTGAAAAGCTTTTGTATCATTTTCGAACACTTCGTGAGTCACATGAAACCCAGTCGAAAGCTCTTGCTTTGATTTCGACAACTGAAGGGCTTGAAATTAAAACAAATGCTTTTCATTTGAAAGCGGAGTCACTCTCACATGACGATTCTCTATTGAAAATGACAGTGAGCGCTGACGAAGACAGGGGGCTTCCATACAGTATTCACGCATATATAGGAAATAGGGAGGAAATATTGATCGGAACTTGCATGACGTATTTATAGGATGCCATTGCCGTTTTAATTACGGCTTGCGGTATTAGAAAACTATCATCAAACGACGCGATGTGGTGCTAATTTTAATTGAGACGCTGAAGGAAAGGAAAGAGTCTCTCTCTCCGTCAATTGAAATAGTCATCAGTTTCATTTGAAATGATCCGTTGAACAACAGACAGGAAAGAGAGAAAGAAGTGATTCGATTTGATTCGATGACAGTAGCCGAAAGAATCAAGTAAAAATTGAACTGTTCTAATCGAAATGACAGTGCGAGATTTTCAGTTTTATTGTTTTGTTTCGAAAATGTAGAGTCCTGGTGTGCATAGCAACATAGGGTAAACTACCATAGATGGACCACGTCCTTTAGTGGACCTTCGGTCAGATGAACCAAATTTATGCAAACACTCAAGGGATTTCCAGAGAACGTCCATCGGGAAACACCTTATCCAACTAATGTGCATTAGAATCACGAGAAACATTTGAAGATTCCAATTTATAACAAGACAATAAACAAGTTTTTGTCAGGGTGGTACACTGAAGGAAGTGGTCCATTCAAGTTATTGACTATTCTTGATGGGGTTGATGTTCTACGCAAATGTTTTTATGGGTTCAAGTTGTAATTTTGTGCCATTGATTTTTTTTGGATCAAAACTAATATTTGAAATAAATAATTATAGAGTATAACTAATATTTGAAATGAATAATTGTTTATTAAATTAATTGCTTTGCATTTAATCCTTTCACGTTATGTTTGTAACCGCAATGCAGTTTTACAATTTCGTAACATACGATAGTAAATTTTCCTCCCAAATCGAAATCCCGCGCATTGCAATGAAAAAAGGTTATGAAGAAAAGTAATATATATAAAATCACAACGGGTCAGGATTAGCTTTTGTCTACCGAATAACAGTTAACGGGAGATTCATTCACAATTACGTTGATAGACTTTCGTTATACAAATCAAGAACAGAAAATCATTTCGTCCACTAATTTCCTTATATTTTTGTAGGATAAGAAAAAGTGATATCCATCGACGCTTTTGACTTTATTTTTTCCACAAATCCCCCGTACTTCGTTACGACTAGAATACAACACGAAAACGACTTGCATCTGTGGAAAAAAAGATCTTGCGATTGCAACCAGCTCCCTTCACATCGTAATTTTTGTTTTTCATACCATTCACCTGGCCAGCACGAAAACACCCACCAGAATACGCACCCATAATTATCTCATTCTCAACAATGTGCTAGGCCCAAGAGGGGTTTGAACATTTTTATGAAGCAATATGGTATAATCATATAATTTGGGCAACCTTTTTCGCTCCGGCTGCAATACAAGGCAACCCTCACGGTTTCAGTTAGATTTTTTTTTTTGCTCAAAAACTCACATTAAGCAGGATGTGGCTGCGAGTGAAACGAGCTTGTTGATGTCGATATTTTTTTTTGCTGCTCTCGAAAAGTTTCCGCTGTTCAGACCAACAAAAACCCACAGAGCTAAGAAAATGTTGGCGAACGGCAGACAAGAAGGTTTGAAATCACAGCTATTTGCTTCGTTCGTGTGGTAGTGCTGCACCCCACCTTAGTATTGCGCCAATAAGAATAGAAATCCCTTTTCGGATTTCTAGTTTTCTGTGGGAAAAATTCTACACACACACAAAAAATTGTTAGCGAACAATAAGCATGTTATTTCGCCTGAAACTCAGTTTCGATAGCGCTTTTTAGACTTTTACGTGCCAGCTGGTGAAGCCGAAGATGAAAAACCTGTCGGAAAAGTTACGCGAAACTTGGGAAACCTACAGCCAGTTAGAGAGGTCCGTTTTCTTTGCATCGTCCAATGGTGGAACCAGAAACCAAGCTCGAACGGAAATCGATTGGCTATTGTAAGCCATGAACGTTCCGTTCCCAGTGCTGACCTTTTCCTTCCTACCCAACGCTCGCTCGGTTGGTTCAGCCGGACCTTTTCGAAGGCTATTATTGCCACAAGGTAAAAGAGAATTTAGCTCATCATAGCTGCGGGTCAGGTCAGCCGACAAGGGACTTGATGATGCGAGCAAGGCAGAACTAATCGTCCAAAAATAGAGTGAAGCCTCGTGAGGCCGCTGCTGCTACCTCACTCGCAAATGGTTCCCAGGAGCAATTGGTGCCCTTTTCTGCTGCGAGCTGATGGTCTGGTCTATTGAGTCACTATGCAGTAAACAACAACAGTAGCGGGCACTGCAGTTTTCGTTATGTAGGTTGGGACTTAAAACCAGCTTTAAAATAGTTTGCTTTAAATAGAAAATGCTGTCTACATTGGGCTACTGACCAGTCGGTAAGTCGGTTGGGATAGCTAAATGTGTTGTGCACTTCCTTCGTGAAGGTTTATAGACTATATTCATTATAAGTCACTTATGAGTTGTATCAGTTGTCCTGATAGGTTAGACTTCCAAGAATCTTATTCAGTTGAACCATGAGCTCAGTGCGACGATTTGTATTCGATCGATTTTTGCATACACACTTAAAGTGGGGTAGGTCGGACAAGTTTACCGAACTGCACGAAAATTAAGAGAACCAATAAAAAATGAGACCAATCTCGCTTGATGTAGTGTCCACCTTTTTCTGTTTTATAGTGCAGTTTGGCTCTTCGGAAATTATGAACAAAATCTCAGCTTCAGCATTCAGTTTAGTTGATCGATCATGATTTGTATAATTTGAAAACATGAATTAAATTCCAAATTTTCAGGGCCATGGATCTATTTCTTAGTTTGATGAAATTAATTTGAGGATGTATGAATAAAATTTATGGTTTTATAAGGCGAGAAAAAGATTTTGTCTCGTGGCTTCAATATAAACGATCAAAAATTTCGTAAGTCAAAATCATGAATTGAATTCCTAGTTAAGAGAGCCACGCAATGCATTCTGAGTTTCATGAGTTTTATTCACCATCAGCAGCTAGCATTGCGTAGAAACGAGTCATTATATCACATTAGATTAATGAAATTATGAATCATACATCAACAGAACGACGTGTTTAATCTGCATCTCGCCTCGAGACCAACTGGAAGCAACTGGAGCAAACACAACTATATTATTTCGAGCTGATAGCACTGATTCATTCTCGCTGCGACCATCCACCGTCAATTGCCTATTATGAATTCAGGAACAGTTAGTGGTCTTTATACCGTAGGCGGTGGTGAGCCAGCCTGTGGCTGAAAACTACCTTGAAAAAGAGATAAAAAAATCTGCTAGTTGGCCTTGGGGTTTTTACAATTATATTTATCTTTACTGGTAGCTTTCAATTGGGATCGAAGCAAGCTGTGATCAAGAACGGACGTGAAAATGTTTCTCGTCGGAATTTTTCTTCGTTTTTTCAAGTTTTTATAAGTTATATATTTTCTATCTGGAAAAGTGATGTGTCTACGTTTATTGAATGAAGGCCGCTGTTGTTTCGGTGTGAATTCCGAGTGTTTGATTTGAATCGCGATGAAAAGTTCCGAGGGTTGTCGAGTACGGTTGGAGATAGTGCAATAATGTCGACGTATTTTAATTAGTCTCCCGTCGCGTAATCGTTATATTTCAAGTGCAAAGGGTGGAGTAAAAGGTAATACGAAATGTGGCGGTTTCGTATTATCGGTGAGAGTGACGTCAATGTTGAAATCCGTGAAAGATTCGTGCAATTTTGTGGCTAATTTGTGAGAGCTGCATTTCGTTTTCGGTGGCGGAGCACGTTTCCCGCTAGCCCTTGCCTTGTCATAAGTGTGTGTGAGTTGAGCGGGGGCCTAGCGTGGTTGGTAACGTCTCCGCCAACCACGCTCGACGCCTGGGTTCGAATCCCACCGCCGACATAGGTGTCGATGGTTGTGGGGTGGCGTGATCCACTCACAACCAACCCAACTGGTCTAGATTCAATCCTAGCCGACACCGGGAGATTTTCTGAGGCGAAAAATCTCTGGGATCACGCCTTCCATCGCATGAGAAAGTAAAGCCGTTGGCGCCGGTCCGTTAACCAACGGGTCGTGAGTTAGGGTCCTGGGTGGAGTCGCCTTCCCGGGCGTCGGTGATTGGCACAGCAACAATGGCGGAACTGGACCGACGGTAAATAAGCGAGAGCAAAGAAAAAAAAAAAGTGTGTGTGAGTAAGTGCAATGTGAACAAGGAAAAGCGAGAGAAGTGCGAGTGCAGGATGACCGTTGCTCTCGCGTGCGGCACGTTCTCGCACTAGCATGATAGTTCAGAGAGGACGCGGGAATTAAAGGATAAGTATTAGTGTTGGTGACGTTTTGCCTGTGTTTTTTGTTTGATTTGCATGGCAAAAGGGAACCAATGTTTTTTTTTGTTTTTTTTTCTCTGCTTTCATTTTGAGCAGTTTTATGCACTTGTTTTATGATTTTTCTAGCTTTTGAGTGAATACTGGAACACATAGACAGTTTTTAATTTAATTAAGTAGAAATCTTGTCGGTTAGCATGGCAAAAAAATTTTGATTGGGATTGTTTTGGCATTTTCTTGAATCTAATTAGTACTCGGTCTTGTTAGATATGCATATTTGCATTTTGTAAAAATTTCTAGCTATGAATGCATGAAACTTTGCCAGTTTTTCATACTCAGTAGGTATCTTCGCTTCGTTAATCAAGAAGTAAGTGGTAATCAACGCGAAATACCGTGTCTCCGCGTATGCGTCGGTAAGAGGGAATAGAGCGGTCGCGCATAACTTTCCGGGGTAAACGTGTTTTCGGCCCAGGTGAGCTTTGCTCAACTATGGATTTCCGATGTTTTGTGACTTCCGAGGTGTACCAAACCATTTATTCGCAGACTGTCCACCCGTAGGTTCTATTTCAGCACGCAGTGATTCGGAGTAGGTTCAGTTCGTTCGATAAATATCGTAAATAATTAATCGCGACAAAACATCGTAATTAATCGCGACCAAATATCGCAATTATTTGCAATTAATATCAGGATTATACGCGACTCGTCTGTCAACGCACACATCCTTTTTTTCTTTTTCTTTCTTTTTTCGTTCGTTTCAAACGGCAATGGCCAAGCAAATAGGCCGTTTTTGAAGTTCTCTTGCTGACCGCTTGCAGTATGTGTTGAGGGCCTATATATTTCTTGTTTTTGGTTAATGCATATCTGGTTGCTTCGTAACATTGTGTAGTCAGCTGAGATAAATCAATGAGAGATACGTTTCGGTAGTTGCATAATGACTTCATAAACAGATTTTCGAATATTTGAGTCTGTCTTGATTAGGCTATAGGTCCGGTATCCTCGCGTGTGCGTTATTTTTGCGGTGTTACATCATCAACCGGAATGAGTTCGGATCGCGTTATGATTTCCGTAAAAGATATAATGAACTCGTACGCGCGATATTTGGTATTATGAACCTGCTATTAGAACTCAGCGAATCGTTTACCAAAACGAAATCTGCTGCAAACCTTACCCTTTTCTCCAACATCCCAGTGATTTCTCGTGGAAGTGCAGAGGTGTTCTCGGCTTCCAATAAAGCGAGTATCACGTCAACATATTCCTATACACACTCCTTCTTTGACCTGCATTCGGATGCGGCCGGCGCTGGTATTGCCTAATATAAAGATTAAGGTCACCAGTTTTTACACATTGAGGATGAATGTTAATCCCAAGCATCATCCAGTGGTTCTCTGTGTAATTACAGCTGATCTGGCAATAACGGAGTAGCAACCGCGGGCGGTCAATCATGCTCATGCTCATGCTTATATTTATCTTTACTGGTAGCTTTCAATCGTTTCTAACTGGCTTTCATTCCTGACATCAGTCATCTAACTGTTATAAGACAAACTTTTTCTAGTTTTCATTGTTCTTTGCTGTGAGTAGTTTACATGATTTAATTGGTTTGAGTTATTGAAACATCTGTAATCCCTTGTAAAATATACTAATTTACTATCACCTTGCGTTAGCCTCATATTTATTCGGTCTTGTAATTCAACCACCTCTTATAAATTCAAATATTTCGTCAATCCATTCCAGCTTGAAATAATTCCGACTTTATAAATTCGGATGGAAGGATTGAAGGTACCTACTAATCCCGCGATTGTTCTATACACAAGCTAGCTACGAAATTTGTATAATTACAAACGGTCACATTTCGAAACCGCAACTTAGTAATTAGGCTTCGGTTTTTGTTTATTATCGGTTCGGTTTATATCAATTGGGCTCCAATCGAACAACCCACATCGAGTAGGCCCACATCGAGTAGGCCCACATCGAGTAGGCCCACATCGAGTAGGCCCACATCGAGTAGGCCCACATCGAGTAGGCCCACATCGAGTAGGCCCACATCGAGTAGGCCCACATCGAGTAGGCCCACATCGAGTAGGCCCACATCGAGTAGGCCCACATCGAGTAGGCCCACATCGAGTAGGCCCACATCGAGTAGGCCCACATCGAGTAGGCCCACATCGAGTAGGCCCACATCGAGTAGGCCCACATCGAGTAGGCCCACATCGAGTAGGCCCACATCGAGTAGGCCCACATCGAGTAGGCCCACATCGAGTAGGCCCACATCGAGTAGGCCCACATCGAGTAGGCCCACATCGAGTAGGCCCACATCGAGTAAGCCCACATCGAGTAGGCCCACATCGAGTAGGCCCACATCGAGTAGGCCCACATCGAGTAGGCCCACATCGAGTAGGCCCACATCGAGTAGGCCCACATCGAGTAGGCCCACATCGAGTAGGCCCACATCGAGTAGGCCCACATCGAGTAGGCCCACATCGAGTAGGCCCACATCGAGTAGGCCCACATCGAGTAGGCCCACATCGAGTAGGCCCACATCGAGTAGGCCCACATCGAGTAGGCCCACATCGAGTAGGCCCACATCGAGTAGGCCCACATCGAGTAGGCCCACATCGAGTAGGCCCACATCGAGTAGGCCCACATCGAGTAGGTAGGGACGTTGCGATATCATTAAGCATCGATACTTGGAACCAATACTGGTATCGAAAGCGGGTGCTGATACTCCGATATTATCGCGAAAAAAATATCGATACTGCAAAGCATTGTTGTTCGTTATCATGCTCATTTGAGGTAACACTCATATTGCTGTTTTTGCATATTTATTACTCGCGATATAAATAATAGGATTGTTCAATTTAATTGAACCTTTCTTTTTTACCTAATTAACTAAAACCAATGAGCTTCTGAAAATGTTACGCTGATTATGCTCTCCAAATACATCCAATCTTTTCTGATCCATAAAGTTATTATCATAACACGTATCTTACAATTACAGTCGCGTCGCAGTAATATATCAAGCAGAATAAAACACTTATGTAAATACGAATTGTGAAAAATCTGTTTTTTTAATCGATCAATTTCCGCAATGGATTTCTTGCAATAAGTTTGGGGATACATTCGATTGGGGTTAATCATTTGTGGAACGGTAAATTTCAGTTATAATTCTTTGCCAACTTTCTTTTCTACTAAATGATAAGTAATCTTGTCTTGGTTTTGCCCTGGAGCATAAACTGGAAAAATATGAAAGATTATAGCTTTTAAACCGTTCCTGTGACTTTTGGTGCTTCTTGCCAGCTCGCATGTGTGTTAAAAGGCCACAGAGTTCGTCGTTTCTCAGTTTGCTTACTGGTAAAATTCATTTAAGCCTCTGAAGGCTTCGAGCTACCAGATTTCATTTTTATTCAGTTTGAGCTCTAAGGCATTCCTGTGGCTAGGGGCACCGGAATTCACTATATATTAACATGAAACGAACAAAACATATGTGAGTCACAGATTTTGTTAACAAATTTAATATTTTCCAAGCCACGAATCGTTAATTGATTCTCACAGTTTCCCATGAAGATGTAACTGATCAATTAATAAGTTGCTCTACTTCTTTGAGACTGCACAGACCAAAATAATCTCAACTCACTTTAACTACTTTACTACAAAATATGTTTCAAGAAATGATCTCATAACAAATGTAATTTTTTTTCTATGCATCGAGATGACCGAGATCCGGTCAATTTAATATTTTTTCAACCAATTGAAATCTTTTTTTTTTGCCATTTTACTCCATTCTCGATTTTTTGGCATGCGATCCTGCTAAAATAGGACGTTATCCTATGTCAAAAAGGAATTTCTACAGGCAGTGTAGAGGTACGAAAGCACGAGAGAAACAGCAAGTTTTTTTTGTAGCAACATTACACTTTGATCTTAGCCTTTAGGCCGAGAAGCAATTGTAGCAACGTTGTTTCGGTTTTTTTTCTACAGTAGTGTATCAACATTGGCTAAGGATCGCTTGCTACGCATCGATACCAAAGATCGAGAATCGGAAAGAAAAGAATCGATTCCAAGTTAGTATCAGAGGTATTGTAATGTCCCTAAGAGTAGGTCCACATCGATTAGGTCCCAATTTATATTGTGAAAATAGTATCCAAGTTTGATGAATTTATGTGTTTTATCTAGAAAAATACTTCGTAAAAATATTTTATTTGCTTTCTGTATTTTTTTTAAAGAAATTGCATAAATTCGCAATAACGTCAATAACGAACAGGTTTTCAGATTTTTTTTTAAAATGCTAAGGAAAAAAAATAGAAAAATCTTATCGCGTTTATTCCTCTTTTCCTCTTACTGTTGGTCGTGAGGATCTCTAATAGCGCCACTCGGTGCAGTCCCGGATCCAGCTCCGGATGCAGTGGTCTTCGGCGGGGCAAGTGTTTTTTGCTCCTTGGAATTTAGTTGTGGGTAGCAGATAGCGTAGCTCACCCAATCCGGTGAGCAAGCACCAAAACTCATTCACTCGATCGGCGGGCCAACGAAACAATCTTCGTTGGAACCACATTCGCTCTCACGCAAACTGTAAAATAAACTTAGCTTTCTCAGTCTTTTTTGGAGATATTATACGACTACTACACTTCCCTTGAAAAAGGCCGCCTATAAGGACCGAAACGTCGGGCGATTTACACAGATGGTCATATAATATTTCTGAAAAGGACTGTGAAAGTCAAACTAATCCCCTCCGCATGAATAATACCAGTAGTTAATTTTACACATTTCCAATATGGCTTATGAGAACAATGGTTTCTGTAAAAATAAACGCACAACATCACGGCTCGAATGTTCCGTACGATCGAGGTTTAACTGATGATTCCGATATGGCTGTCTCCGCTGCTGATCAAAACAAACCCGCCGGGACGTCCAATTTAGTACCGGTTTTTGACAGTTAGAGAATCGCGGCCAATTTATCATCAAACATTAGTTCACAAACATGGAAACTACATCTGCTTAAAGAGAACATATCGTTCACGAACGAAAAAACGAACGAAATCAATTGAACTTTCGTGAATGATATTCAGCGCATAGTGGTGAAAGATTGTCTTGTTTCCACACCCTGCGAAATATGAATCACTCACACACTTTGCATCATGTTCTTTTATGAAAAAACTAATGTTGTCTCTGTTGTATTATTTCAGCAATGCTTATTCAATGAGATATGTACAGGTGAGGAAGAAGTGAGAGAGGGGGGCTTCATAGCCGCAAGGTTACAGAGTCCGCTTTGACAAGTAGGGTAGTCCTGGGTTCGGAACTCAGTAGAATCCAGGTCATTGCAAGTCAACAGACTTAAGCATGGATTTGTTCTTAGGCTCCCTACTAATCCTTTCTGAAATCTACAAAACCTCGGCTATGATCTCTTGACAAAAATAAGTTTTTCTTACTATAAAACTCCAAAAAATACATTTCTCCAGGTAACTGGGATAGTTGTTCCATTATTCATCTCATTAAGCCGGTATTCACGAAGAATGCACGGATTAAACACCAAATCAAGAAATCATTGAACAAATATACAAAATACGCTTACGTGCTCTTATGGAATCGGCCAGCATGGTATATTTAGTAAGCTTAGCTAGCTTTATCCTGAATTTTGTGAAACAAAGCATTTATCACAACGCTCCCATATCCATCTCAAAACTTAAATCACTTATCAATTATTCATCTCACGACGCCCCTATATTCATCACACTGGTAATCATGAAGTTCGTGTAGGTTACCTAGGTATCTGCTGCAGTTGTTTACGTGCAAAATTGGTAACAAAGGTAACCACTGCAGTGCTGTCGATTAATGTCATTTATGTCGGAATAATTCAACATTTTCAGTATGATATTTTCGTATTACCAAAAACTGATTTGGCAACTTTTGATTTTATTCAACGCAGTGAAAACAAATGAAAGGATTTGTAAAAATTCATCTCATATATTTCTGCTAATTCAAGGAGATTTGAGGTGAACATTTTAAAGATTAAAGTGTTCTTAGTGTAGCGAGTGATTTTGTCTAGTGATTAAAATAGAAAGTGGTTCGCTAGTGATGAAACAAACTTTGTTTGGCTGTTGAACGAGTCCCGTTGTAGCCATGTAGAATAATGCGCGGATTTTATTTTCTGAGATAGGTGGTTGAAATAAATGAGTTTCTACTATATGAGAAATCTAAAATGAACTAAGAAGAAGCCATTCCATGGTTTAGTTCAAGGTTGCATATTCAATTTCGGGGTGTCAATTCCATTCAATTTGCCGCGTGCCGATAGCTCACTCTACAAGTTTATAACTTGATGTACGACAAACTTGCAGTCCAAAAGTAATGCTACAAGTTTGTTGAAGAAAGAAATGCTCTTACTCTTGTACATAAAGTGTGAGAGCCTATATTCAGCGGGATGTTCGGCCAATATTCGCGGTGAATATTATAATATTCCCCTATAATTGGCGATAATATTGGTCGGAGGCAGCGAGGCTCGGAAAAGTAAACTTAAAAAGGAAGGGTGAAAAAACATACACACAAGCACGAATTACAATATTTATGTTACTTACTCGTAGTAGTGGTAATACTAACAATAGAAGTGCGGAATACAACAAATACCCGGGCGATCAATGTTTCTGGTCACAGTGATGTGTCCATAAAGAAAAAAGAGGAACGAGAAGACATTTGTCTGTATTAGTGGCGAAAAATAGGCAAAAAACACGAGCTTTCATGATGTGACGCAGATCTCCGTCAACGAGCAAATGCCATTTGAAGTGGTATTCCGTATTGTTAAATGGCACAGGAAGGAAATTTTTGTTTCGCAAACCATTTTTTTTTTGTGGACGCCAGAAGCACAGCACAAAGCAAAGGAAGGGGTGTGGTGCAAAAAATTGCTACACGAAGCGCTCATGCTGAAGATGAAGTGCGTGGTGAATTTTGATTTCGCTCTTTACATATATTGATGAGATTAATAAAATTTTATTTATTTTAGTTCGAGCATTTGATAGAACCATTACAAACTTTGATTGACACTTTTAAACTAATTTACTTTTTAATTCTATCACATTCACTTTCACTTATTACTTTTACGATATGCAAATACGTATTCCGACGCTTACTCAGTGTCTTCATTAGTTCTTACATGGACTAACACAGTCCATATGCCCATAACTTAATATTTTGCAGATTTAAATTTGTGTTTAACCTAATCATGAATACTATGTTTTATTATTTTTGGTCTTTCGACTTTTCTAGCGAGTTTTCTGAAATGTGAACTAGCTAGCTTAACCCGCATTTAAATCGTAGAATTATTTACAATTTTTATATTTACTAGATTATTTTTATATTTAATAGACAAACCACCCACACTTCTGCGCGGCCCCAAGAACATTTTTATTGTTTGCTAGTTTAACTCTGTCACACACATTTGTGCGTGGCCCCAACAGTCTTCTCATGGTTTGTTGTTTAAAATCGGATCTTCAACGTGTAATAAAATAGTTCCAATTTCCAATATGTTCAAACAAACATCAATGCTAATAATGTGCACTTTTCGTAGAAAAAAGTCAGATATTAAAAAGTAGACTTTTGGAGATATTCAATTTATAATTATTTTTTAAACTTTTTCTCAAGACAATTTTTTTTCTTATGGTGTATATTTTTCCTGAAACGTTGAAAATACTATCTACAATTTTGCTGAAGACATAACATAATTTCGAAAGTTTTGATATTATCGTTTCCTACTTTACCGTTATCGAATTGTGATAGATTGTAGTACCGTAAAACGGATTATCATTGATCAGCGGGGTAACATTGATCAGTTTCACCCTTCTCATGTATAGTTGAAATAAAACTGCTCTGTGATTACTTTTGCTAAATTTAAGTATAACATCTTAGTCTTGTGCCATTCGAGGTCTGATCGGTTGTATCGGATGAAATTTTTTATTGTTTTTTTTTTGTTCACACAACATTTATTTGACACGGCACAATACAAATTAATGTTTTACGGAGCCAATTCAATCTAATGCCTTATGGTCTAGAATATCTTATACTAAACTAAATCTAATACTAAAACTAACATGTTTTTTTTTATCCGAGATTCGTTTCGCTGTTAAATGGGCACCGTGATGCTCTTCAAATAGCTATAAACATGTATGTTTCGCTGGCAAGTTTCGCTGAGCGAGGATATCACGAATTGGCACATACGGCTGTATTCCTCGGGCCCTGAGGGTATCCAAAAGTAGAGATCTGACGCTTTTTATTGTTTTGATGACCAAATTTTAAAATTAATTTGACCGTTATTTTTCTTACTCTCAGTAAGTGCCAAAAAGCATTTTATACTAGTCGAGTATTGAGCAGTCAAGGAGATCGTGACGTCAATCCGGGAAGCGTCTCTGAACATGTTATCTAACATTTTTAGTTAAGAAATGTTTCAAAACTATTTGAAATTGAAACTGATCGAAGTTACCCCAGTCGCTTTTTACGCGGGTTTCTTTTTACGCGGTTTTTTTCACGCGGATTCCGGAATTTACGCGGTTTTTTTACGCGGATTCCGGAATTTACGCGGTTTTTTACGCGGATTCCGGAATTTACGCGTTTTTTACGCGGATTGCGGAATTTACGCGGTTTTGTTTTGTACGCGGCATGTATCCCCCGCGTAAAAAGCGACTTTAGTGTATTTTGTTTTTATTCGATCCGAATCTCAAATGGATAGTTTGTATCTGAAATAAGAACAATAAATCGTTCCCTGCACAAGAAACACTTCGAACTACATAATATTTTTCCATAGGAAAACGTTTCAGCGCTCATCACTGCCATAATAATGCTGTTTTCAACCATTATATTGTGACAGCTCGGCTATTATAGCGTTTGGTACTGCCAATAAAATAAACAAGTAGAATACCTTTCCGCCATTCTTGTTTTCATTTCTTCATCCTGCCAAAAACCTGACAGTCTTCGCACGTTCCAGCAATGATTCAAAACTCAAGAGCCGCAGCCAATTGCGTTTGCTACGGCGGGGCGTCATTTATTTTCCGCAATTTCGGCGGCTGAAAAAAGACGGGAAACCTCCCCCTAAATCGCTTTTCACACCACATTCACGCTATATAAAATAAAATATAAAATTTAAAACTGCTCATCAGCGTTCTGTCACTCCTGCTCTCGCTACATAACAAAACGCAACCACGGGCAGACAGCAAATTGCACAAAAATGTACAAAGCAGCTAATTGCATTATCGAGTCTAGCAACTTTGCAGTGTTTCCGCCCTATGGTACATTTTCGCTCACTTCCGCTGTCAAACGCGGGGTGGACGGGCTCTTCGGTTAGGCCCACCGCGGAGCGGACAGACGACGCAAACACGAACATCCTTTGGTACACGAACTTTGTTTCTTTCTCGCGTACCGTACCGTACCGTACGGGTATCCAAATGCCACTACAAGCCGCGCACTTCGCTGGTGGGGGAGATTGATGAGCAAATAAACATAAATTAAATTTTCCCTTGAAGCCTTCTGATCCCTACACGCTTTTGGCTGCTCGCGTTTGTAATTGCACCGTTAAATAGACACCGGGGGATTACGCGGGATATCGACCCGACCTGCGCTCCTGTTTTGTTGAGGCACGGAAACGAATCTTTTCTTCGAATTTTTTAGAGCTGGATGTAGATAAAGTATTTTCTATTCTGTAGCTAAATATTGTAGCTGTAGCTTGTTTAGTTGAAAACGACAAAACAACAAAGAGTTTGCATCACGTACATTCTACACGTAACCAATCCCTCTAAAGTTCAACGTCTCCACAGGAGTACCTAGGCAGGCTTCGCGATTCAAATTAGAGCTAGTCCCACTCGAACACCGTCGTTGCACTTTGGCACTCTAATCACGTGCCGGAAAAATCGCGACATGATGATGAATATAACCCACGCCAGTGCCACCCCTAATTGCGACTAAGGGAATGAGTCCGAAAGAACTTTTAATCAATCCTCTCCCTTTCCCACCCTACCGACTCCAAATTCAAACCACTCGACGCAGCATGACACACAGTTAAAGTGCAGTTGACCCATACTTAATGCCGAGTGCCGCTAGCAGTCGGAAAATTCGCTGCCCCTCGCCTCCCGCGCTGCGTGGTGCCCTCAAACTGTCTGCTCTGCTGCACGTTGCTGCTTCGAAGCGAAATTAAACCGCCCTCTTAGCTTCTGTTGCCGCTTCTGCTGTTCCACTTTAAGATTGACATTTTTCCAAATGCAATGTGAAATAAAGCCGGCCGGAACATGTGTTCGTTTTGGAAAAGCATTGGCTACGCTTTCCGCTCCCCAACAATCTGCCTTCCAACATTCGACGAACAACCAAGCGCCTCACTGCACCCTGCATAGTGAAGAGAAGTGAAGTTGTGCAAATTGGGTTCGCTTGACTTGTACTTCGGGTAGTTGAGCATATTAACTCTACCGCCCCCATCCTGACTATTTTCCAGGCTTCTTTCCCTACACTAGAGCCGACATCGTAACGGTCTAGCCGGGGTAAATTCATATCGAGCACGAAACTGCTTGTTTTGCAAATGCTTGCTAAGTGGAAAAGGGGTTCTCGATTTTAAAGTGCACGATCCAAATGGAGATGGAGTCTCCGTCTGAAGGCAATGAAAGTTACTCGGAGTAATACTTTAAGTTCAAGATTCTTTTTACAGAGGCTATTTTGAGCATTATTACACTGTAGGTTTCAGTTGGTTTTTGTTTACAACAGGAGCTGGAACGCTCTGATTGCTTGAGATGTGCAGCACAGAACTCGTACATATTGGATTCCCGTCTCTGAAAGGGTTCTGTTTTTGGTTAATTAAAATTAAACTTGTATCAAAAGTAGATACTAGTAAACTAATGACTTTTTTTGGGATAGTTTGTAAACTACTATCATCTAGTTGAAGTGTTCCGTATATATTATCTTTTAAAGAAGAATATGCCCTTTTTTCTATAGAAAAATGTGTTCTTTTTTAAATTGCAATACTTCGGATTCGCTCAATCCACTAAAATAACAAACTATTCTTAGAAGATTAGTTTGATAGAGCAATAGTACAACGAGTTGAAGCTAAGCTAACCTATAATAATTGAAAAAATATTAATAAAAAATAGCTGTAGAGGATATTGAATTGAAACCTGTTATTTTTTGAAAATATATTATCAGTAAATAGGTATAATTGCGACTGGACGATGAATTCTTACTTTACATAGCTTTTAGTCATTAAACTTTTTTTAAAACAACCGTTTTGGGGCGTTAGCTGCATTGTACAGTGTTGCGTTCAGTTTATGAAATACTGCGAAAATATAACACTGAAAACTAGAACTATTAATTTTATTGCGTCCTCAGCAATGGGTTGGTGTACATTATACACTTAAATTTTTTTTTACCTAAAAAAACGCTGAAATTCCGGAATCTGCGTTAGAAAACCGCAGAATTTCCAAAATCCGCATAAATTTCGAAATCCGCGTAAAAAACTCTATTTGCTAAACGTTTTAATTCATTTGTGCTAAATTGTTTCGAAAAAAAAAATGAATAGCTGTGCTATTTACGAATGCGAATCGAGCTGAATATGGAAGGAAAATAACTTGTTCATGTTATCAATCAATAATCAGTAACTGAATTGAGTTACCTCGTCGGACACTCTAAATAATCGTTTTGAACACGAAAAACCAATACAAACATACCGTGTAAAAACGACTTTGCTGAAAAATCCGTGTAAAAAACCACCTAAACTCCGATATCTGCGCGAAAAAAAGGCGTGAAAGAAACCTTAGTGTATATTAGGAAATGAAAAAATTAAAGCAGTCATTTAATTCGAAATAAGCTCATTATTTTATCAAAGATTTTGATTTTGATTCAAATTATTTTAAGCGTCAATGGTTGCTTAATAAAGTTTTGGGAAGCTAATAATCTTAACCCTCTAGTGCCCAGTGCCGCCTTTAGACGGTCTTCAGTTAAACCTCCAAAAAGCTTCAGTCAATACTCAAAAACATGTTTATAGAGATACATAGTGGTTTTTTCGAAGTCCGTCTAAGAATTATTTTGGGAACTAGAGGGTTAAAAAAGGGGTGAAGCATCACTTATCTCAGTTTCTATTGAATTAGTCCGATCTCGATCTCCTTTCACGGTAATAACTGAAAAAATGATTCCGGTTCGGTTTTTGAAGTAGAATACTTCTCTCAAGAAGTTTGACTACATAGGGATGTGAAATGAAAATCTAAAACCGAAAAAAGTGAAAAATATGTCCAATTTCAAATGCTAATAAATCGGTTAGTATTCGGTGGATTTCCTTCGTTCTTGCAGCAATAGATTGGAAAATCTTCTAAGATTCTTCCCAAAATAAGATAATTGTAATTTTATTTTTCACACTATTGTACTATTGAAAATAGTCAAGCCTTGTCAAAACGAAAAATTCGACCTCTGATTGGTCGTTATATGCTTGCTTCCCAAGCACGGTCGACAGGATCATATACCTTGCAATTGAAAACATGCTATTTGGCCTATATAAGAGCCTGTTTCAGCCGGAGCCGCTCATAATAGTTCTAGACAGCGACAACAGCAGTCGTCCTTCCTTAGCAGCAGCACTAGCCCTGTGGTTGATCACCACGTCTCAGGAGCAGCGCGGTTTTTCTCAGCGTGTGTCGCCAGACAGCCATTATTCCCCCCGTGTTGGGGCAGCATGAAGATTGCCATCAGGAAATCCAATTTCGGAAATCAAAATGCTTTTTTCAAGGCAAATAAACAAGTCATTGAAGGTTAATAATTTTTGTCAACGCACGCAAGCATTCTGTGTTGCATCCTAGCAATTTAAATTTGTCGCACCCGTCTAATTTACTGAATGTGAAATAGCTTCCACAGTGCATGTTGTCCGTGTATCTTAATTCCCCCAATGTTAGGGCAGCTCAAAGGTTGTAATTAGTAACCAACTTCGAACCGCAACATGCTTTTTTCAAGGCAAATAAACAAATAATTGAAGGTTAATAATTTTCTGGCATCAACACAAGCAGACATTCTGTGCGGGATGCAATCAAATTCTGTTGTAGTTGTCTAATTTTTACTTTATTTAGTAAACCCCCCACTGTAGGGGCAGCGCAAAGGCTGCGATCAGCATAACCGACCTTGAATAATAAACTGCCCTGTTAGACCGCATTCACAAAAAAGTTAGTTCGACTATGCAGAGCTAATATGAAGTCGATTCAATCAATCAGCAGTAACAGAATTTCGTCGTCTCCCAGTTGCCAAGTTGCAACATGATGCAACACGCAACAGCGAGCAAGCGAAATCGCTTGATGTTATAAACCGCAATAAGATACGGGTTAAAATCGTTGCGTGTGTAAGAGCACCATCGGTGTTTATTCGCTGGATACAAAAATCAAATGCGAATTGTGGAATAATTCGTCTAAAGAACATAAGGAAATGGTAAACCTGAACTGAAAGGCGTGGCCTATTACGTAGCACCCTTCGTCTATAAAAGAGTGTTTCTGGGAAAACTAGCTACATTCATTAGTCGGAAGGTGAACTGGATGGACCGTTCACAACGTTGAACGCAGTAACAGCAGATATCGGCACTCAGCAGTAACAGACCATAGCAGCGGGTCGCGCCTGTGGCTGCCTTCACTGCCTTCACAAATCACTTGCCCTGTGGTTGGTCACCACGTCTTAGGCCTCTGCCAGACTGAACGCCAACGCGAGCGATCGGGCGAGATTTTTGCGGTACATCAGCCGGCACTTCCTCTAATGGAAAAGTGGGATCATTTTGTTTAGAAGAATATTACTGTCGGTAATATTACAGAGATGCGATTGCATCATATCCGATATGGAATTGAACAATTGTTTTTTTGAGGACAAATAAAACACTTAATTTGAAGAGTTAATAGCTTTGGGTACCAGTAGCAGTATGGTAACAGCCTCAGCGGTAGGTGCAGCCGGTACTTCCCTAAGGCCGATGAAATAAGGAAGTAAATGGAAGCGGCACGGCGAAACAGTTCGGGTGTTCTTAGACGCGCGTCATTTTTCGAACGATAGCGGCGGTATTAGCGGTAGATGCATTTGCCAATACTTACTCCAGCCGTGTCTAATTTTCGATGTGAAAACACCTTTCTATTGTGTTGGGCGTGCGCATTAGGCCTCTGCCAGGCTAAACGCGATAAGCGGCGCGAACCGATACGCCGGCCGTAGGTTAATTCAAAGCCGTAAGTAGAACTGTGTAAAAGTATTCTACTTCAACCTTGCGGTCGTGGCTTTGCACACAACCCTCCTGTAATTTTCTTGTTGTCACCGTAAGGTGAGATTCTTAATAAGGCCGTAAACAACATACCTTGGCTTGCAGACATGGACCTGAAAAAAATCATCAAGATTTCCGTCCTCTGTGCATCGTCCTTATTACGAAAATACTCATAGTGGTCATTGTTTGGTCATTTTAGGCTGTTTTCCGGAAACCTTGAATTTCAAGATTGCGTCATATTAGGAGTTGGTCATTTAGGGTTATTTTTCAGAAACCAAAAGTCACCATATGGAACTTAAAAAAGGCGTCTGGGATTGAGTTGCAGTCTCCCGGGTATCATCTCAATTCCAGTAGTACCGTATTAGGCGGCAAAAACGTGCGGACATTGACACAAAAGATCAAAAAACTACTGGTTGCAGTGGGGTTGATACAAAATGAAAATCTCACCCTGGATGGCAACGACTGGCAGGGCACTTCGTATTTTACTTCCCCAACGATGGAAGTGAGCTTCTAGGTGAAGTTTTTTTCACACACTAAGCTCCCTAAGAAGGTGCTGCTATGGCCGACAATCAACGAGAAGGGGATGTCAAAGCCGCTCTTCTTTCGCTCCGAACTCGCCGTGAATGAGGGAATTTTTAGTACGAAGTGCCTGCCGAAAGTTGCGTTTTCATCAAGAAGTACCATAAGGGCTTGGTGTGAAAAAAACTTCACCTAAAAGCTCACTTCCATCGTTGGGGAAGTAGAATACGAAGTGCCCTGCCAGTCGTTGCCATCCAGGGTGAGACTTTTTTCCCCACTGCGACCAGTAGTTGTTTGATCTTTTGTAGCTTTGTCCGCACGTTTTTTCTGTTCGCACATTTTTTTTATTCTTTTGCAGGGCTACCTATTGAGTAACCTGCTTCGTGTTATAGTGCTTTTTGTCTTCTCCTTCAGACCAAGTAACCTATCAAATCCTCCTGCATTATCATTCTAACAGCGTGAGACGTGATATAGTCTATGATATTATCGAAACTTTAGACCAATGGTTATTACATCTTGAGGGAAAGTTATAGTGCTTTTTGTCTTCTCCTTCAGACTTAGTAACCTACATACACATTTTGGCATTAGTGATTTATTTTCTTTGAACGATATGAAGTGGAAAATTATTCTTATTTTTATTAATTTTTGGGAACCATTAGTCGACTAATCTTTCTAGTTTTTGTAATAGTTTTTAGTCCACGTTTAATTACATGTTCAAATTATTTTACTTATATAATTTTCAGTTTTTTTCATAATAGTTTATAGCATTTCTCATTCATTCTCGTATTCAACCTTTTGATTTTTACCACTTTATATTGTTTTTCTACGTTCTATTGCAGCCAAAGCCTCACAATACTTCTTCATTTATTTATTTCGCCAAGCAAATGTAGACTACATACAATATTTCATTACAATTGTTACTTATAGTGTTTTACAATGTTCTTCTTACGTGCTAAGCATTATTTCTAGTGTAATTCAGACAGTTTTAAATTTGTTTTTTTTACATTGTTTTGCCAATGATTTCTTGTAGATTATACTGACGCATCATTCGATTTTTGGGACCATTTTTTGCATAATTAGTTCTGCACTTTGTTTCTGAAAAAAGTTTTCTTGTTCTAAGATGCCGTGAAGGTGTATAAAAGCTGAGTTGTGAAGGTAATGCAGATGAGTCTATACGATTTTTTTTGTTCACACAACATTTACAGTCTCCCCACGATTATGGATCACTTAAGAAGATGTATGAATTCAAAAAATCATTTCTGACCAATTTTATTATTCATAAGTAATCTCTTAATGTTTTCAGTCATAGAAATATGTAATCTTTCACTTCATTGAGTATTTGTTTCCATATTTTGTGAATATTTCTCAGAAAGTATATTTATTTCATAACTAACCAAATACACAATTATAGATCACTTTTGAAAGCGGTTTTAATTATGAGCCAATTCGCATCATATTATGGATCAGCATAATAAAAACAGCTTTTGGCAACGAATTTATTCAATAAACCTTATTCAAATTATGTAATTTGAAGAAAAAACATATTTTAAATCGTATTAAAGATCCCGCATGGCCTGGCCACATTTTATGTGGCTTTTGAGGGTGCAGTTAGATCGAGAGTCCAGGTCTGTCGCTTCCGAAGATAGCAATCAACCATTATATACGGTACATCATAACAATTTCCCGCTTTACGTAGCTTTCCTGTCCCTCGTGCCTTAGAAATAATATTTTCCAAAGGCTCAGCACTGTTTAGCTTCCGTTTAGAGCTCAAAAGAAGTTGAGAGGGGTTTGTAATTGGTGAAAATCACATTTGAATCGGAGTGTTTCATATTTATAAAGAACTATCTTGTCTCGGTCCTTATTATGGAACACTTAGAAAATAACTAGTTTTTACAGAAAAATCGTTATTAACCATCAACATATTGATGAATCGTGAAGAACTTACCTTGATCTTTGTGTATGAGTTATTTTTTTCACGAGAATTAGCGATAATATCACATATGAACCTTATGAATGATAAGCGTGCTACTTACGCTGATTGAGAAAAACGACAAATATTTTGATAGATTCTGGAAGACAATATTTCACGCTTATGAAAAACACATCAATCTAGGAATAAAAACGATGTTTTCTGTGTTCAAAGCTAGCAAATATGGCATAGTTTACTGCAAAAATGTTACATGCCTTCGAACCGTTAGTTTAACTGAGTTAAGTAACATGAGACACAAAAGTGATCCGTAATTGTGGGAGTTCCATAATTGTGGGGGGAGTGTATTTGACACGGCACAATACAAGTTTATACGATTTGAAATAATGTAATTGACGAAAAATAGCATTGCAAATTCGCGGCGTTGTTTAAGTGTTTTCAGATTCATGAGCATGCAACGTGCTTTATACGATGGCAGAGGAAATGCAGTCCAATTCAAGTTACGGAGCACGTATAGAAGGAATTGTTTTTGGACTGATTCTACACGTTCTTCGTGTGTGGCAGCATAAGGATTCCATAAGAGATTACAATATTCTACAATTGGTCTAACATATGTAATATACAATAATTTGATAGTGTACGGGTCTTGAAAATTGTGGCTGAACCGCTTAATAAAGCCCAGAATACTATTTGCTTTACTTATGATGGAGTTATAGTGTTCTGTAAAGGTTAGCTTGGTGTCTAGGATTACTCATAAGACCCTAACAATCTTGCATTTTTGTACAGTTTGATTTCCTAAAGGTGTTACAATAAGTAGTATTTCAATTTTTCGACTGAATGTTATTGCGTTACATTTCTTGACATCGAGTTTGAGTAGGCATTTATTGCTCCAAGTGTAGAATAAGTTGACTTCTTTCTGAAATTCTTCTGCGTCGCTAGAGTTGCTGATTCCCATGAAGAGTTTCATGTCGTCTGCGTAGATCAATATGTTTATTTTTTTAGTATGAGGGAAATATCATTTACATACAATATGAAAAGAGGTGGACCCAAATGCGAACCCTGGGGTACAGTTCTATGCATTTATTTTGACCATCTCTCTTTTTTGCACATTGTTATGCATTTCTCTTCGTCGTATGATTTCTTCTATTGTTTTGTTTTCCAGCACGTTTTTTGATTTCTTGATATTGAAGGAGCATTTGATAATACATCTTATACATTTCGCTATTAAAGGGGTCAGAATAACTGTATTATTGAATGGAAATTGGCGATGCTAAAAGATCAAGAAATCTCTACTGATCTCGGGTCTTCAGTTGTAGACGAACTTCATACAAGGCTAGCAGGACATGGGTACGAAGTGATTAGCTTTGCAGACAATGTAGCCATAAAAGTTCGTGGGAAGTTTGATGACACGATATCTAATCGGTTACCAAGCCTACTCTAGAATGAGCTCAAATTTAGTTCGCAGAAAAAGTCAAACATCTCGGCGTAACTTTGGAAAACAAACTGAATTGGAATTCCCGTCTAGACAAGGTTGTTACTAAGGGTACAAATGCCCTACGAGTTTGTAGCAGGCCCGTGGGAAACTACAACCCAAAACTGGATTTATTCGGCAATCACAAAAGTCTCACTTATATGGTGCCCTAAAACTAACGGGGTATCCGCTTGGTAAATTGCAGAGGCTTACCGTAGATCAATAACTGCGACAATAAAAAGTACACCATCAGCTGATTTGGAAGCTCTTCCCTACATGCTACCCTTAACAGAAGCAAAGTAAAATCTTGGTACTACATTCCGATGCGGAACTTGACCTTCTGTTTTTTATACACAAACTTTGCAGCCGACTGTTTAGTGTACAGGACAACTGCGGGGCTAGCGCTATGATCCTTCTGACACTAACAGTCTCTCCCTAACCGAGAAGAGCGACTTTGACATCCCTTTCTCACCGATTGGTCACAGCTTGGTGTGTGAAAAAATCTTCACTTCCATCGTCGGGGAAGTAAAATACGAAGTGCCCTGCCAGTCGTTGCCATCCAGGGTGAGATTTTTTTTGTATGAGCATCATTGCAACCAGTAGTTTTTTTATCTTTTGCGCTCTGCAATTTGAACGTTATAACAATGTTTTAGACAATAACCTGGCTGGTCATTTAAGGATCCTTCAGGAATTCAGACTAAACTCCGATGCTAAAGTAATAGAAGATTGGATGACAACGAAATCAAACTATGACATTACCTTCAAAGTATTTAGTTAAATAAAACCGCTATGAATGGGGAGGCAGGAAGGCCAAATCTGCGTCAAGGTTTCATATGTTTACACTGATGGATCTAAAATGGGTAAAAATATTGAAGCCGGAGTGTTCGACCCTGGAATCAGTAGAGCTATATCAATGAGACACAGTTCAACGGTTTTTCTAGCATAAATTCATATCATTACTGAATGTAAACAATTGTTTAACAAGGGAACAAGCAAGTCTCCTTCAGACAAGCAACTTTTGATGCACCTAAAGCTCTTACATGTAAATCGAGGCTAGTGTGGGAATGCGTTCTTCCTTCGAGACAATCGGCAGTAAGAACAAAGTTACTTGGCACTGTGTGCCCGGCCATTGTGGCATTGAAGGAAATGAAAAGGCCGACAGCCGAGCAAGAGAAGATTCAGCATCAAATTTTACAGGTTCCGAACCATTTTGTAGAGTTTCTGATTGTGCAGTCCTCAGACTGAATTTAGATCTGGGAAATGTCCATGATAGCTGGAAGGGGAGCTCCGTAGCCGCAAGGTTACAGAGTCCGCTTTGGTGAGCGGGTGGTCATGGGTTCGAATCTTAATAAAATCAATCCATTTGGTTGTCAAAAGGACTTTAGCATGGATTTATTCTCAGATTCCCCACCACGTATCCTTCCTTCAATCTGAATTCTGCAGTACCCTCGTTGACTCTTCGTCTAACAAAAATAAGTCCCTATTATAATAAAAACTGGTGTGAGTAACATATGAAAGTTCTCTCCAAAGAATTTGTAAACTAGGCGATATGCTTAGGATGGACAGAGACTCGGTATAGTAGAGCAGTAAACTTGAAAAGGAAAGGTAAAACTTACACGCAAGCACGGATATGAATGATAAGCGTATCTCTTTACTTCAATAGTGATACTGCCTATAATATGAAGTGCGGAGTACAGAAAACACCTGGGCAATATCACAATAGATCTAATCTCTGGTCGCAGTGATGAGTCCACACAGAAAAAAATGGTAGCTGGAACGCCATAGATACATCCCAACAAGTTAACATATGCTCTGCAATTGTGGAGTATTGTTCAACCGAAGTAAGTTCGGAAAAGAGCTACTAGAGCCCCTTGAAACTTGGAACTATGATCCCTCGAAATTTGGCATTATGATCTCGGTATTAGACTTCATAAAACGAGGTGATCCTAACTGGGAGCGGGTACTATGTCAACCAATGTCCCTCACACCTTAATTGTGATATGATATTTGACTAATACCAAATCAAAAATGAGTCTCCATTAATGGACGTTGTGTTTGGCTCTACGACAAACAAAATATATATATTTACATTTTCATTTCATTCTAACTTGAAGTTTCTTAATTCCATTATTTGGCTGGTCATGCTGAAGGCGAATGCACTTCTTTTACCTAACTTATTTTGTTTGCAACTGTTTTGCTTTAGACCTAATTTCTATTATCTTACTGTTTGGTCCATTTAATCTATTAAATAAAAATAAGTTGGTGTCTGTATAGCGGCGTTTCACTTTAAATAGAATTAACGGATTTGAATGATTTTTTGTGTGTTTGTTTTGTCTTGATCTTCGACGAGTTAATAAGCCATAAAAATAATAATAATCAACTGATAAAGTTTGAAAAAAAAAAAATTGAAATACATTTTCACCTTTTCCCGCCTTTTACTCCAAAAACAACGTCATTAGACTACTATGATTGCAAGCTATGAGCGGTAGACAAGCTGTTAGCGTCGTTGTTGAGTAAACAAGCACCTGTTGATGATTCTCATATAAAGTGATATTCGTTTTCGCTGCCTACCACACCTTTTCTATGCGAAAGCGCTATAGCGTGGTAGCAGCAAACTCGACATGCATGTGAATACTCTCAACGTGGCTTTGATTTTATTCAAGGGCATATACTTGATAATGTAAATTAAATTTCTGGCTTATTTGAGCAAAGTTGCATATAATCGTTTTATTTATCTGATTAATGAAAAGAAAGAACAAGAATAACACTACATGTGACCCTCCCAGCTGGTCTCGAGGTACGATGCTGGCCTAACAAGCCAGTTGTCGTAGGTTCGAGTCTCGGCTCGGGAGAGACTGTTAGTGTTAGTAGGTGGATCGTAGCGCTGGCCCCGCAATTTTCCTGTACACTTAACAGTTGGCTGCGAAGTCTGTGTATAATAAACAGAAGGTCGAGCTCCGAATCGGAATGTAGCACCAAGGCTTTGCTTTGCTTTTGTGCGATGATTTAATTTACCATTGCTCGGATCTAATCAATCTGTTCAATTTTCTCTAAAATGCACACTGACTTAGATCATTGACATATGCTCATGCTGCAAAGTTTCTGTTAGCTGGTAAAAGAAACGTGTAGTTTTTGCTTCTCAACAAACATTGATTTCTGTTCATGTTTCGTTAAATAGGCACTATTGCATTCCTACAAATCTCTGGATTTACAATTAATTGTTTAATGTTGAATTGAAAACTATAATGTTGCGAAGTGTCAATTGCACTGTGCTTAGGCAGCAGATCTGCCTCAAAAAGCAGATAAAATATTAATGTCATTGAAGCGAAAATTTCGAAGCTCCGTGTACCTACCAATTTACCATTTAATTTCAAACGTCTGTATGTACCTTCGCGCTCCGCAGCTGGGTGATATTCGATAATGCCCGAAGCCCTGATAACTGGTGGCATTAAACCTCAAACATGCATATTCTCGCATAAACAGCTCACATGGTCACTTGAAGAACAATTCGTATAATGTATGCTTAAAAAAGAAAAAATACCCGTAAAATGGTTGGCCATTAGGTTTTGCGAGAATTTTTGTTTAAGACAAAACCATATTGTCACTATGCCATGGCAATAACGAAAGTCAACTGGAAAGTTATAAAACGTTAAATTGATATTTCCCGCCCTTCTGAGATTCTGAGAGGTTTTCTGTGAGTTTTAGTGAGTAACGATTTTTTGTTGCCTTTGATCGGAAAAATTCGAAACAAGTTTTCATCACCGGGGCGTACTTAAACGATAGCCTTCAATTTTTTTCAATACTTTATGGAATAGTTCTATGCGATTTTCGTATTGGTTTCTGTTGATGCCACTTAAATTCAACGTCGGTTTTTGTTAATTTGTGCTGTGACTGTTTTTCAAAAAAAAAGAAGACACTGTCGGTACGTAATAACATAATAGATTAAAAATAAAAATGTGTTTTTGCAAGAATTCTGAGGAGTACTCATACTGGTTTCAGTTGGTTTCGAATAATTTACTTCCACATGTAGTGGGAATGCTTCCTAACGAAGATGCCGCTAAGGGTATATTATAAAAGGAATGTTCCCTAATCTACATGATCAAACTGATTCTTGCATATCTTCCAGTTGACTTTGACAAATGTTTGCTGTGGTCGAAGTGTTTTTTGTTCAGATGAAGTTGTTGTAAGTGGAATGTTCAAATACTTAACATGCCGTTGAATTAAAATTAAAATCGTTGTTTTTGTTCCAGTTTTGCGAGTTAAGACACGAGTAGTAGCAGGTCAATGAAAGTGTCAGGCTCCGCAACACTGTAGATAAAATATTAGAAAGTCAGGAAATATACGAGTCCCGAAGGGAAGTTGATCGGTTAAGAACAAGACGAGCTCGAAATGCGCCGACGTTCGACACCCCATATATCTCAGAATCGTCAGTTACACACTTAGTTTTCATAGTCTTTAAACGAGTCTTGAACAAAAGAAAAAAAAGTATAGTAACTTAAACACTCAATTGAGAGAAAAATGCTAATCAAATATTTTAAAATACAACTGTTTTATAGATTCAGGGTAAAATTTACCACCGAACAGGTGCATTGCTGCCACTACCCGGTGGCAAATGTCCTTGAGCGACAATTCTGATAGGAAACTGCAAAGGAGAAATCGTAATAATCCCGCGTATCCCGATTACTCCTACCGATTTGCCGTTTAATTTTAAATGTCTGCAATTTCCCGTGCGTCGCGCATTCGCGATGAATATTGATAAAACCCAAGGACAGTCACTGAAAATTTGAGGCATAAACTCCGAGTATTTATGCTTCTCACATGGACAGCTGTATGTCGCATGTTCACGTGACCCGGACCCCGACATTGTGGAGCAAACCAAAATCGCCTTTTACGCGGGGGATACGTGCCGCGTAAAAAAAAACCGCGTAAATTTCGGAATCCGCGTACAAAAAAACCGCGTGAAAAGCGACCTTAGTGTATATAGAAAGTGGCTGAGACCGCCTTGACCACTTTTACTTTACTTTATTTGCATTAAGCCAAGCTTTTGAATAATTGAATAAATAACGTAATAATTTCAGAATATTCAAAAAAATGACTGTTTATTTTCAGACATGTATTGAAATAATTTTATTATGGTTGAAAGGTGCTTCATAATGTTCAATTAAATAAAAACTCAGAATTTTACGAGCGCTGGATTGAAAAAAACTAAAAATACTACCGAACTAAAACATATCTTGGGTTTGTTTTTCTTTAGCAGCAGTTAGATATTTCAGTTTTTGCAATACAACAATCAATAAAACTCAAGGCGGCGGTACGAAGTTTGCCGGGTCAGCTAGTTTGTTTATAAATGGGTTTTGTGCATTCTACTGGTTTGTTATTTTAAATGCTTTAGATATTTTTTTCTATTTTCAACTTTTTTTTTGAACCAATTTCATATTTGGATCCAACGAACCATTTGAACATTATGTCGTTGGTTGTTCAGCCGCATTTTAATTTTTTTTCTAGTCCTCCTCTTTTAAAGTTCTCCTTTTTATTTTTATGTTACGTTTTCTAGTCGTTTAGTTGTTCTTCCGTTTCTGTTTTTTGCGATTATGTCATGCCATTTGGACAAACAACTAGGATTTCCCAAATTTTGATTACTCTTGATTATTATAAACTCTCCCTGTCCAAAGTTTATAACAAGTTTTTAACATCAAATTATGACCAAAATTTTCAAGAATTCAAAAAAGTAACTGTGATTTGTCTCCCGACTTACTCTTTATTTGCACTTTGCAGTTTTTGTTTGATTTTTTTTCGGATCCTGCGCTGTTCGGAGAAAACATATTGTAAAGTATGTTTGAAAAACGTAATCTGGAGATCTCCCTGCAACACAACTACCTACGTCGAAAATCTAAGGATATTGTAATTTTCCGGTTTACTGGTGTCTCATCAGAAATATCACTAAATCTATAACTTATCTTGATTATTTATTTATTTTATTCGCCTTATCATGGGTGTTAAGAGCTTTAAACCATCCTAACACCCTTATTCCTCAGTTCCATTCCCTAACAACGTAAATCGTTGTGACACCGCCGCAACCGACCTGCGATTAGTTGCGAATGACGAAGTCAGAGCAGATTACACTCCTCAATCACACGCCGCAAACCGTATGCACTGCTAAGTGGAAGAGGTTGGGGTCAGGCTTACAAACCTGAATTCATCAAAGCGTTCTGTTTGCCTCCAATCAACCGCCGATACCGGGACACGTTCCGTACAGTGCTGCTACGGTACGACGTCGCGAAGGGTGAGTCAGTCAGGTTCCCAACTCTGGGTTGGGACGAACGATCGAATACGGCTGAGGGTTTCCGATTGCACCCTTCCCTCCGGTAGAGCTCCTTCCAGCATACCAGACCGGTGTGTAGATGGTTGAACGGATAAATATTCATGTTCGTATGATGCGCAAAAAAAAGGCAGCGCTACCGTTCGGTTCGGCTCGTTCACCACCGAAATACGAGGGGTAGCGGTAATTGCAGTGTTTGTTTCCGAAGGAAGCAGAAAGAAGGATATGATTTGCATACCTCCGCACGAATGGGGATCAGTAATTGTCTTCGTGGTGTAGCACATTAGAAGGGAAATTTTCTGTGGCAGTTTTATTTATGCATAATTTTGTTTATGATAATGTGACACAAACGGATCAGTGGCGCAATTCTAATGCTCGCTTAACGGACTTGACGATAGGCCATAGTGGAAGGAGAGGGGTTTGACGGCAATCAGATAGGCACAATGTTTTTGAAAATCTTTTAAACATTAGGGTTTACGTTACGAGAGTTAACATTTTGAATTTTGGAATTCAATGGTATTTTGAATGCGAAGCCGTTCTACGCTTGGAACATGTCTACGTGCTTTGAAAAAGTTCTGGCTAATTGACACTTCTGCGCTAATTGCGTGCTATGATAATCTTCGTTTCTTCTTTCGTCCCCCGACCTGAACGCTATAATAATATTCATTTTTTTCACTAAACATAATTATGCTTCGAAGTTGATTCTATC
This sequence comes from Wyeomyia smithii, assembly GCF_029784165.1. Classification (NCBI taxonomy): domain Eukaryota; kingdom Metazoa; phylum Arthropoda; class Insecta; order Diptera; family Culicidae; genus Wyeomyia; species Wyeomyia smithii. The sequence goes on along the minus strand of NC_073695.1, from coordinate 206,534,118 downwards.
GGATTGACCGTTCATAGCAAGGTGTGAAAATTTACATTGAGCTGGAATATGAAAAAAAAAGTCCTGTCGCCTTTGTGTGACGGCTAAGGCAACACCTGGTCAGTATTTGAAATAATAGGATTCATGTTTTGACTTGAATTTATTCAATTACAAAATTTGTTACTAATTTAATCAACTTTAGTTTGAATGAGAATCGATTCTCATACCCATTTGTGTTCCTGTCTTTGGTATTTCTTACCATAATGTCTGGGTTTGTTTAATAGATATGCAATTATTGATGTGACAAAATTTCATTGAAACCTGAAACGGTGTTGCCAACTTCATAGACGAGTTTGCGTGAAATCCCCCCGAAAACAAATCAAACTTTGCATCCCACGTTTACCGCCCTTTTTGCTCAGTACTAATCAAGCCGCACCCAGATGCGGCCAAGTGTCTCTTGGGTGGGAAATCAATGCCGACAGCAGGCATCCATGTCGAAGCTCAGTGATACGTGTAACTAAGAAACACGAACGGAATACATTTTCGCACCGGCACACAGAACTTCCGAAGAGTCTGATCCGCTACGTACGGGGCTCTCGCAAACATAGCCAGCACACGCAGACCGACAGCCGGGACGAATCGTAGTCCCAAAGGAAGACGGATGAGTTGCCCATCGATTTGCTAATTGATATCGACAGTTCGGTGTTGCACTGAGAAACATTTCTACCCGCATATGGGGCCGAACGAATGAGATTGATCAGACATCCTGGCAAATAACGAAAAAAAAATAAGGAAAACGTTATTTGTTTGACATAGGTGGGACTAATTTGGTAAAATTAGACACTTGAAACGTCGTTGACCTAGCCATTTTTAATCGACTAATGAAAAGCAATATGTTTCTGTTAGGATTCTCACACCTACGATGACTGGTAACGACAGTCGCTTGTCATTGATGCTTTTCAAGAGCAACTCTCCTGCTGAGGATGAAAATATTTTATCGCCCACAAGCAATTCACCGTTTTCGTTGATAAATGGCATTGCGGAGGCGGTATAATATAAAATAGTAAATATCGTACCCGTAGAATGGACCTAAAATGACCCCTTTAACGGCTGTTTACTCTACAGCCTCAGTACAAGGCATTGAGTATCATGTTGGTGGGTGATGCAGAAGCTTATCAGTTATCCTTCTGTAAGCTAAAAGGGTGATTCAAAACTTCGCCAGTGGGCTTTTGGTTCGTGTTTAGGATTTAGCCCAATACGCAGACTGTAGGGTAGGGTGTCTTGAAAATCAGTTAATAATAGAAAGGACAAACATGAATGAGAGAATAATGTTTTCAAAACAAAGATTTAAAATATTATATTACAGGTTATGGAATTTTTCAGACGCAGAGAAGCTTCAAGGTTACAGAGTCGGCTTTGACATGCAAGAAAACCTGTCTGATTTTTTTGTTCCATTCATACTTAAAATCGCTATAGTTGTTCTTTATCCGAAAATTTTAGATCAGTATTTTTTGACGTAGAATTACGTCTTACGAAAACAGAAACGGAAACTGTCCACTTTTTCCTTTTTTCTTACAACAATCGATTGGAAAAATAGTTACGCGACCACCAAAATGCGAAGAATTGCGATTTTGTGACACTAACCGCAATTGGTGTGCAGCCGGACTTTTGTACTATTGGAAAATGTAGAGCCTTGTCAAGCGCATGTTTCGACCAATCAGAGCTAAAACAAGGCCTTCTTCCCCAGCACAACCGACGCTAAAGTATACAAACGACCTCATAACCGACTTGTTGTTGTTGTTTCACTCGCTCTAGTCGACAAAGACACACCACTCTCAGTAGTGCAGAAATTTAGTTTTCATTGTATTACTGATTACATTGATCACTGCATCAAAAGGACGGTTAACGCTTACTGGAAACTGGCTTGATGCGCAGCTCGCAGAGCGCCAGCTGATTTTAGCGCAGCAAGGTTGAGCAGGCGACTCATTCAATGGCAGCGTTCCACAGCAGACGAACCAACCGGCGGGCTGCAGCACTGCACAGTATTGCTGAACGTGCCCGGACATATTAGTAATCTGGACCGGATCTGTCGCGTCGCGTTTGCTTTCAGCCATTTGACCTCTCACCAGCCTGGCCAGATTTACGGATCTGGCAGACAAAATCTACGGATATTCTAACTTATCTATGGGAATCTAGAGATTTTTTAGAATATCTACGGAAATCTACGAATTAAGTCAGTTTGCTATCCTGTGATGAATGTATAAAATAAATTTGAAAATCCACCAACCATCCGATTCCATTTAAAAAATATGGCTGTTAGTGACCATGCTTGTCTTTTCTCCTCAGAAAACCTCTAGAGTGCAGGAGAACATCTTGCACGGCGAAAACAACTGCCGTCACACTGAAGAGCGAATCAACGCTCATGCTAGAAGAGAGCGACAAACGATTTTTATCTGCTGAGCTTCCTGAACGCACTGCGGTAAAATCTGAAATCTCTCTCTTGCGAGACAATGAACTATGGTGTACTTTCTCACACGTGTGGACATCACGCACAATAATTACACTGTAGAGCTATCTGCGGTGCGTTTCACAGTTGGTTTCTTGAGCATGGCAGAAGAGGAAAAGAGATTGGGAGAAAAAAAATAGACTGCGTTGCTCGTGCCGCTCATGCCGGTCGAATTTACTCTGGTGGAATTCGTTTTCGCATTGTAGCTACACGAGGACTACATTTTTGCCCGGTAGGTTTTTTTTCACCTTCCGGACTACTCGCCAGTGGACACTGTTGTGTACTTCTGCGTTTTCTCTGTAGAGTGATTCACCCCTCTTGCTTCTATCAGATTTCGGGTGAGCTGGAAGTGTGTTTGTCTCTCTGTAAGCTGGTTGAGACACTTTGGAGTGAGAAAGAAGCAGTGTGATGAAAGCGTTTGCTACACGCAGACACATACTGGAAGGGAAGTACGCGGTGAATTTTTTCTCCCTTTCACATACTGAGGAGAATGAAAAGCATGTTAGTGACATAGAAATATGTACTTTATTTAGCCTTTCATTCGAAATTTTACCAAAATGAAAAAAAAAAAAATGCGCTGACATCTCTGCCACTCACAGCTGTGAGTGTGCTGTATGATCATTATGTCTCGTTTGCAGTGTGTGCGGAGCGGAGAATAACAAGAGAACTAGAGTTATCCCTTTTTTTTTTTTTTTATTTTCGCTTATTTTCCGTCGGTCTAGTTCCGCCACTGTTGTGGCCAATCACCGACGCCCAGGGAGGCGACTCCACACCCAGGACCCTAACTCACGACCCGTTTATTAACGGACCAGCGCCAACGGCTTTACTTCCTCATGCGATGGAAGGCGTGATCCCAGAGATTTTTCGCCTCAGAAAATCTCCCGGTGTCGGCTAGGATTGAATCTAGACCAGTTGGGTTGGTTGTGAGTGGATCACGCCACCTCACAACCATCGACACCTATGTCGGCGGTGGGATTCGAACCCAGGCGTCGAGCGTGGTTGGCGGAGACGTTACCAACCACACTAGGCCCCCGCTCGAGAGTTATCCCTTGTCAATCCAAAATCAACGCCTTTCTTTAAGGCGAGTGTATTCCCAAACCTATTGCAAAAAATACATTAACATAAGATCGCAATTCTGGGTTAACCTTGCGATCGTGTCTTATAAACAACATTTTCAACTGGTTGTTTGGCATTTAGGGTGACACTTTCAGTCATAGAGTTGCCCAAAAATCGACCTTTTTAATATACAAAAAATTAGTAACTTTGGCATAAAAAAAATATTATAAGCCTTTTTAAAAATATATCACTTGTACTTTAAAGAACTAAAACCGTGCGAAAATTATAATATAAGCCGTTTTTAACCGGTTTGGAGGTTTTGAGACTCAGGAGTCCCTATCGTTTGATTTTTTTTTGATTCTTCAGTAAATCATTTTACTATGGAGACAGAACTTTCAAATCCCGGATATCCACTAGAACCACCATGCGTCTCCATTGGCAAAAGCTACTGCGAAGCAAAAATAGCGAACAATAGACTCTATGAAATGGATCTTGAAAATTGGGTTTCATAAAAAGCAAAATGCAATTTGTGTCATGATACTGTATTATGCAGTATGCAGTAACTTTTTCCAAAGGAGACGCTTGGTGGTTATGGTGAACATTAAAGATTAAAAATAAATCTATCTCTAAATATCATCTAAATATCAAACGATAGGATCTTCTGGGTCTCGAACCCTTAAAAATAGCAAAGACGGTTTGTATTATAATTTTCCCCTGGTTTTTATAGTTCAAAGTACAGTTTGATATTTGTTTTTGAAAGGTCCCTTTTTTTTTTTTTTCTTCACATAACATTTATTTGACACGGCACAAATACAATTTAATGTTTAACGGCGCCAATTATATCTGATGACTTAAAAACTAAAGCAAATTTTTTATCCTCGCTGCCGACTACGAGCTGAAATTAAGTCTAACTTAAAACTAGCATGGGATTTCCAATCAGTGTTTTGTTGTTCAATGGTCGTCTGATAATCGTCGAATGGCATGTATGGATTCGTTCTGCTGAGCCACGATGTCGTGAGTTGGGACAGAGGCTCGTAGTCCTTGGGTCCTGGTTCTGTTGTGCGGGGTCTGGTTGCTGGTTTTGTGCTTAAGGTTCAAACGTGTTCTTGTCGTTTTGTTGGGTGTAGACGGAGGGGAACGGGACTAGACTGGGGCGTGGATGGATTTCAGGAAAACGTATATAAGGGACATGTAGGATAGGTCACGGCTCGCCAAGACATCACGAACAGGAACAGCCGGCTGTCTACCCTCGGCCTGCAGGGAAGCTATTAATTTAGACCTGGCGTCACGGTGTACAGGGCATGACCAAACCACATGCTCTATGTCGTGATAACCTTCACCACAGGCACAGATACCACTTTCCCCGAGCCCAACACGACGGAGGAGCGCGTCAAATCTATAGTGATTGGACATAAGCCGGGACATCACGCAAATGAAATCCCGACCTACATCCAACCCCTTGAACCACGGGTTCGTCGATACTTTGGGGATTATGGAATGTAACCACCTTCCCAATTCCCCTCTGGTCCAAGCATTTTGCCAACTGATGATCGTATTCTGACGTACAAGTGCGAAAAATTCATTAAAGGCAATTGGTCTTTCATAAATATCACCGTTTGTTGCGCCCACCTTAGCCAAAGAGTCCGCTTTCTCATTACCCGGTATCGAGCAGTGAGAAGGGACCCACGCTAAGGTAATCTGAGTAGATTTTTCGGATAAAGCACTCAGATGTTCCCGTATTTTCCCCAGGAAATACGGAGAGTGCTTAACATCTTTCATCGATCGGAGAGCCTCAATGGAACTGAGACTGTCCGTAAAGATGAAATAATGGTCCGTGGGCATTTTTTCGATAATCCCTAGGGTGTACTGAATTGCAGCTAATTCTGCGACGTAAACAGAAGCAGGATTATCGAGCTTATGGGAGACGGTTAAATTGTTATTGAAGATACCGAAGCCAGTGGACCCATCAAGAAGTGATCCGTCAGTGTAGTACATATTGTCGCAGTTGATGTTTCGATATTTATTGGAAAAAATTTTAGGGATCTGCTGCACGCGTAAATGATCCGGGATTCCACGAGTTTCTTCTATCATGGATGTATCGAAAAACACAGTAGAATCAGAAGTATTTGATAAGTCGACACGATTTGGAATATTCGAAGAAGGGTTAATATTTTGGGACATGTGATTGAAATACAATGTCATAAAACGGGTTTGAGAATTAAGTTCGATTAACCTTTCAAAATTTTCAATCACGGGACGGTTCAAGACCTCACATTTGATTAGAATACGAGAAGACAGGCTCCAGAAGCGGTTTTTCAATGGTAGTACTCCAGCTAAAACCTCCAAACTCATCGTATGGGTCGACTGCATGCAACCTAAGGCGATACGCAAACAACGATATTGTATTCGCTCCAGTTTGATCAAATGTGTGTTTGCTGCGGAGCGGAAGCAGAAACACCCGTACTCAATAACAGACAGTATCGTTGTTTGGTAAAGCCTTATAAGGTCTCCTGGATGGGCTCCCCACCATTGTCCGGTTATTGTACGAAGAAAATTCACTCTTTGTTGACATTTTTTCATCAGATACCTCACGTGACAACCCCAGGTGCCTTTAGAGTCGAACCAGACACCAAGATATTTGTGTACCAAAACCTGAGAAATCGTTTTACCCATTAATTGTGTTTGAAGCTGAGCAGGTTCATGCTTCCTAGAAAAAACTACTATCTCAGTCTTCTCCGGAGAGAATTCGATACCTAGCTGTAAAGCCCAAGCAGACAAATTGTCCAAGGTATCTTGCAATGGTCCTTGCAAATCGGCAGCTTTGGCTCCTGTAACAGAGATTACACTGTCGTCTGCAAGTTGTCTTATCGTGCATGAATTTGCCAGACATTCGTCGATGTCATTTACATAAAAGTTGTAAAGAAGGGGGCTTAAACATGAGCCCTGGGGAAGACCCATGTAGCTAATGCGAAAAGTTGCCAAATCGCCATGCGTAAAATGCATGTGCTTTTCGGACAACAAGTTGTGCAAAAAATTGTTCAAAATTGGAGAAAATCCTTGTCGGTGAAGTTTACCCGAAAGAATGTCAATAGAAACGGAATCAAAAGCCCCCTTAATGTCCAAGAACGCAGACGCCATTTGTTCTTTACGAGCATACGCCAGCTGAATATCTGTTGAAAGCAACGCAAGACAATCATTCGTCCCTTTGGCACGGCGGAAGCCAAATTGAGTTTCTGATAGTAGACCATTTGATTCGACCCAGTGGTCTAAACGACGGAGTATCATTTTTTCCATCAATTTCCGGATACAGGATAGCATTGCAATCGGCCTATAAGAGTTGTGATTAGAAGCTGGTTTCCCTGGTTTTTGGATGGCGATCACCTTCACTTGCCTCCAATCCTGCGGTACAATGTTTTGCTCCAGGAACTTATTGAACAAGCTCAACAAGCGCCTCTTGGCATTGCCGGGTAGATTCTTCAACAAGTTGAATTTGATTCTATCTAATCCAGGCGCGTTATTGTTACAGGACAGGAGGGCAACTGAAAGTTCTGCCATCGTAAAAGGTGATTCTATCGCGTCGTGGCCCGGAGACGCATCGCGAACAATATTTTGCTCAGGAACAGAGTCCGGACATACTTTCCTGGCAAAATCAAATATCCACCTACTTGAAGACTCCTCGCTTTCGTTGACCGTTACGCGATTCCGCATTCTTCGGGCTGTGTTCCAAAGAGTGCTCATCGATGTCTCTCTCGACGTCTCGTTCACGAACCGACGCCAATATCCACGTTTCTTTGCTTTAGCCAAGCTTTTAAGCTTGGTATCAAGCTCCGAATACCGTAAATAGTCGCCAGGTATACCTCCCGTCTGGTAGGCCTTAAACGCGTCGGATCTTTGCGTGTAGACATCGGAGCACTCTTGGTCCCACCACGGAGTGGGAGGCCGTTCTTTGATCGTTACGCCGGGATATTTCTTCGTTTGGGCTTGCAGCGCGGCGTCGAGAATCAAGCCCGCGAGGAGGTTGTATTCTTCAAGTGGTGAATGATGTTGAATCGACTCGACCGCTTTTGAAATCATTTCCTCGTATAACTTCCAATCGACATTTCGTGTGAGGTCATACGGAATGTCAATTGGTCGCATGCGAGTTGACCCGTTAGTAATTGAAATAAGAATAGGCAGATGGTCGCTACCGTGAGGATCGAGGATTACCTTCCATGTGCAATCCAACCGTAGCGACGTCGAACATAAGGATAGATCCAAAGCGCTTGGGCGCGCTGGAGGTTTCGGGATACGTGTCATTTCACCGTTGTTTAAAATAGTCATGTCGAAGTCATCGCAAAGGTTATAGATTAAAGAGGAGCGGTTATCATTGTATGGGGAACCCCAAGCCACGCCATGAGAGTTGAAGTCTCCCAAAATCAAACGTGGCGAGGGAAGAAGTTCTATTAAATCAAAGAGCAGCCGTTGCCCAACCTGTGCTCTGGGGGGAATATATATTGAGGCAATACAAAGCTCTTTACCTTGTATTGTCATTTGACATGTAACAACTTCGATGCCTGGAATCGAGGGGAGGTTAATACGATAGAAAGAATAGCACTTTTTAATCCCTAAAAGTACTCCTCCATATGGGGTGTCTCGATCAAGGCGAATAATATTAAAATCATGGAGGTTGAGATCAATATTTGAAGTAAGCCAAGTTTCACAAAGGGAAAATGCATCGCATTTGTTTTTATTTATCAAAACTTTAAACGAATCAATTTTTGGTAAAATACTTCTACAATTCCACTGTAAGACAGAGATAGAATCCTTCATATACGCAGTTGAATTAGGCATCGAAGGATACAATCGCTGCAAGGAGAGGCCATTGGGCAGTCAACTGCTTCAAAAATGATCTAACTGTTGGGAGGAATGCTGTAAGAAAAATTTTAATTGGATCGGGTACATTGAAAGTTTCAAAAATCCAGTCCACAATGTCAGAAAATTTCACTAATCCAGAGTTTGTTTCATCAACTGGGAGTGTAAAAGGAGCAACTGGGGTTTTAGATGTTCCTGGCAGTGCAGGGAACTCCTTCTGGGACTTTAAATTTGCCAGCCCAGGAGGAGTTTGCTTCGGTTTTTCCGCAGCACTGTTTGGTTTGTTTGTAACCTTCATTTCACTTTGAGAAATCTTAGGACCTTTTCTGGGAAGTTTAGGAGAGGAAACACTTTTCCTCTTTCTAGACTCCCCAGGATTGGCGTAAGATGCTCCCGCTGGTGAATCGTCAGAATCGGTTTCCTCAGAGGGCAACAGATCGAAGGGGTTCGAAGTAACGGGAGAAGTGGTAACGGTCTTCTTCAGCATGTCAGCGTAGGAACGCTTTGAACGCTCTTTGAGAGACCGTTTTATTTTATCCCTGCGCTGCATGTACACCGCACATGTCGAGAGCTCATGCAGATTTTCTCCGCAGTGAATACACTTTTCAGCGTTAACACTGCAAGAATCTTCCGCATGAGACTCCCCACACTTGCCACAACGTGCCTTATTGCAGCAGTAGGCGGCTGTATGGCCTAACTGCTTGCAATTCAGGCAGTTCATGACGCGGGGCACGTAGAGCCTCACAGGGAGACGAACCCGGTGGATCGAGACGTGGCTTGGTAGTGCAGACCCGGCGAACGTAACTCGAAACGAGTCTGACGGAGTGTATACTGTTTTGCCACCGATGATCGATGCTGACCGCAATTGCTTGCAGTCGAGCACCTTTACTTCGGGACACGTTTTGTTCTTAAAGCACCCTTTGGCACTTTGCAGTATACACTCGACGGACAGACTCGAATCGGTTATGACACCGTCGATCTCCACGTCTCGTGCGGGTATGTAAACGCGATACTCGCGTGTGAAGAGCTCAGAGCAAGCTATATCGTTGGCCTCTTTCAGGTTACCGACCACGACACGGAGCTTGTTAGGCCGGACCTTGGAAATTTCGGTCACGCCCTTGTACTCCTTCGTCAGGTCTTTAGAAATCTGCAAGAGGTTCAACTTTTTCGATTTCGGTCCTGCCTTTGGCCGAAAATAAACAGTATAGCTGCCCTGGGCTCCGTCTGGGTAAAGCCTGGGGCGAGGGGGGACTGAAGAATGAACAGGGGAGGGGGTAACAGAAGGGTCAGGGTCAGAGGGGTTCGGGGATGGTGGCGCGGGAGGCGAGGGATCTACATCCATCGCGCTATGTTTAGCGCACTAGCGCTGACAAGAACACGTACCTTTTTATTTCTCCCTTCCAGTAAGGTTGGTTGTCCGATCGTTCGAAGTAGCAGCCGTTACAGCCAGCAGCACCAATACAGCAGCACCAAACAGCCACCAGCAGCGAGCCAGGTGTGAGATCACTCCACACAGCGATACGACTCGCTGACACTGATGGCTTCTTCTTTTTCCTCGTTTGTGTCTCGTCCACTGCTGTAGCACAATCCAGCCAGCAGCCAAATCGGCTTACGCACCAGCTGGCAGTCACGATGCGAAACAGTTGCACAAAGGAACGACCTTGAACCCGGATTTATTTCACTCGACCAGGCAAACAATGCCAACACTTGTTCACACGTCTTTTGTTTTATACTCTATCGGACCGATCACCAAACACGTCCAGTACTGATGCGTGTTCGGCACAGAATGAATGAAAGGTCCCTTAATAACATTCATTTTAATGCCAAAAGATTTCAAATCGGTTTAACGGCTCGAACGTTATAAATCATGAAAATTGAAAATTTGGGAAAAGTCGATTTTATGAATAACTCTATGGGTCTAAAATTTTTCTTTAAAAAAATTGAAAAATTGAAGCGATTTTTACATAGAATTGCTGTATAAAATTCTCAAGAAATAGGTAAAACTTAGGTTTGTGCAGATTATTGAAATGTTTGAATCTTGAATGTCTTAAATAGCATTCAAATGTAATGTTTGGTGCATTCAACCATATGCATAATTTGTATTCAGTTGTTACCACTTATCTATTAGTTATAATAGCGTCTCTATTTAAAAAGGTTTACAAATCTTAGAAAACACATTTTAAACGCAAAACAAATGGAGAAGATATTGTTACTTTCGAGCAAGATTTTTTATACTTTTTGTGTCTTATTACCGCTCATTCAATAAATTTTTTTTTCAATCAAATTACCGCTCATTCGACACAAAAAGTATTATACTAAAAGTAACAAAATCACACAACCAAGAGCCGAAATGTGTATGTTGGTAAGACTTCACCTGCTGCTTTTGTATTGATGCAACCTTTGGGTTCATTTCAGTTTCCTTTATTCACACATATGCAGAATCTCTTCCGTAGCGCTCCAGGCTCAAATGTTTAATTGGAAACGCAACTGTTTTGTTCACTAGCTCACCTCACTGTTTGTTTTTCTTGTTTGCTTTGGCCTGTTAGTTCGGCTAAGGCCGCTCACGGCCCATCTGGCCATACCTCGCTGTCTACCGCTTGAAAATGAAACAAAAACACTAAGGTCTTTTTTTACGCGGGGGATGCGTTCCAAATTCGTATGGACCGGCGTAAAAAAGGCTTTTTTGAGTTGCAAATACAATGAAGGAAATCATTCTAACATGTTGGAACCTCGTTTGAATATGATAGTGGTCAATCTAGAGACCAAAATGTAATATTTTGAATTTTAAGTTTTTATATTAAAAATTGCGATTTTTTTTCGAAAACTGATAAATGATCATTCGTTGCTTAAAATGGAAAACGTGATTGAAATTAGGTCGATATCTTGTACCGTTTTTGAGTAATGAAGGAGAGCAACCTCGTAAAAAAGCGCGTAAAAAAAGACCCTACTGTATTACATTACGAGCAGCGTTGTCGGAAATGATTGAAAAAGTATTACTAGAGCGAATATGGGGTTTATAGATTGGCACGAGATTTTTACTATCAAATGAGTTTTTTGTCACGGTTAACAGGATGAAGTTTTAGGAAAAAAAATCAAGAAGAAGAAAACTTTATTACATGCGGACCTGCAAATCTGTTTGGCATCTATAATGCGAAGAGTGTATATTTTCAACATGGCTTGAATCCCCTAGCAGAATTTTCTCTAACGCAGTTAACAGATCGTGAAGTTGTTTTAAAATGTTTATGAAATCCTTGAAAACATCTACATTTGCAACATGACGGAATAAAAAACTTCTTGTCATATAATTTCTTTACTCCGTATGTCTATGACAAACAAACTAATACATGTACACTGGATGAATTGGAGATGAAAGAAACTAGTAACAGGTGAAAAATATGTGACAGTCTGTGTTGTTACTTGAGTGAAGATGAATGTTATTGCTTTTTAAGCAACAAATTTGTTACAAAAAGGAGAATTTTTCGTTGTTGCTTTTGAAGTGCTTTAGGAAAATAGTTGTGACAGCTATTATTAGATACTCGTGATCTCGTAACATGTGCACAATATATGAAGGTATGTGTTGTTGCTTGACCGGGGATGAATGTTGATTCTTAAGTAACAAATTTGTTACGAGAGAGACAATTTTTCGTTATTGCTTTGAAGTAACAAGTAAAAATTATGAGTGAGCTTGACCGACCGCCGATATCGTAATTGCTCCTTCGAAATGGATCCGGGCTGTTAAAATTGCACAAACAATCACATATAAGGAAATGTATAATGATCGAGACAGTCCGAAAATGTACCACGATTGGAACAATTTTTTATTTGCAAAATTTCTCCATCATTTAATAGAAAGAATATATTAAACATTCAGTAAAAATTCTAACATCTTCTCCTGATGCTGTTCAGAAAGTTTCATTAAGATTGTATGAGTATTATTATTAGTGTGAAAGTTTTAGAGAATGAATATTTTTTGATTATTTTAACGAAAATTGATGTCTGGTATATCTTCAAGATAACGTCTTCTGTTATTTTAAAACAAAAGAAAACATTGAAGTCATTAGAAAAACATTTTTATTTTGAGGATTTCGACAAGTTTGATTTTCAAATCCACTACGAATGTTGTACTTGTACAATTTCAAGTTTGGTTCTAGTCACCCTAACTTGTCCAATCGTCTGCAAAAGTTCTACTTTGCACAAAGCTTTCCCGTCCCAGCAGAAGCTGTTGTCGGTTGTGAATATATTGCGAACGTGTTCAGGTGTCTACAGAGGGTGGGTATGTACATTGCGTGATGTATATTTATATTTCTTTCCACATCCGATGGGCGGCGAATGGTACCATCAACCCCTACTACTGGAGGTGGAAAATCATTGCTACGTGCGTTAATGTTACAGGCGCGTGTGCTGCTCTCGCGGATGGCAGACTATCTGCTACAGAGCTCGCCGCGTGCTGTACGTGATTCGACAGAAGCTTTCCAAAGTGTTATTTATCTTGCCAACATCCGCAGGTGAGCGTTTGTTGCCCGCCAACAACATGCTTTTTGAGTAGCACTTGGAAAAATAAACGTTACCAGTTGAATAGAAGTACGCAGAAGTGATTATGGGGTAACGTAGAAGCCATCTAGAATTTGTTTTTTTTTTCACGGATTAAATATTTTTTTGTGTACATGATGCCCCCGAGTAGAGCCATAATTAACGGAAAAAGCCCATTCCAGTAGCTTACCATAATCGATGATTGTAATCACCCAGGGTAATTCCGTAAACCGTACTCTCACAAGAATCGAAATAACAAGATAGAGCATAACTGTTACTGAACCTAAATTGTCGGGAAGTCCGCCCTAATTCTCAATGAAAACATAAATAAGTGCATACGAACAAAAACCAATTCAGAAAAGGCTATTGTTCAGCTCGTACCCTGAAGCCAGCAGTTAATTTCTGCGTTGGAAATAATCTAATTCTATCCCTGTCCGCACAATGACGCAGCACCCTTCTGCTGCATAACAGGAAAAATCGGTTCGGGACATTTATTTCGTACACACAATGCAACAATGTGAAGCCCGAAAATCCAAATCACACCCAATGTGAGCCTCGACCGAAGAACCAGAAAATCTCTTCTTAGAAAACTCCTTGCTCGAATTTATCGAGCGAGTCCGGTGGGTAATTCCTAGGGCGCAGCCTTGCATGCACAAAAGGCAGAAGAGTTCTCGAGAACGGGCACTAGGAATCCCCTTACGGTGTTGACAATAAAGCTTTTGCCAGAGACGATGCAGATGCGGGCAGTGATATTACGCTCCGAGGACCACGGGAAGAACCCGAACACGGGTGACGAACAAGTAAGAAATCCAAAATCCTCTTACCGCACATCTAACTTTTTTCCAATATTTGAACTATTATCCAGTTCGATTATACGGTTTGGGTTGACTCTCGAAAGGAAAAGTGGTCCTTCTCCCGGGGACGGTTTCGGGATTGACTTTCTGCTGGCACTACCACACTGGTGAGTTCTGTTTCAAGACGAGAAATACCGACTGAAAGAAGGCTGACAAATTGAGTGGGTTGTTAAAAAAAATTGAAACTAAAAGAGATCACAGCATCTGCTCGATAAATGGCTTGTCTAACAATTACCTACTACCGTTGATGCCGACGAATATTCATGAACATTGCTCCAAATTGAAAAGGGATTTTTTTTGTTTCGATGTGCCTGGGAAACAAAATTAATTTATTTCTAATGGTAACCGAAGCAATTCATGCGTTCTGGGGGTTGATGCAATAATTGGAGTATCATAAATCGATTTTCTGAGTTAAAACTTTCCAGGCAGAAAGGATGCACTAGCATTTATTTAAATTTATTCCTGGGATAGAAAGTTTTATGCTGTAAACTTGGCATAAAATTTGAAGTGGTGTTCTGCACCTAGTTTTAACTTCATGTTTCACGATTCTATTGAATAGTGATAATGTCACAAGATGTTACATGTACGACACATTCATTTTCATCGATATCTACCCCGTTTCTATTTTTGCCAATCATATACAACCTAAGACCCTGTTAGTGAACGCCCCATCAATCAACGTTTTGCCGCCACCAGATTTACATTCTCAGAGAACGCAAGAAGATATTTTTACGGCAAATATCACAGGTATCGGCCGAGGTTGAGCTTAGATCAGTTGGGATTTCAGAAGATTAGGTCTACACCACAATCAACCGAACGTCGGTTTCGATATTTTGGGTGATTTGTCAAAACTGATGCGCCTGGATTTTACCTTGGTATCGACGATTTTTAGGTGACTGAAAAGTTGATTAGCAAAAATGTTTAATACTCTTCACCTTCATATTATTTTGAGTCACGATTATTGACTAGTAATGCTTGAGAAAGCCGTATTTTTAGTGTTTTAGCAAGCACCAAAGCACAAGTTTTGGTTGTGACAGCGAACAATTCTTTAGTCGAAATGAAATGAAAACCTAAATTAATCCACCTAGCGGTCGGACTCAGCCTTTCTCATTCAAACTTATTATTTGTAAAAATAGATTTACATGAATGCTTAAATCTAATAAATGTTTATCCACTCTTTGGTTTCTAAAATATTGATGTTGTAATTAAAGTATAAAATATGAAATTTGACGTAATGTTAGTACTTAAGAAATAGCGAAATAAAAGCAATGACTCTTAATTTCGAACAATTTGATCACGAGCGATGCCGGGAACGTTCAGATAATACTATACCACATTTAAATCATGTTGAGGCCATATATATTGATCGAAGCAGGTAAAGTGTTGAATAGTCTTTGAATTTCTTTTCTTTCTAAAACTTTTAAACAGCATATCAAATTGTTATGAAGTTTGTTATTTGTAAGTTTGAGAGATGACTCATTTGTATGACACTAGTTATGTTCAAATAAGTCGTGTAATACTTGAGATAATAGACTTTCGTTGTTTTACAAATTAAAACATAACGCTTGCTTAAGTTTGATTACAATCAAATGAAAAGGTAACGTATGGGGCAGCCAAACTTAGAAACCACGTGTTCAATCATAATTCATCAGTTAACCCTTAACTAGCCCGTTCATCTGATATCAATATTGTTCAAATCGGTTGTGTAGTTTCTAAGATAATGAAGTTTCGTGATTTTCACATTTCGATACATTACAGACGAAGTTACAGTCCAATTACTGCAAAATTCAATAGGGTGTTATGAGGTAGGTAGACCTTTTATTTGATACTAATTCTGTGGAAATCGGGTCAACCACCTCTGAGAAATATGAGTGAGTCCAAGTAAGTTGTCTTGGAACATGTTTCTTTTCATAGCTGGATTTCACATTTTCAAACATAACAGGCAAAGTAATAATCCGTTTGTAAAAAAAACATTAGGGTCTTATGGGGCAACAAGACCTTTCATATGACACTAATTTTATAAAAATCGGGCCAGCCATCTCTGAAAAACATGAGTGAGATTAAATAGTCTCCAGAACACGTTTCTTTCCATAACTTCTGAACCACATGTTCAATCTACAAAAAATTCAAAAGTTAAGGGTTTTTAAGGTAGCCCGTTCATTTGAAACTAATTTTAATCAAATCAGATGTGTGGTTTCTGAGATATTGATGTTTCGTGATTTTTACACTTTGATACATAACCTCTAAACTAGAAATCAGATTACAATAAAATTCAATAGGGTCTTATAGGGCAACTAGATCTTTCATTTGCAATTAATTTCATTGAAATCTGTTCGGTCAGACCATCTCTGAGAATAGTGAGTGCGAAAAAAGGTGCACATACACACGTACACACCCACACACAAACATATACACCTATACATGCTTATATGCAGAAAATGCTCGATTCGTCTAACTGAGTCGAGTAGTATATGACATTCGGCCATTTGGATCACTTTTCTACCTTTTAATTAGCCAGTGATCGTTAGGAGGAAGTCAATATGTTTACTTTCACATTTTCATGAACAACGGACAAAGTTACAATCCGATTGCAATGAAATTTAATAGCTATGGGGCAACTAGACCTTTCATTTGACACTAATTTTGTGAAAATCGGTTCAGCCATCTCTGAGAAAAATGAGTGAGTTTAAACAACCTCAGGATAACTTTTTTTTACATAACTTTTGAACCATATGTTCAACCATTACGAAATTCAAAAGTTAAGGGTTCTGGAGACAGCCCGATCATTTGAAACCAATTTTATCGGTTTTTTATCGGTTGTGTGGTTTCTGAGATATTGATGTTTCGTGATTTTTACATTTTGATACATAACCTCTAAACTAAAAATCCGATTACAATGAAATTCAATAGCAACCTATGGCGCAACTAGACCTTTCATTTGCAATTAATTTTATGAAAATCGGTCAAGCCATCTCTGAGAAAAGTGAGTGAGAAAAAAAAGTTGCACATACATACATACACACACACACACATACACACAAACATACATACATACAGAAAATGCTCAGTTCGTCGAAAGGGGTCGAGTGGTATATGACATTCGGCCATTGGAACCACTTTTATACCTTTGGTTTTTCCAGTGATTGCTATACCTTTCTAGGAGAAAGGCGAAAACATTTATAAAAGTTAGATAGTTAGGAACAACATCAATTTTGTGTGAAATTAGCGCATTTTTTGATTAGGTTTGAAGCTTGGATGACGAATGTTCTGAAGAGGTAAACGGTTTATCAAAGTCTTATGAGAATAACAAGTAAACGACTTTCTGGTAAAAATATTTTTTTCGTGAAAGTACTTGGTAGATACATATAATGAACCACTATATTTTACCGGTAGGTTTTGGATCTGACGAACACAAACAACTTTTAATCAAGTTTCATCTAAAATATTCGTAAGCATAATTTCAAAAGCATTATATCAAAATGTCGCTTAAATGTAACACACCCGTTACAGAAAATCGCAAATACTACCTGATTTTATTAAAATCATATCATTAGGTGCACAAAAATGAATACCTACAAATCAACTACTTGATATCTGTAAGAATTCAAAATGAATCTAAAGTTTATTCTTCCCAAAATCTATTGATACATACTAGAATACAACCGGAAAAATTATACCGTTTAAACTAACATGTCACTTATTCCTATCGGCTCGGGAGAGACTGTTAGTGTCAGTAGTATCGTAGCGCTTGCCCCGCAATTGTCCTGTACACTAAACAGTCGGTTGCGAAGTCTGTGTATAAATGAACAGAAGGTCGAGTTCCGAATCGGAATGTAGCACCAGGGCTTTTATTAGATATGACCAACCTTCTTACAAAACTGACTTTCGAGTCGATTTCCAAGCAACGCGAGAATGCGAATTGTGTTTATTCATGTTTTATGGTATTTTTTCAAGCTTCACTTAGTTCATCAAGTTCATTCATAATCATGTTTTTTTAAGTATTGTAATAGTGATATTTATTGATCACTTACTTCACTTTACTGTGTTGGCTAACGGACCGTTCATCGGTCCAGGGCCGAACGAATTAGAGATGGCTAGCTTCTTCTGTCTTGGGCAGCCGTTCTCCAGTTTCCTCGTACACCGGCAGATCGTCCATCTTCTTCTTTAGGATGAAATTTCGGAAATGTGACCATGAAACTATCTTCAAATCGTTTTATCTCAAGGAAAAAAATGCATCTTAAAAAATAGATATGGGTTTTTCCATCTCGAGAGTGCTAAAATAAGTATAAGGATGTTAATGACCATCTCAGATTTTGCTCAACCTTTAGAAAATTGTTCATGTAAGATCACTGTGCTAAAGTTCCGACTTTGAGGCCCATTGGAATTTCATTATTCTTTTCATAAGGGGGAAGGTGAGGTTACTATTAATATGAGCCTCACTGTATGACCTCAACCTTGCGTAAAAAGTTTGAACAAATATAGGGAACATTATACAAAAAAACAATATAGCCTTAATGCATTTTCGCTTTCAGCCTAACCTACGATGTGCGGTCCAACCTTCGGCGCGAGAGTGCAAAGGAGGCATCAAATTACCCATAGCGAACGGCAAGGCGTTCGACTATGTAAAAAACAGAACATGTATATGCGTCTGTCACCACAATTGTTTTAATTATCTGTCTCCGTCTAGGACATATTAATAATTACAACTAAATGTGTAAACTAATATTTTGGAGATATTTGTACAGAGTATAAATGATTTATTAAACGAGTTCAGAGTCAGTTGACTTCTGGCTTTGAATTCTACTCCACCGGTCTTCTTTGGTCCTGTGGTTTATGTTCAACTGTTTTATCACCAGTCTATCGCAGTTTGACAAAAAAGATATCCACACCCTTCTTGCTTCGTGGGACCCTCTATTTATTCAATAAAAGTGAGTTCAAGTCCCGTCGGGATGCGGCATATTTTTCCAAATATGTATCATATTTCCAGGTCGCTTATTTTTCGCTTTACCTGCTGCACACATTGTCTGCTCAATGAACTTGAATGTTAACGGGTAAAAGCCGTTGTTAAGAATTGAAATTTAGTTCGAAAAATTTAGCCCTACGGAGCACCTTCCGTTGTTGTGTCGCGCTTGCAAGCACGACTCAGACTAACTTTGGTCTCGATCACACAGGTCTGTAAGAGTTATCAGCATCAGCTGACTCTTCTGTGTGTGATGAGACATTCCTTTCAGTCGTATAAATAACGCTTGCACAGCAGTGTGTGTAGTTAGGGATGAGCAATAGAATAAGTCGGCAGTGGAATGTGATACGCATATAGATTGTGGAACAGTACCACCGTCCCCCCTAGTTTAATTGGTCAAAGCACCATGCCGGAGACAGGGAGAGTTCAAGTCCCGTCGGGATGCGGTATATTTTTCCAAATCTGTATCATATTTCCAGTTCGCTTATTTGTCGCTTTCCCTGCTGCACACATTGTCTGCTTAATGAGCAAAAGTGATGATTTTCATCAAAAAGCCTTATTTCCTTAAAATGATGGCAACAAATACGTAATATCTTTCAAAAACAAACACATCATTTGTGAATAAAATTTGTCGAGAAACCAACAACATAAAATATCGATTTTAAGCGTCAGTGCGATACGTGCTTTTTTGCTTTTTAAAAATTAAATTGCCTTTTTTGGCAAATATATTTTGATCCCAATTTTGCGATGTTTCTTAGAAAATTTAACACGAAAAAAAGGTATTGTGGGCAAATCTTGAGTTACAGCATTTTTAAAGAAAAAAGTTAAATTTTCTCTGGTTTTAAGTTATTTTCTTTTCTAAGTACCCTAAAACGGGGTAACATTGATCAGTTTTACCCTTCTCAGGAATAGTTGAAATAAAACTGCTGCGTGATTTTGCTAAATTTGAATATAACATCTTAGTCTTGTGTCGTTCGAGGTCTAAACAATGTTGTACTGGTTGAAATTTTTTATTGTTTTGATTACCAAATTTTAAAATTAATTTGACCATTTCTTACTCTCAGTAAGTGCCAGAAAAGCACTTTATACTAGTCGAATATTGAACATTTCGTATTCATTGACATGTTTTCCAAATTCGTTATTTAATTTTCTCAATCAACTAAAAAAATGTTATTCAAATTAAATACATTTACAGTTAATTTTTTTATATTAGTTAAGGAATGTAGTTTTATGCTCTAGCTAAGACAACATCATGGCCTACGCCAGAATGTTGTCTTGGCTAGAGCATAGAACGTAAGAGGCTAGAACTGGCCTATTGATACTTCCGTTGTTGGAAAGGCCTTGCATATATGATCAACATACTTTTTCTGAACACAAACATTTTACAACGATTGCTGTATCCTGAGTAAGAATCCCCAGGATATAGATTAACACATTGACGGAATCGTGACAGAAATCGCAAACATGATCCGGAGGATTCCCACTCACGATTCTTATTCAAGAATCCTAGAGCCATATACAGGACATTCCTGAAGATTCTTTTTTCAGGAATCTTTTTCAAGGACGCTCACGAATCCAATGTGAGGAATCCTAGAGAATCTATGCGAATCGTATGTGTTCGTCCGGGTACTCACGAAAAAGTGAAAAAAATGATCATTGTTACCCCGTTTTACAATAGTCATAATACCTCCGGATACTTAACGTCATCAGACATTCCAGAAATTGAATTTTACAGTAAAATAGTCAAAGAATCTAAAAGAAATATCAATTTTAGGCTGCAGTATTGCCATATGTGTTATTTCTGTATTTAAGAAATATAAACACGTTTTCGGCAACGAAGTATTTTCTGATTTCAAATTTGACAAATTCAATACGTTTCTGAGAAAATTTTACATAAGAAACACTGCAATTAGTTTCATGGAAATCGGTCCAGCCATCTCTGAGAAAATCGAGTGAGATTGGGAGTCCGTTACATACATACACACACACACATACAGAAAATGCTCAGCTCGTCGAACTAAGTCGATTGATATACGAGATTCGACCATCTGAAGCACTTTTATACCTTTGGTTTGCCCAGTGATTGCTATACCTTTCTAGGAAAAAGGTAAAAACTTTTATTTTATGAGCAAGAATCTATTCTTTAAGCTTGAACTTGAGCTTAGCGCCCGCTCATTTCGTAGTTGCTTCTCTGTGATGGATCTGAGCTCATGAAGTTGCACGGAGATCCATTTACAGTAACTGTTCGCTAACTGGGTGCTGTTTAACTGGGCGTTTGCTAACTGGGCTATAGCCCAGTTAAAAAGCAGATGAACGTCAAAAATCAGAGTTTGGCATGTTGCTGTCAAAACGAGATAGGGGCACATGAATAGTAAATTGAGATTGATTTTTTCAGTTCATTTGATAGAATAATAATAATAGATTTTGAAAGCATTTTGATAGACGCGGTTCGGTAAAAGGTATACATCACGATATTTATCGACCTGAAAAAATCTACTCCGGTTTGCAACCTACTTAAATAAAACCAACGAGCGAGCAGTTTCTGGGTTTAGTTCGTAAACAACTAACTGGCATCTCTTCTTACTTGCGTCGTAAATCGCAATGTCGTTTCTGTTTTCCTGGGTAGAATCTGCAGGAATACAGAAATTTGCTAAATGCAACACACTCCAATCTATTTGCTGAACACACATTTTGATGTCAGCCCACTGTGCATATAAGGCAAGTCGATAGGTGTTTTTTCGTGTTGAATTTCCTCAGGAACACAATGATATTATCAAATTTGAAATCAAAATTCACTGCTATACCAAAAAAAGCAATAAATTCTTTCAAAAGCAAAGAGAACAAAAATGATGTTTGGAGGTGAATTCCTATATATTAACTGTAAATTTTCTGTTTATGTTTAATTTCTTACTAAACGGTATCAATTTTTAGGAGAATTAAGAAGCCGCGCAGAATTAGGGCGCCTCACGGTATTTGATTGATTTTATCAGAAATAATGTATAAGTTTATTTCTAGAAATAATATATTTGTAGCCATAACTTGAATAGAATATGTATTTTTTTACTTATGACATTTTTATCATTAAAGGGGTGGGTCCCACGGAGCGAGGGGTGGTGCAATCAGCACCAAAATTGGAAATTTTGCATTGTGACCATATATGAATATGAATATATGAAAACTTATTTTTTCTTGCAATTGAACATTATTCAAAAATTTTCGATAAAAGACCTGTATGGAGAAATAAAAAACAAATTTTTATTTGAAAGTCAAATTTTACACAATTTTATAAATTTAAATTATGTACAGAAAAAACAATTTCCAATGATGCAGTACAATTTTAATGATCATTTTAAATCATGAAACTCTAGTAAATGCTCTAAATGCATCCGTTTTTAAGATATTTTTCACTTAAGGGGTAGTATCCACCAAATGCTCAAAAAACCAAGGCTTTTTTCATCACTTTTTTGAAAGACATTTGAGATGTAAGGTATAAAAATAATATATCATTGGATTGAGCAACTCTTGGAGAATGAAAAAAAATATTATTGCTATTTTTTTTACAAAATGGCGGCTGTGCAGCGATTGCCGTGGACCGCTTGTTTGAAAGTTCTTCCACGGCGAGCAGTAGAAGTCGTTCCTAACTCCACCTAGAACCAAAACATTTTTTTATTATCTACATTAGTGTCACTAGTGAAGTACGCATGATTATATTTTTAGAATTTTTTTTCGCAAAATGGCAACGGTTTAGAAAGAAAAAACTCTTTTTCGACAAAAAAATTGACTTTAATTGTTTATAACTTTTGTTGTTATTAATCAATCGCTTAAAGCGTCTACTTTACTGGATAATCTAATGGAGAAGCTACAGTTAAAATTTCAAGTCAATCGGATGTAAACTTTTTCAGTTCTACTGTTCGCCGATTTTGAAAACATGGTTTTGAGAAAAAACGCGTTTAAAGTTTCAAAATGGTATAAATCTTAAGAATCGCAATAATAAAGCCCTCAAAAGTTTTTTAACCTTCAGTCAGCTATTTTTGTGCCGTAAAGTTGTACTTCCTGGGTCTTATTTTTCTCTTCTTCCTTTTTTGTCTGATGTAAGGCTGCACCTAGCCACTTTCACGATATCGGACATGCAATACTCAGCGACTTTGACACAGTTGGCGTCCGATCCCACGAAAAACTCAAACTTGTCACTCATATTTAAGTACTTTTGAATATAACTCACAGTTGAAAAGTATAGAAAAAATCAAACAGAGAACGTACACAACGAGAACGGCTGATCGACTAAACAAAAGTAAATTGTGAGTAAACACGTGCTGTAGAGACGCTGTAACGGTCGACTCTGTACTTCAAATTCAAAACACAATATCGATCATAGGTAACTTATACTAATTTACAAAGCCTTGAAATTAAAAAAAAACCTAAATAAATCCACCTAGCGGTCAGACTCAGCCTTTCTCATTCAAACTTATTATTTGTAAAAATAGATTCACATGAATGCTTAAATCCAAAATGGTATATTCACTCTTTGGGTTCTAAAATATTGATGTTGTAATTAAAGTATAAAATATGAAATTTGACGTAATGTTAGTGCTTCAGAAATAGCGAAATAAAAGAAATGACTCTTAATTTTGAAAAATTTAATCACGAGCGATATCGGGAACGTTCAAATAGTACGATACCACAATTAAATCATGTTGAGGCCATATATATTTATCAAAGCAGCTATAGTGTTGAATAGTCTTTGAATTTCTTTCTTTACAAAACTTTTGAACAGTATATCAAATTTTTATGAAGTTTGTTATTTGTAAGTTCGAGAGATGACTCGTTTGTATGACACTAGTTATGTTCAAATAAGTCGTGTAATACTTGAGATGATAGACTTTCGTTGTTTTACAAATTAAAACATAACGGTTGCTCAAGTTTGATTACAATCAAATGAAAAGGGAACGTATGGGGGAGCCAAACTTTGAAACCACGTGTTCAATCATAATTCATCAGTATATCCCTCACTAGCCCGTTCATCTGATATCAATATTGTTCAAATCGGTTGTGTAGTTTCTAAGATAATGAAGTTTCGTGATTTCCACATTTCAATACATTACAGACGAAGTTATAGTCCGATTACAGCAAAATTCAATAGGGTCTTATGGGGCAACAAGACTTTCCATATGACACTGATGAGATTAAACAGTCTCCAGAACACGTTTCTTTCCATAACTTCTGAACCATATCTTCAATATTCATAAAATTCAAAAGTTTAGGGTTTTTAGGTAGCCCGTCCATTTGAAACCAATTTTGTTCAAATCGGTTGTGTAGTTTCCGAGATATTGATGTTTCGTGGTTTTTACATTTTGATACATAACCTCTAAACTAGAAATCAGATTACAAGAAAATTCAATAGGGTCTTAAAGGGCAACTAGACCTTTCATTTGCAATTGATTTCATTGAAATCGATTCAGCCATCTCTGAGAAAATCGAGTGAGATTGGGAGAGCGTTACACACACACATGCAGAAAATGCTCAGCTCGTCGAACTGAGTCGAGTGGTATACGCAAGCTTAGGAGAATGACTGGAGAGCGACTGACGACTTTTCCCTCTCTTCACTCTAACAGCCTCATGCATGCGCTATTCATGAGAGCTCACATACAGCTACAGCTTAAACAATGCAAAGAAACGGTGTTGTGTTGCGTACGACAGCTCATTCTTGCGCATGTATTTTGTTCGTTCGGACATGACAGCCTAGTTTGCTCATTTTGAGGATGTCCTGTTCCTGTTGACAGCCTGCTGATCGGCTGCGGCTGTCGTCGACTTGCATTTTTTCGTTTCTCCTTTTTCACAGGCCGGTGGCATATTGAATACAAAGCAAACCGTTTCCATTGTTGATATTATTCCCCACGTAAGAAAAAACGTGCTTCGCACCATCTCTCTTTCATTCTTTCATCGGCCTTACTGTCGTGATCATCATCACCTGACATCCCGCTCGGATTCGTGTTGAAGGATGTCGGAAGATTATAGGCTGTCATTTACGACATCTTGGAAATACCAACACACATATGAAGATGAAAAATAACAGTCCGTATGGAGTTGCATGTGTACTGTCGTCAGTTGCTGTCGAACTGTTCACCGAACGTGTGGGGAGCAGTGAGAGCTGTGCAATACAATGAGAGCCGGATCAGTTGAAAATTTGCTGTCATTGTCTTGCAGTCATTTTCATAACACTGGGTATACGACATTCGGCCCTTTTGAGCACTTTTATACCTTTAGTTTTTGCAGTGATTGCTATACCTTTCTAGGAGAAAGGCAAAAAGTGAAATGATAGAAATGACTTTTAATTTCAACTTCAATCCCGAGCAAGGCCGCAAACATTGAAATAGTACAATATTAAATTTAAATGTTGTTGAGGCCACATATTTTGATCGTAGCTATAGCTTTAAACAGTCTGCGGGTTTCGTTTCTTTCTATAACTTTCAAACCACATGTTTAAACATTATGAAATTCTTTGTTTAAGGGTTTGAAAGCCCATTTATTTGAATTCAACTATGTTCATAGCTTCTGAGATATAAGAGCGTTTTTCACATTCTGACGCATCGTCAAAACTAAAAGTTTGATTACAATGAAATTTAATAGCAACCTAAGCGGCAAATAGACCCTTAATTTGACACCAAGATAGAAAGAATCGGTCAGACCATCTCCGAGAATAGTGAATGCGAAAGAAAGGTGCACATACACACGTACACACCCACACACAAACACAAACACCTATACATGCATATATGCAGAAAATGCTCGATTCGTCGAACTGAGTTGAGTAGTATATGACATTCGGCCATTTCAATCATTTTTCTAACTTTTAGTTAGCCAGTGTTCGTTAGGAGAAAGTCAATATATTTACTTTCATTATGTGATTTCACATTTTTATGAACACAAAGACAAAGTTACAATCCGATTGCAGTGAAATTCAATAGCAACCTATGGGACAACTAGACCTTTCATTTGACACTAATTTTGTGAAAATCGGTTCAGCCATCACTGAGAAAAATGAGTGAGTTTAAACAACCTCAGGATAACTTTTCTTTACATAACTTTTGAACCATTTGTTCAATCATAACGAAATTCAAAAGTTAAGGGTTCTGGGGACAGCCCAATCATTTGAAACCAATTTTATTGAAATCGGTAGTGCGGTTTCTGAGATATTGATGTTTCGTGATTTTTACATTTTGATACATAACCTCTACACTAAAAATCCGATTACAATGAAATTCAATAGCAATCTATGGCGCAACTAGACCTTTCATTTGCATTTAAATATGAAAATCGGTCCAGCCATCTCTGAGAAAAGTGAGTGAGAAAAAAAAGTTGCACATACACACACACACACACACATACACACATACATACATACAGAAAATGCTCAGTTCGTCGAAAGTAGTCGAGTGGTATATGACATTCGGCTGTTGGGACCACTTTTATACCTTCGGTTTTTCCAGTGATTGCTATACCTTTCTAGGAGAAAGGCAAAACGAGCATCGCCAAAATAGAAGAAAAATGTGATTTTGAAGCATAAAATTTTTTTGGTAAAAATTGATTTAATCGAACATTGAGTTTAGATCAGTACTTGAGCGATGTAGAATTTGATTCTAGGATAGTTTTGGCATGATTGAAGCCAACAAAAAAAGGACCAAAATAATTTTTTTTGCTGGAGTTAGGAAATTTTTATTTTTTTTTTTTAAATATTGTGAGTTATTTAAGGGTTCTCCAGCAGCAAGCAGAAATTTATGGAAAAGTATAGTCAATATACTAGAAATCATTCTTTGACAGCAAAAAGATTGGATAGATGGATATTTAAACAGCTACCTTGTTCCCGGTTTGAGCTCTAGGACACATAATCTAGCAAGTTCTCCTGACTTATTGAAGTGTTTGGTTGATGAAATTCTGAAAAAAAATGATAAGAGTTGTTTGAACAAGACAGATTCTCGCATGTGATAAGGCATTAGTCCAAATGAAACAAATAAGTTCAATCTACTTCATCACGCACTTCAGGTACCACATTTAGATCTTTAACTTGAAAGCTGAAGAGTCTGTGACCTAACTGTCCATAAACGCAAGCTTTGTCGTTTTGTTTGGCTATGAGTCTCATGTAAATCTCATAATTCTAACTTTTTCTATCATTCGAAATGCAAAGATGCTTTTAAACTCTTCGTTACATAATACAAATTGCTAAGATTCGAACTAAAACAATGTTTCGTACTGATTGCTGTGCACAGTTAGCTATGCGAGCCATACAAAACTAAAGATCACATGAAAACGCCAACGGCCAACATTTGCACAATATGAAGGTGCTTTGAATTAATTTGCAGAGTTATTGGCAAATGAAACCTGTGTCTTTCAAATCTCCATGCTTATTTTAGTTTTCACGAAATTTACCTCAATTTAACGCAATGTTGTTTTAAAACAACACTACTAAAAACGTTTTAAAATATACGTATTTTAGTATTTTTTAGAAAAAAAATTCATTAGAACAACTCTCTAGACTCTAACGAAGAAAACTTAACAGCTGGAAGTGTACTGTAGTTAAATGTTTTGTTTTTATTTTTGGTGTCAAAATCTCGGAAACGAAAAAACATGGCGATATTCCCGACTGGTGCTGACTGTCTTTGAAAATTAATTTTAAAATAAGGTTGGTGGTTAGTGAAAATGTTTGAATTATCAGTAATTATACTGACAAAAGGTCAATTTTATAGTAACTATTAACAAAAGTAATTGTTTCGACTTTATTCTGCGATAAAGTCACAGTGTTGTTTAAAAACAACATGGTAATATTTGCACATTAAAAAGAAAATCTTTCAATTTGTTTATGCATATTGGTTAGTTTTAGAGCAGTTAACCTGTTGAACAAAAATTTTATGTTTTTGGATGATTTTTTAACATCGTGCGCATTTAAGGGTTAACAAGGCAAATGTATGTATTCCTGAGTCGAAAAAAATTGCAAGATGACAAAAGACTTGCTAGCTTTAAAAGGGTGGATTTTTCAGTTGATAGCTATTTCCATCAAGAACATCGCTGGGAAAATTTTAAATTGTAAATCGAGTAAATAGAGACTGCGTTTAACAAATATATACATCTCTGTCTCGAGTTCTTAGTTTTGCATTTGTCATCCAGAAGACGTCTTTTCTAGGATGCGACTCCTTGTAGTTTATTAAAATCAAATTTATAAATAAATACAAATATCACTGTTGTTGGACATTGTACCGAACGTTTATTCCAGAATGAATACTCCTCCTAGGATGGTCATATTTCATCCTATTTGTACGATCCATTGAGCAATTCTTTAGTCTATTGAGCATTAGATATATTTACAGACAGGATAATGTATCGGTTTATTTTTACCTATTTTCAACAATCTGTCTATTCTACATTTGATTGTAAGGGTAGCGGAATCAGGTTTTAGACAAAGATTTTTTTAGTTACTAATTGGATAAAAACAATACTAGCACAAACAACAATAATAAATAAAAGCTGCACTTTCTGCCAGCTTCACACTCCCACGGTGGCTAATCGTATGGTTCGATTCGCACAACAACGATCCGATCAAATTGCATACGACAATCGAACTCCCCAGGGGGGGGATGGAAAAGGGCAACTTGAAAATCCATTTAAAACTTCCGGCCTCGGGTTGGTGGAGCAAAAAGTTCCGATGCTGAAGCGAAATTCAATTTAAAGTCACTTCAACCGCTTACGTATTGGTAACTAAACAAAAGAGGGGCGGTGAAGAAAGCTCTTATCAAACTCAATTTAGGGCGAACGAGATATTGATTAAAGTGGAAGCTTTTTTACGGCTCCCCACACGTTTTTCCCTGCCGGGGTTGAGAGGGAATGTAAGAAGCTTTTACTTTGTTTTAAAGACAGCGTGGGTGGTAGACTCCGTTGCTTCGGCTTGCTGTTGTTGCACACATTTTATCCGGCTTTTCCATCGTTTGCTGCAAGCAGGAAACCAGCGACCGAAAGCAAAGACTTTGTTTTCGTTCGATTTAAATGGCTTAACTTTATCATCTCCACTTAAGGATGTCAGGAAGAGTAAATAAAGAAATTATTGGAAAAGTTATGTTCTCACGAGCCAGACTGCTCGGGTGTCGTCCCGCTATGCAGGTAGGCAGCATTCCGGTTAACTTTGGTCGCATATTTTCCAGTGCGAGAAAGCGGGTGGAATATGAGGGAACTCTTTGAGTAAACTTCAGGCTCTGCACCCGTTAGGTAAAACTTAATCGGCTTCCTCTCGAGCAGCTCCGGTGTGGGGCTGGGCGATGGTTCTGGACTGCTGCCGTTCGGAACCATCCTGCTTCGTCGTCATAGTCGTTGTCGATTTGGCTCTGTAACGAACGGCTGTTCGGAGTAGGATGAGAAGGAGGAGGAGGATGAGGTATCGAAAGTAACAGTGAATGTGTCGTTTCCGCTCCGCTGGCAATGATGCTGACTGGGCTTCCGAACGAAGAACACACACTTTTCATCGGGGGCAGCTGGGCTGACGACGATGGCGTCCTGTTCCATACTCCAGAGCAGAGCGAAAGGTGTTGGAAAATTGAATTTTGATATGATAGGATGTGACACATGTGGTGCCGGGGAGAAACTTTTCGCTACACATGACTGCAGTGGAGGGGTGATAGGTTCAGGTACTAGCTTTAAGTCGGGAAGATACATGACATTAAGCGGTTTGTATGAAACGTGGAGAAAAGTTGGCGAATACTTCAGTGACCTCTATTGCTTTAACATGATAACACTATTTCTTTGTTTGTGTGTTACTGCTGAACTTATTTTTTTCCTATTTTCTTTTCTTCTATTTCAGATCGAACACCATGACTCTAATTCTGTCCTGGCTGTTCATTTTGGTGCTGATCGTGCCGGATTTGTCTTCTAGTTTGCTGCATTGTCCATCGCGATGCCACTGCGACGACGAGAAGCTGGACGTCAACTGCGAAGAAGGCCATCTGGACGTGGTTCCGATTGCGCTGAATCCTTCAATTCAGCGGCTGGTAATTCGGAACAATAAGATTCGGATTATCGATTCCTCGGTGCAGTTTTACTCGGAGCTAACACTGCTGGATTTGAGCTTCAACTATCTGTTCAACATTCCCGATAGGACTTTTGCGCGGCAAAATAAACTGCAGCAGCTACACCTGAACCACAACAAAATTAGTGCCGTGTCAAACAGGACCTTTGTTGGGTTGAACGAGCTGCTGGTGCTTAATTTGCGAGGCAATCTGATTGATTTAATTGAACCGATGACTTTTACGCCGCTGACTAAACTAGAGGAACTTAATCTGGGTCAAAATCGAATCACGAGCGTTGGTTTGTCGATAGTTGGATTCCATGGATTGACAGATTTAAAGATTTTGTACTTGGATGATAATCGGTTAGAGGTAGTACCGCCCGAAGAGACCTTCCAACCGGTGGACAAGTTAGCTGAGCTCTACATCGGAACGAATTCGTTAAATGAGATTAAAAATAGCGCATTTGCTGTTTTGTCCGAGCTGAGTTTGCTGGACCTAAGGAGTGCATTGTTGAGTAATGTCACCAGCGAAACATTCGCAGGCATCGAAAACATTAAAAGCCTCAATTTGGCAGATAATCGATTCCAGAAAATTCCATCTGAGGCGCTGGGATTTTTAAAACGATTAGAGGACTTATCGATTGGACAAAACTA
Organism: Wyeomyia smithii; assembly: GCF_029784165.1. Taxonomy (NCBI): domain Eukaryota; kingdom Metazoa; phylum Arthropoda; class Insecta; order Diptera; family Culicidae; genus Wyeomyia; species Wyeomyia smithii. Next base: position 206,503,684 of record NC_073695.1, on the reverse strand, counting down.
CTTCGAAACTGTGTCAGCTAATTCGTTTAGAGGATTATCAAATCTAAAAAGATTCGAGCTGAGAGGTTCGCTATTTTTAAGAAAAATCGAAAAAGCAGCATTCCAAACAAACACCAATCTCGAAAGCATTGCCATCGACTCGAACAAAGCCCTGACCGACCTGGAAGAGGAAACATTCTCGGGGTTGCTGTACCTGAAGCACCTGAGCCTGCGAAATAATGGCTTCGAACGGTTGGATGAGAACATGCTTTCCTGGAACAGTCTGCGGACGTTGGATATTTCGGATAATCCGATAAATTGCGATTGCTATTATTCGAAGCTGCTGCACCGGCTGCAAACGGCTAGCAGGATCAGCTACAATGCAACCGGTTGCCCGCACCACCTGCCGGACCAGTGGGAGTGCGAGTACATTTTGGACAAGAACAAAAAAGTGATCTCGGTGCTGGTGCTAGCGGCGGCCCTCGTGACAGCCATCGTGCTCACCTTCTTCCGTTTCCGCGGGCTGCTGCTGGAGTATGCTCACAATGGGTGTAAAAATACGTCTCACGGCAGTGTTAGCGGCGGGGGTGGCAGTGGCGCCAGTGGCGTCCGACCGGTGGCCCTCACCGGTGGGGAACTCAACAGCGTGGATTACGAGAAAGCCATCACCGAGGACGATTACGTGATCCGGCAGAGCAATTTGTACAGCAATCAGGTGCAGCCGATTCTCAACGGCTATCCGGCCTACATGCAGCAGGCTAATGTCTACTACAATAAGCCGCTCCCGATTACCGAGTTATAGTATTGAAGGCTGGTCGAGTGTGATGTCAGTGTGTGAATTTTTTTTGAACCTTGGGCCCCGTGTTTATGGTTGGTTGTTAGCTTTTTAAGTGGTGGCTAATGAAAGGCTAATCTCTGGTGGCTGGTGGTTGTGCTAGGTGATCTACTGTTGGCTATAATCGGTGGGGTGTCCTTGAATTTAAAAACGGTTTCGATGATGTTCGACTTGGTAATTAGATCATTTATGTTATTTATTATTTGGGAATTCTGTTTAATTAATGAAATAAATGACGTACTCTAATAAACTTTATAAAATTTTATTAGTTATTAAAAACGTTTTTCAAATTTGGTAAATCAATTTCCTCACAAGAATTGTTTGCAGGCTTGTGATTCATCATTTACCAAACCAAGATAGGATGCGTTACACTTTGCTGTATTTTTTGTGAGAAGAAAAGGCAACATTACAATCCAACAATGACGGAAAAATATTCTCCTTGTATGTAAGATTTTGAACAAACAATTGAAATGGTTTAAACATTTAAGGTTGATTATTTCCAGAATTCCGATTCTAGTTTCTGCATTCCTAGGGAGAGATTTTATATGATTGATTAAGAAAATTGATAAAAATACCTTAAATCTCTAATAACTAGTTTCCTCCTCTCGATACCTAATATCTACAGAAAAGTAACCAGAAACATAAAACCATCGACTAAGAATAATACTTTTCTAGCAAGACTCGAACAAGAATTGTTCTGAAACATACAAATGCATAAGCAAAAGTTAACTGATGTGATACCTCATCAATACTGTGTGGAGATTTTGCAATTGTCGATTGTTGTTGAAGCTGGGATAAGGAATGTGTCTTCGCTGTGACGAAACTCTTGTCAAGCGTACAATTCCAAATATAAAAGACAGTTCCACGAAGGTATGATGTGGCATTCTTGTATGACGTACACCTAAATCAAGCACACAAACAAAATTATTATGAAAATTTTCGTGGTTTCTTCTGAGTTCGAAATATTTCTGAAAGTTTTATGTTTAAAGTTAAATTTTATGGTCTGTGCTGGTGAGTGGATCTTCACCTAAAACACACTACAAATTGACATCTTTCTCCGGTTTTCTCCAAAAAATTCGAATTGTCCCCGCAGATGTTTGGCCCTGGGTCCTTGAATTATTTATTTGACCTTGAATACACTACATACTGCATGACTACTGGGATTATACAAATGGTTTATTTCAACGAATTTAGTTGTGCTGTTATAGTAAGAACAAAAAACTAAACGAGCGATTAGGTTACCGACTAAATAAATGCAAAACATATGTTTTACCTCAACCTTCTCATATATAAATGCGAAAATCCGTAACGCAGTTGATCTTATGTATATTGATCCCTGGGTTTCTAAGGCGTAGTTGACTATAGAATGGCCAAATATAACCCAATAAGGATAATTTTTAAAACTTATATGGCACTCAAAAGCCGGGAACCAACTCCGAGGTACAAGGTACGTATCCTCCGCGTAACGAAAACCTGACTGTATTTTGAAGTACAAGAAGATGACATCCTGACTCTGAGAAACACCCCAAAATGATTAAATTCCACCCAATATGAAGATTTTCCAAAGTTTTTGAGTGTTTTTGGTACCTAAATGATGCTCAGAATCTGAAGATCAACTCCAGAAACAATTCAAAGATGGAGACTTTCGGCTCTGGAAAAAAGCTCCCAATGACCAAATATCATCCTCTAGGCTCCTCTGCCGGAAATTGAATTGCAAAATGGCGACAGCCGGAGTTCCTATTTTCACTTACCACGGGTATTTCCTATAGCTTTTGTGCATTTCCGGAGCCGAAATGGTCCCTCGAAACCGTCAGAGGCCGGAAACTGACCCACGAAATCGTTTTTAAATCCAAATAGGCAACTTTCAATTTCAGGAAAACAGCGTAAAATGGCTCAATACCAACCAATAAGAATATTTCCAGACAATTGATGATGCCCAGTGGGTAGAAGCTGTCCACAGATGCCATGAATTCTGATTACTTGAAAACAGCCCAAAAATAGAAAACTGAGCCCGGAAAACGACTCAAAACACCATTTTTAATCGAAGATGGCTGAATAAGTAATAAAATATAACAAATGATTCTTGACGCCTTATGTTTCTACCTTTGAACGGATTTTACACCCCACTGTCTTGATCGAAAGATGAAGATTGCCAAAAATCTTGTGATATAACAATTGGCATAGCTTTTCAATAGTGAATTGATGAGAAGTTCAATTGAAAAACAAATATTTCTATTTAACTTCGCAGAATGTCAATCGACAGGTGAAGTTTTTCTCGAACTTTTGGTATAAAAGTTTGCATATCTTTCCACCACTGACAGCCTGAAAATAATTGGAAAAGCAGCAGCTATCCAATCCCGAGCTCACTTTCTGTTCCTGATGTTGGTTTTAGAGCTATCTTCTAGCTAGCACCGCCTTTTTTCAAATTCTGACAGTTTGTTTCAGTACGCCATATGATTGTACGAAAATTGAATTTTATTTCGTGTTGAAATTTTGCGGAGCCGGACCGATAGAGCTTTCATAAACACAACAATTTTACACGTATTGTGTTGTGTTGCGGCTTGAAAGGAAGACAATAAAATTGATCTAGTGTCGGATAGCAGCAGATACCAAGAGTACAACTGTTGCGTGTTGCATATTGTTGAGGTGCGACTGGCGGAAAATTTTGTTCGTGCTGACGTGACTGGTGATGTCTAACTATAACCGTCTTTTTTAAGACGTTACATCCTTTTTAATGAAGTGCTGTTTACTTTCTAGAACAGATTCAGCATTGTTAGCAGAACATGCCAAGCTTTTCTGTTTAAAATCGGATTAGTTTTGAATATTCATTGTTATTCGCTATTCATTGTATGGTATCATAGAAGTGTGAAAATCACACTACTATGCATCTGTAGCGGCTCCTAATCACAGTGGCAGTTTGATAAAAAAATTTAACTAAGTTCTTTCAAACTTTCAAATACATGTAATAGCCTCGAAAAACAAAATTTACGAGTTTGTGTTTGAATTTGCGAAAAAAATCGATATTGTGGCAAGTTTCTTTCGAGCTAGTTTATCGTTTCGTTGGAAAATCGTTGCGTTTTTATTTTCTAATTAGTTATTATTTGCAATTATCAAATAAATATACCAAGATATTATTTGATATTTATATCTCTATTAATACGTTCCAAAACTTTCAAAATTGTTGAAAGAAACATTAAATGATTTATATATTTAATATTTACATTTGATAAACCGGACATTACGCTCAATAACTACACAATAGAGCTCACTGCAGTGCTTTTACTGTGTGTCTCTTGAGCATATACCAAATGCGGGGAGCCTCTAGGTAGGAAAGCAGATTGTGTTGTTTGCTTTGCATTTCAAAATTAAAAAAATGAATCTAGCCGTCTGCCATGCATGTTTTCTCTTCGAATATTATCGAATTTATCTCAGCAGTGGTCACCGCGGTGTACTTCTGTGTACAGTTAGGTTTTCTTTACGCGGTTTTTTGAGGTTTTTTAGGTGGATTTTTTAAATTACGCGGTTTTTTAAGCGGATTTTTTAATTAACGCGGTTTTTTTACGCGATACCGCGCTAATTCAAAAAAATGTTCACGGATATTCGAATCAACGAGAGTTGGGAACCAGAAATGTCTCAGTGTTTATTGAGTAAAAGACTCAGCCAAAAAAAAAAAAACCTGGACTCCGGAAGATCCGAAATGACCGTCAAGAGGACAATTTTAAATACTGGTCGCAGAACGTCGCGGGTTTTTTTCTAAAGCCTTTCTTTGTGGTTCACTTTATGCGGATTTTTCAATTACCGCGTTTTTTCACGCGAATTTTTGAATTGACGCGGTTTTTACGGGGTTCGTATCACCCGCAGAAAAAAAAAGTGACTGTATTCTCACTAGAGTGATTCGCCACTCTTGTTTCACAGAGATGTGGCGTAAGCAGAAAGTGCGTTAACTTTCCTGCGAACAGCAGAAACACAGCACATAGCAGATGGAAAAAATTGCAACACGCAACACTTATGCAGGGTAAGAAGTGAGCGGTGATTATTCCCTCTGCTCTTCCCACATATTGAGGAAAACAACAAACTTACAGAGCATCATGAGAAATCGACATTAATGTTCGGTTATCCTAAGTAATTTTAAAAAGCTGTGAAAAAAACTATCATGAATCAACGGGAACACTGTAAATCATCCACAAATATCAAAAGCGATTGGAAATCACTGAAAATTATTAGAAATTATTAACAATTGAAAAAAAAAAGAAAAATATATTGAATATAATAATTACCGAATACCATATAACATAAAATCAGAGAAAATCAGAGGTTACAAAAATCTTAAATATCAACGAAAAAGCAAACGAAATAAATCGCTGCCAAATTTTAAGAACAGAAAGTCACCAGAAAAATAATTGTAAAACATTATTAGCAACAGTTATCAGATATGATCAACATTCATAAAAAATCATTCTCCCGAAATAATCTGAAATCATGAAAATCATATTCAAATATTACCAAAAGTTAACAAAAATGTCGAAAAATCACCAAAAACAATATAAAACTAATTATAGCCAGAGAAATGAGAAGAAATAAAGTTGATTGAACAATCATCAAAAATCGTTAGAAATACTTTCGCAGGTTGACGAAAAACATTAGTGATTATAAAAAAAATAGTCGGAAAAGGTCATATTTTTTTTCTAATTTATCGTAAAGTGATAATCGAAAAACTACCAAATTTAATCAATTATCTCGAAACACTAAAAATATAATCAAGAATCTTCTGGAATTAACAAAAAAATGACTCTCTATTAATAGGAATCATGAAGCAGAATTAATCATCAATTATTTGTGAGAAATCAGCAGAGATGGCCTTGAGTTATCCAAGTTCGTCAAAAGTAATCAAAAGTTGCCGGAGATCATCAAAACAGATAATCTAAAATTACCAAAAATCATAAGAAATCGACTAAAAATATAAACAAGTCATAAAAAAGTCTGAATCCATCAAAAGTAGGAGGGTGGTATCCAAGACGCGACCGCATGACGTTGAAATACGGTATTTTTATATTCCAACAAATAGTAGACGAAATTGTAAATCTGGTATTTTCTGCAATTTTATTTAAAAGAGCAAACTTTACCGATAATTTATGATAATCCTTTTACCGATAATTGTATGATGCGTATGATATCGGTACAGTGCACAGTGGTGGAGGAATGCAATCTAGCGGAACAAAATTAATAACTCCCGATCGTGTTGGTTTTTTTGAGATAGTGTTTTCGGCAATGTACATGAAAATCATCAAGGAATATTTTTGTATGAAAATATATGTACTAAACAAGTACTAAATTTTTTTTCTTCAGTTTGTCAATTTAGAAGGATGGTTGCTTTTACAAAGTTTTTTATTAGCCAATAATGTGAAACTCTTCCGAAGTCACAACTATTCAAGAAGCCATAGTGTATGATATATTGATTTTTCTAGACAACATGGACAAAAAACTTTTATTTTTATTGTTTTTATTTTTTGTAAGTGTACTAACGAACTCTATGAGTATCTAATTATAAATCTCTTAACCTTTGAACTTTGCCGCAGAATTAAAATTACCAAAAATCATAAGAAATCGACTAAAAATATAAACAAGTCATAAAAAAGTCTGAATCCATCAAAAGTAGGAGGGTGGTATCCAAGACGCGACCGCATGGGTTGAAATACGGTATTTATATATTCCAACAAATAGTTGACGAAATTGTAAATCTGGTATTTTCTGCAATTTTATTTAAAAGAGCAAACTTTACCGATAATTTATGATAATCCTTTTACCGATAATTGTATGATGCGTATGATATCGGTACAGTGCACAGTGGTGGAGGAATGCAATCTAGCGGAACAAAATTAATAACTCCCGATCGTGTTGGTTTTTTTGAGATAGTGTTTTCGGCAATGTACATGAAAATCATCAAGGAATATTTTTGTATGAAAATATATGTACTAAACGTGTACTAAACAAGTACTAAATTTTTTTTCTTCAGTTTCTCAATTTAGAAGGATGGTTGCTTTTACAAAGTTTTTTATTAGCCAATAATGTGAAACTCTTCCGAAGTCACAACTATTCAAGAAGCCATAGTGTATATATTGATTTTTCTAGACAACATGGACAAAAAACTTTTATTTTTATTGTTTTTATTTTTTGTAAGTGTACTAACGAACTCTATGAGTATCTAATTATAAATCTCTTAACCTTTGAACTTTGCCGCAGAATTAGGATGGCTATGGCCAATAGTTTTTGAGATATTCAAAAAAACGAACATTTTGGTGGTTTTTTTAAATGTCATATCTCCATTAGCGCACAAAAGCGCAACCTGAAACTCTCAGGGCTGAAAGAATATAAAACTAGGTGTGTGTAGACAAAATTTCAGCCCGGAACTCCTTGGAGCTTTTACACCGTGAGTTATTTTGTAAAACTCTTAAAAATTTGAAAAAAAGTGCTATTTTGTTTTCAATATTATGCCAAATGTCTTCGGAGACGTTAAAATGAGTTAAATATGAACTCTTTTGGTCTAAAAATATTGAAAACTAATCAATACCATAAAGGTATCATTGTTCAAACTGATTTGTTCCTATTCCTCTTCATTTCTCCATACATTTAAAAAAAACTTAAAAATCCAAGCATTACTTTTTAAACTCAAACTTCATTTTTAAACTTAATGTTCCATCTACTGTAAGATTTTGGACTTCGCTCGGAAGATAATCAATTAAATGGTCTTTTCTTCTGTGATGCGGATCGTATGTGAGTAAAAGGCATTTGGGTGGTTGAAGGTGGTTGAATTTGAGTGTAATTCTCGATCATTTTTGACGGAGTTTTGCCTTTTCTGAACTTCTTCTGACATCAAACCAAGTGGCACCGTACTGTACATTAATAGTCTGTGAACTGTCGGTGAAAACGGATAAAAAGAATACAACTCAATTATGCGTTATTGATTAGCATTTTAAAAAGTATCCTATTAAAAAAAAAACAATTCATAAGACTAAAATAGTTCATTGTAAATATTGAACTAAATATTTTAAGACCAAAAGAGTTCTTATTTAATTCTCTTCAAAATCTCCGTAGACATTTGGCATAATATTGGAAAAAAATAGCACGTTTATTCCTAATATTGTAGAATTTCACAAAATTACTCACTGAGTAAAAGCTCCAAGGAGTTCCGGGCTGAAATTTTATCTACACACACCTAGTTGAATATTCAGCCCTGAGAGTTTCAGGTTGCGCTTCTGTGCGCTAATAGAGATATGACAATAAAAAAATATCATCGACATTTTCGTTTTTTACAATATCTCAAAAAATATAGGCCATAGCCATCCTAATTCTGCGGCAAAGTTCAAAGGTTAAAAGATTTATAATTAGAAACTCATAGAGTTCGTTAGAATAATTAAAAAAAAAATAAAAATAAAAATAAAAATAAAAGTTTTTTGTTCATTTGTCCAAAAAAATAAATATCTCATACACTATGGCTTCTTGAATAGTTGTGATTTGGGAAAAGTTTCATATTATTAACTAATAAACAACTTTGTAAAAGAAACCATCCTTCAAAATTGAGAAACTGAAGAAAAAAAATTTAGTACTAGTTTAGTACACGTTTAGTACAATTATTTTCATACAAAAGTATTCCTTGATGATTCTCATGAACATTGCCGAAAACACTATCTCAAAAAATCAACACGATCGGGAGTTTTTAATTTTGTTCCGCTAGATTGCATCACTGGACCACTGTGCAGTGTTGGAACGACAATGATGGGCTGAAATGATCGAATGGTACATACCTCTTATATCAAGGTTTCGTCAGTTATTTGGAAAGAGGGGGAAGTTTAGGAGAACAGGTAATGGCAAGGAAAGTGAAACAACTACAACAAATCGTTTACAAAGTCAGATCGGTTGTATCCGTTAGTGTCAGCTGTGCTTGGGAAGAGAGGTAGTGATTGGTTGCTCGGTATGATTCAGACAATCGATGTTTTTTACCAATTTTTCAATAGTGTATCTTAAACAACAGGTTGTTTTTGTTACATAAATTTAACCGTGAAAAAAATTCTGATTGGTTGAACCCAAAATCTCTTTATTCTGAAAAGTAATGAATGATATATAGGCGCTCAAAACCTGACCACTTTCTCTGATTTTCCCTGTTTGAGTTACTAGATTTTCAAATTTCGGTGCCTAACTTCGAGATAGACGTTAGTCCAACGTAAAAACTAATTATAAATCACTACAAAAACTGTTGAATAATGTCAAAAAAAAAAATCGGATATGATAAAAGACATTCAAAATTCTTTGAATCTACCTCAAATCAGCAAAAATCAACATCGGGAGTCATCAGTGCAAAAGTTATAACTTCGCCAGGGACTTGTGGTTTCAGAGCAATATGGAGAAGTTGCTTGAAAACTAGGGTGGTTCTAGGGCATATTTCGAAAATTGAAACGTTCATAGCATTTCAGCCGTAAAAGATATCTCAAAAGTTTAGCCACCAAACGTTGCGTCTTTTAAAGTTCTGAGAGTCATCTCTACTGAGAAATTTGAATTAAAAAAAATAAGAGTAAACCATTGTTTTTTCAAAGTCGCCTTAAGCAAAATTGCTCTAATTCAGCCAATTCAAAATCTACAAAAAAGTAGTCTTCTACAAAGTTACTTAAGATAATGTGATCTACAACTTCATTGAAAGTAATATGACATTTCTTTTCAAACAAAAATTTTAATTATTTTATTTCGCTGATTTTAGGACCACCCTACTTTTCACTTCAATTTAAATGTAGACCTACTTAAAAGAAGCAATTTCTCCATGTACAGTATGGCTCTAAAAACACACGAAAAAATCGAAAACTTATTTTCCGCCTAAATTATCGTGGAGCAAAATTGAAAAAGTTACTATTTCAGATTATGCACCAGAATGTTGCGGCAAATGTCTGAACGTTTGTGGAAACGACGGAATGTTAAGTTTTCACCAAATTTTAAGAAGAAGGCCGGTACATCTTCTCCCACTCACGAGCCGTAAGTCATCTAAAAGAGATGACTTACGCCGGTCAGCTGTTGAGGCGCGTACCTATTTTGTATTACTACATGTACAATGTTTTTTTTAGTGTAATCGAATGTCAAAAGATGAATAACGATCCTATTATAACAGCTACATATGTTTATTCGATCGAGTAATTTAATATGTTGGGAAAATATCTAATAATTTGCCTTAAACGATTATAACAAAATTTGAGTATCCCGTCAAAGTCATGTTGCAAACTATATTAAAAATTCCGTGACGACAAAAAAATCATCATACCCATAAAAAAATCAGAATTGAAAATTACCATAAAGTGCGATTTTTGCTGCATTACTTTCTTCAACGATGTTTTGATGTGCTTTTGCATATAATCTCGAACCACTGCTGAAGAAGAGCGTTAGCCCCGCAATTATCTTGTGTTTCTTACGGTTAACTGGATGTCTTTATCGAATAAAAAAGAAGATCAAATTTCGCGTCGAGATGTAGGATCTAAGTTTTGCTTGCTCGCACTTAATCATTTTTTTTTATTGGTTAAAATCATGCTAAAGCTATGCTAGAATCAAAATCTACATCGACCAAGTACTAATCTAAGCTCAAAATTCGTTTAAATCAATTTTTGCCGAACAACTTTCATGCGCCAAAAAACCATTTTTCGTTTATTTTGGCGGTGCTCGATTTTGTTTTTAATTTCGAGGCTTTGTAAACTAGTAGAAGTACCTATCATCGATATCGTGTTTCAAATTTGTAGTATAGAGGTCGCTGCATCAAGTTTCGACCGTTATAGCGTCTGTACAGCACGTGTTTACCCACGAATTCTATTTGTTTAGTCGATCAGCCGTTCTCGTTGTGTACGTCTTTTTTTTGAGTTTTTTGATACTTTTTAACTGTGAGTTAAATTCAAAGTACTTAAATATGGGTGACAAGTTTGAGTTTTGCGTGGGACCGGACGCCAACCGTGTCAAAATCACTGAGCGTCGCATGTCTGATACCGCGAAAGAGGGTAGGCGCAGCCTTAGATCAGATAAAAACCAAAATTAATCCACCTAGCGGTCAGACTCAGCCTTTCTCATTCAAACTTATTATTTGTAAAAATAGATTTACATGAATGCTTAAATCCAAACAGGTATATTCACTCTTTGGGCTCTAATATATTGATGTTGTAATTGAAGTATAAAATATGAAATTTGACGTAATGTTAGTGCTTCAGAAATAGCGAAATATAAGAAATGACTCTTAATTTCGAACAATTCAATCACGAGCGATACCGGGAACGTTCATTTAGTACGATACCACATTTAAATCATGTTTAGGCCATATATATTGATCAAAGCAGCTATAGTGTTGAATAGTCTTTGAATTTAATTTCTTTACAAAACTTTTGAACAGTATATCAAATTTTTAAGAAGTTTGTTATTTGTAAGTTTGAGAGATGACTCGTTTGTATGACACTAGTTATGTTCAAATAAGTCGTGTAATACTTGAGATAATAGACTTTCGTTGTTTTACAAATTAAAACATAACGGTTGCTTAAGTTTGATTACAATAAAATGAAAATGGAACGTATGGGGGAGCCAAACTTTGAAACCACGTGTTCAATCATAATTCATCAGTTAACCCTTAACTATCCCGTTCATTCGATATCAACATTGTTCAAATCTGTTGTGTAGTTTCTAAGATAATGAAGTTTAGTGATTTCCACATTTCGATACATTACAGACGAAGTTACAGTCCGATTACAGCAAAATTCAATAGGGTGTTATGAGGCAGCTAGACCTTTCATTTGATACTAATTCTGTGGAAATCGGGTAAACCATCTATGAGAAAAGTGAGTGAGCCCAAGTAGTCATCAGAATATGTTTCTTTTCATAGCTGGATTTCACATTTTTAAACATGACAGGAAAAGTAATAATCCGTTCGCAAAAAAAATCATTAGGGTCTTATGGGGCAACAAGACTTTCCATATGACACTGATTTTATGAAAATCGGTCCAGCCATCTCTGAGAAATATGAGTGAGATTAAACAGTCTCCAGAACACGTTTCTTTCTGTAACTTCTGAACCATATGTTCAATCTTCATAAAATTCAAAAGTTGAGGGTTTTTAGGAAGTCCGTTCATTTGAAACCAATTTTATTGAAATCGGTTGTGTGGTTTCTGAGATATTGATGTTTCGTGATTTTTACATTTTGATACATAACCTCTAAACTAAAAATCCGATTACAATGAAATTCAATAGCAACCTATGGCGCAACTAGACCTTTCATTTGCAATTAATTTTATGAAAATCGGTCCAGCCATCTCTGAGAAAAAGTGAGTGAGAAAAAAAAGTTGCACATTCACACACACACACATACACACATACACACATACATACATACATACAGAAAATGCTCAGTTCGTCGAAAGAAGTCGAGTGGTATATGACACTCGGCCATTGGGACCACTTTTATACCTTCGGTTTTTCCAGTGATTGCTATACCTTTCTAGGAGAAAGGCAAAAAGGAAGAAGAGGAAGATAAAGCCCAAAAAGGTCAACTTTAAGGCTCAAGGTTAGCTGACTGAAGGTAAGAAAAATATTAGGGGCTTTGCTGTTGCGATTCTTAAGATTTATAGCAATTTGAAACTTTAAACGCGTTTTTCTCAAAACCATGTTTTCAAAATCGGCGAGCAGTAGAACTGAAAAGTTAACATCCGATTGACTTGAAATTTTAACTGTAGCTTTTTCATTAGATTATCTAGTGAAGTACTCACGATTTAAGCGATTGATTAACAACAACTAAAGTTATACACAATCAAAGTCGATTTTTTTTGTCGAAACAGAACTTTTTTTTTCAAACCATTTTGCGAAGAAAAATTCTAAAAATATAATCATGTGTACTTCACTAGCGACACTTATGTAGAAAATGAAAATAAATTTGTTTTGGTTATAGGTGGAGTTGGGCACGACTTCTACTGCTCGCCGCGAAACAACTTAAAAAAAAAGCGGTTCACGGCAATCGCTGCACAGCTGCCATTTTGTAACAAAAATAGCAATAAAAATATTTTTTCTATTCAGCAAGAGTTGCTCAATCCAATGATATATTATATATATACCTTACATTTCAAATGTCCTGTAAAAAAAATTCATAGGAAAAGCCTTGTTTTTTTGAGCATTTGGTAGATATAACCCCTCAACTCATCTGTGAGGTTCAAATTCTGTTCATCTTAATGGTGGAAATAGAGGACGAAATTTTTTAAAACATTTAATTACATTCCAAGGACCAAGAAAAATAAAATTTATTTATTAGGTTGTGTAGTTTGAAATCAGTCAACCTGTATCACATGTTAGGACATATTTAAAAATCTATATATTCAGATATCAATGAAAATAATCATTAGAAATTATTTATCATCAACTACATGAAATCTTCAAAAGTCATCACAAAATCATAGAAATTATCGAAGGTGGTAAATTTTATTGAAGCATTAAGAAACTCGAAAATCTTCAAAAATCCCCGTCTAATCAGAAAACAATTTGGAAATAATAAAAGTTTTGAGTTTTCAGAAAAATTAGAAAAAATCAGAATGCATCAGAAATTTTTCGGGAATCACCAGAATTCGTTCATAAAATAAGAAATCGCCAATTAAAACATATCATTTGCCATGAAAAATAATAGGAAATTATTAAATATTGTCAACAGTTCCACAACTATTAGAAATCATTAAAAGTATGTCAAACAATGATAAACGAGACCAATATTACTTTACCTTTACTTTTATGACGACAGATCATTAAGATCCTATGCCGAATCCAGAATACGTCTCCACAAAACTCGGTCTTGGGCTGCTACTCTCCAGTCTCCCCTTACACCCGCTGCTCTGGCATCCTCGTCGACAGCACACATCCAGCGCGTGCGCGGTCTGCCTCGTAGTCGTCGGCCTCTATCCGGTTCTCTACTAAATATTATCTTTGCCGGTCGCTCATCCGCCATCCGTGCTACATGGCCAGCCCACTGTAACCTGCCGTGTTTCATCAGCTTGACAATATCAGCGTGTTTGTATACTTCGTACAGCTCATGATTCATGCGCCTGCGGCACACCCCGTTCTCCCCGTTCTGTGTGGAGTCTCCCAAGTGCATGGTATGTTCCGGGAAACGGGACGCCAAACACTTTATGGGAGGCCCCAGGTGCCCAGCCGGTAAGCCGGCTGCGAAACCACGGGCGTAAGGGTGACGCAACTGAACCTGAACCATTGCTTCGCGGCTCAGCAGCTGCTACACCAAGCAGCCACTGAGTCGTTGTCGGACATCGCTGTCATATCGGATCCCTACCGCATCCCTCCCGGAAACGGTAATTGGGTTGCGGATAAGTCCAGTTTGGCGGCCATATGTACGACGAGCAAGTTCCCGGTTCAGGAGGTTGTCTCAACCTCAGAAGAAGGGTACGTAGTTGCTAAGGTAAACGGAGTGTTCTACTGCAGTTGCTATGCTCCGCCACGTTGGTCTACCGAAAGGTTCACCCAGATGGTCGACCTCCTATCCATGGAGCTAACGGGCCTAACGCCGTTGGTGGTGGCGGGCGACTTCAACGCTTGGGCTGTTGAGTGGGGAAGTCGCTTCACGAACCAGAGGGGCCAGATCCTGTTGGGGGCTTTTGCAAAGCTCAACCTAGATCTGGCCAACGTTGGGAATAAAAGTACATTTAGCAGAAATGGTGCGGAGTCGATCATCGACGTGACGTTCTCCAGCCCAGGACTGATCAAGAACTGGAGGGTAGACGATGGCTACACTAATAGCGACCACCAGGCGGTCTGTTATAGTGTAGACAACAACGAGAGGCGGCAAGCGACGGGTAGAGCCAACACTCCGACCGTTCGCGGGTGGAAGACATCGCACTTTGATGCCGAGGTATTCGAAGAGGCAATGAGAAGGGAGCGCGAGGGGGGCAGTTGGCTCCGCCCGACTGCTGACCAACTAGTTGCTATGCTATCGCGGGCGTGCGACGCCACCATGCCTAGGACTCGCCAACCTAGGAATGGAAAGCCACCGGTTTACTGGTGGACGGACGCGATAGCCGACCTTCGCAGTGCGTGCCTCCGTGCAAGACGGAGGATGCAGCGTGCGCGAAACGAAGAAGAGAGGACAGAGCGCCGCGCAGCATTCAGTTCGGCAAGATCGATGCTAAAGAGTGCGATAAAGGCCAGCAAGAGGGCCTGCTTCGATAGGCTATGTGCGAGTGCCAATACAAATCCGTGGGGTGACGCCTACAGGATCGTAATGGCCAAGACTAAAGGCGCGCTGGCGCCTGCAGAGCGATCACCAGCGATGCTGGAGCGTATCATCGAGGGACTCTTTCCACGCCACGAGCCAAGTCCTTGGCCTCCGGCAGTCGAGTCTCACGTCCGACGTTCCAGTATCTCAGACATAGACCAGAGATGGTCGGCCAACCTGCCGAGCATCCAATCCGTGAGCGACGACAGCCGTGTCGAGGCAGGGGAGGAGGCAAGGGTTACGAATGAGGAACTCATCGTGATCGCCAAATCCCTAAAGGTGAGCAAGGCACCGGGACCGGATGGTATCCCTAACCTGGCGATCAGGCTGGCGATAAAAACGGCCCCCGGGCTGTTCAGGGCAGTCATGCAGAGGTGCCTGGATGACTGTCTCTTTCCGGACAGGTGGAAGCGGCAGAGACTGGTCTTATTGCCGAAGGCTGGGAAACCGCCAGGGGACCCATCGGCATATAGGCCTATCTGCCTGCTGGACACCGCGGGCAAGGTGCTTGAGAGGATCATCCTCAACAGACTGGTGAGGTACACGGAGGGTGTACACGGTCTGGCAAGTAACCAGTTCGGCTTCCGGAAGGGCAGGTCCACGCTGGACGCAATCTCTTCCGTCATCAAGACGGCGGAGGTAGCAATCCAGCGCAAGAGAAGGGGAATACGCTACTGCGCAATCGTCAC
Source organism: Wyeomyia smithii (assembly GCF_029784165.1). Taxonomy (NCBI): domain Eukaryota; kingdom Metazoa; phylum Arthropoda; class Insecta; order Diptera; family Culicidae; genus Wyeomyia; species Wyeomyia smithii. The sequence goes on along the minus strand of NC_073695.1, from coordinate 206,487,912 downwards.
GCTCGACGTGAAGAATGCGTTCAATAGTGCCAGTTGGGACTCCATAGCGCTCGCGCTCAGGAGCATCCATGTACCGGTGTCGCTGTACAAGATTCTGGAAAATTATTTCCAGAATCGAGTACTTGTTTACGACACGGAGGAGGGTCAGAAGTGCGTCCCAATTACCGCAGGAGTTCCGCAAGGTTCTATCCTGGGCCCGGTGTTGTGGAATGTCATGTATGACGGAGTGTTGAAACTCAAGTTCCCTGTAGGGGTTGTGATCGTCGGCTTTGCAGACGACATAACGCTGGAGGTTTACGGCGAGTCTATCGAGGAGGTCGAGTTGACGGCCGCGCACTGTATACGCAAGGTCGAGGACTGGATGCGCTCCAGGAATCTGGAGCTCGCGCATCATAAGACGGAGGTCACGGTTGTGAACAACCGTAAATCGGAGCAACAGGCGGTGGTCAGAGTCGGAGACTGCACCATCACCTCGAAGCGATCCCTGAAGCTCTTGGGGGTTATGGTGGACGACAAGCTCACGTTCGGGAGTCACGTCGACTATGCCTGTAAGAGGGCCTCATCGGCTATTGCAGCACTATCTCGTATGATGTCCAATAGCTCAGCGGTTTATGGCAGCAAGCGAAGACTTCTTGCCAGCGTGGTTTCGTCCATACTTAGGTATGGTGGGCCAGTGTGGTCAAGAGCGCTAGGTACTAACAGTTACCGTGGTAAACTGGAAAGTACCTACAGGCTCATGTGCCTGAGAGTTGCGAGTGCGTATCGTACGGTGTCATACGATGCAATCTGTGTCTTGTCCGGCATGATGCCTATCAGCATCGCCATCAAGGAGGACAGAGAGTGTTTCGACCAACGTGACACAAGGGGCATACGAGGTACCAGAAGGTCATTCTCGATGCTCCGCTGGCAGCGGGAATGGTCCCACTCCACAAAGGGCAGATGGACGCACCGACTCATACCGGAGATATCCGGCTGGGTCGGGAGACGACATGGTGAAGTGAACTTCCACCTGTCACAAATCCTGTCAGGCCATGGTTGTTTCAGGCAATATCTGCACAGGTTCGGACACGCGGTGTCCCCCATGTGTCCCGAGTGCGTGGAGGAGGAGGAGACTGCTGAGCATGTCTTCTTCGTATGCCCCCGTTTCGCAAGAGCGAGGAGCAACATGATGGCTGTGAGCGGGCCTGGCACTACTCCGGACAATCTAGTCCGGAGGATGTGCGACGACCCGGACATCTGGAACGCGGTCTGTGCGGCCGCCTCTCAGATTGTTCTGGAGCTGCAACGTGTGTGGCGGGTCAACCACCAACACGCCAGTGGTAGCTAATTACCAGTCTCCAGGTAGTTAGCTAGGAGGTTATAAGAGTAAAGAGGGTGCATCACGCACAAAAGCCACTCCCCGACGTAATACTTAACCGTCGTTCCGGGAAGACCAGGGCTGGAGACTGGAGGGGTTTTAGTGGGTCGGGACAGGGATCAGTAGGTGTCTGGGCGAGTGTAACTACCCCAGCATCTCTCCCCTAGTCTCATCCCCACACCCTGAGTTCTCTTCTCAGGTGTCTGTTTGCAGATTTCCCCGCCACCTTTAAAAAAAAAAAAAAACACCCCGTTCTCTAGTTTGCCTCCGAGTATTGATCGCAGGATTCTACGCTCGAAGACCCCAAGCGCTCGTCGATCGGCCTCCTTCCACGTCCACGATTCATGTCCGTAGAGCGCCACCGGGAGGATCAGAGTCCTATAGAGCGCAAATTTCGTACGGATCTGTAGGCTACGGGACCTAAGCTGGCTACGCAATCCGTAATAAGCCCTATTCGCCGCCGCAATCCGCCTCTTCACCTCGCGGCTCACCTCGTTGTCACATGTCACGAGAGTACCAAGATAAATAAACTCGTCGACCACCTCGAAAGTATCCCCATCCATCTCCACCGCAGCACCAACACCCGTAGAACTACCACGCTCTCTGCCAGCCACCATGTACTTCCTTTTGGCAGTGTTTATGGTAAGTCCAAATCTCGCAGCTTCCCTTTTGAGAGCCGTAAAGGCCTCCTCAACTGCTCTACGGTTAACACCAATTATATCAATGTCATCAAACGAGACCAATATACGTCGTCCAATATCGCCAAAAACTTTTTTTTGGGTAATTCTCATAAATCACTGGAAGTTTTTAGAATTTATTGGGACATTTTATCACGGTAAAAATATACCATATTTAGTAAATGTTAATGTTTTTCTGGCAAACCATTACAAATTTGGTTTCTGTTTGAAACAAAACCATACAAATGATAGAATATTTGACAGAGTCGTTTGTTGTTTATAGTTTTATGCTATAACCTAAAAATATCTAGTCTTCGAAGAGATGGAATCTCATGGATTGATACTAATATTAAAAAGTAAAACTGTAAACATTTACATTTTCTCACTCGTGAAAAAATACAGTGCGGTAAAATTCCGAATCATCGTTTGATCATTTGAAAAAATGAAAACAGTGACACCTGCCCGACCCGATGGTGCGGTGTGGCTTTTGCTACGGTGGCTCATCTGCATACCCTGGTAACCTGATGATGCGAGCCAGCCAGCATCAACCGGTAAACAATTTTCACAGATGCTTCACGCGGCCCACCATGCAACTGATAGCAGTCGGATAATCCTCTGCTTCTAATTCAATTAAAATAAACGAGACATGCTGAAAATTAAAGCATGTGGCACATCCTCCTGGTGCGGCGGCCGATAAAAACTCAACCCCGGCTGCTCGCTTCGGTAGATAGGTACCTACGTGAACAAAATTTCCAGATCAAGTGAAAAACTTTTACGGTGTGGTGTTACTGTTCGTATTCGGAATACCGAAACCACAGCCACCGGCACCAGGTAGAAGGTTTTCCATTCTCATGTCCTAACTGTTTCCTCGCCGGTACCGCCCCGGAGCCACGGTTTTAAACATCGAATGTCCGAAATAGTTAGCACGTGTGTGAATGAATTGCGCATCTTAGGGGAGTGCCGTTTGAGAGCGATAATAATTCCACGAAAGTTATAACAAGTTTTAACTGTAATTGTTGAAGGTTAGTGAAAAATAGCTACGGCGGAGTTGGCTTGGTTTGGTCTGCGTGCGCGGTTTTTCCAGTGTTTTTATGGCGTTTTTCTTCCAAGCGCGATGTGAGGAAATGTAATTTGGGGCGCTCGTGTGGTTTGCTCTTTTTCCGGTGTGTGTGTGTCTGGACTCTGGTTGTTGAAGGGTTAGCGGATTTCGGTTTTCGCCCGGAGGCAAACCGACCCTACCGTTTTCAGCCGAAAGAGGATGGATGGTTTCTGTGGTTCTAGGTGATTTCCTTTGATAAGCCGGTTATGGTTTCGGGGGTTTTCCTAAAATTGAATGCGTTCCATTAGTCTTGGCGGGGAGAAAGAAATCGATTGTTACCTGTTTTGGGACTCGTTTAAAGTGAAATCCGTTTAAGGTAAAAATCCTGCTTGATAAAGCACAAACTGGTGGTATTCTTCAAACCGAGATTGTTTCATTAAAAAAACCGTTCCACTCACGATTCTGCGAATATGTAATTACACGTCTGAGACGCTGTACCCATAAGCCGAAAGGTGGACTCGAGGTCGAGTGTAATGGTGCGAAATTTCCGTTCCGAGAACTCCACAATTGACCATCGGGCTCCGCATTATCCATCCAGGTTACGGCAGTCGGTTTCGTCCCTCTGCTGGGGTGTAAAATTATGGCACCCCGGTAACCGCACGGTCAGTTGGAAGGATAAATATTAACAGTACATTTAGCGGGGCAAGTGTTTCGTGTTGAATTTTTTAAGCGCAATTGCGGGGAAAATTGCCTCTTCGGAGTGGAGCGCCGGCCGCAGCCGGATACAGCGGCGTTGTTTGTCCGGTACGAGCAGCATTTACATTTCCAGATCCAAGTCAGATTTGGCTTTAATGACAAAGTGATGATTAGGAGCGAGAGAGAAACTTTTTGTTTTTTCACCCCACCACTTTTAGCTAAGTTTTTGACGGCCTAATTCTCCGGTGCTGGCAACTGGATGTTGTACGGACAGGTTTCAATTATTTCCTGACGATACCCTACTCACAATCGGTCGATTAGGGTTTTCCCTTTTTTCGGTTTGGCTCTGTCAGACGTTGCAAAATAGTGGAAATGTTTCCTTAGGACCTCGAAGTTTAAACTTTGCAATTGATGGGTTGCTGGAATGTTTGGGATGGTTTCTTTATGAACAGTTCTCGTTTTAACGAGGCCACTAGTTGCGTAAGGTCTTTTAAACTTAATATCAATGTTAATTGATTGAAACTTTTAGAACAAATTATAATACATTTTTCATTACAATTGATAGACTCTTCGGTCGTCAAAGGGTGAGGCATTTTCAAAAAACGTTAAACTTTTAGTAACTTGATAGTTCAATCGAACTGAATCTGTTGAAATTCCGTCGAACTGTATACCGAGGAATAAAAGGCTCGATGAAAACATACCGTTTTCTAAACGACTGAGAGGACCAGTCGTTTAGAAAACGGTAAGTTTATTACAAGAACTGAAACGGAATTGGAACGCTTGTCTACGTAAATTGTGACGTAGGCGGTCAACTGATTCGATACAAAAATTCTGCTGGCGTTGCTGTACAGGAAGAGGAAATCGAATTAAACTTCAATCTCACGAGCTGATATTTGTGTTTGTACTGAAACATAATGCAAAAAGTGGATGAAGGGAATTGATTTTATTCATGCAAGCAGAAGCTGGACTTGATAACCACTTTCGCAACTATGTTGAAGGATTCTTGAATAACGAGTCAGATGAATATTTCAGTTAGTTATTCATTGATTTTTGAACTGAAAACAAATTTTTGGTATTTTTTCTATCGGGATTTGAACTATCTTTTATTCGGTGTGCAAAATCCTACGTTACTACGTTGCTCTTTTAATTATAAATTACTTTTCACCTCATGCAAACGATTACCTGCATATTCTTCTGCTTAATACCGAGCAACATCAGTCGAAAGAGGGACATTTAGGTAGATTTCAGCCATCCTTTCGAACCTAGTAAAGTTACACTGCAGTAATCCTTCCAGAGATGGGCTTCAACTACTGTCTACAGTTTGTCACTAGCCACCAGTCCGTTTTCAATTTACTGCCCGCAGAAGACGTAGTTTCGGAAAACTTTTACTAGACCCAGAAGTGGTACCAATTATGATCACCCCCAAGAGGGTGTGCGGCGATGGGTGCACTAAATTTGCGAAAACTGAAGATTATGATAAGCGGAGCCGTCTTACAAGGGCAAGTCGATGAAAATACAACACACTCACAATCACACAAAACAAAAAAAGTCGAAAATACAGAGACCCAAAAGAATAATCCAAAAAGAAAGGCTGTTTCCAGTAGCGTGGCATTTAGAATAAATTATGCAAATGTGAATAAATTTTTAACTTGAGTTATTATTTTATCACTTTCATCCGGGCGCTCTGCTCGCAGCAAAAAGACACAAGAAAAAGATAAAGCCTTTTGTCCTTTCGGTGGTGGCGCTGCTACTCGTTCCCGTCTGTCGGTTTGTGTCTCTTCCAGCCCAGTCCAGGAGGCAGTAATTTTATCAGTAGGAAGATATGAATATTTATAACTTCTCTACCTTGAGCCGCGGGGGCCCGAAGTCGACAGAAGGTGAATTAGAAGTAGAATTAGGCCACTTATCGCAAAAGTTGTTCCTTCATTTCAGCTGATAGCCGAATCAGACAAACATTCCAAATCCTTCTCTCCTACTTAAGTGGCCGAGTTGGAGAAACGAAGGCTAAACGCAGCAAAAAAAAAAAAAAAAACATTACATAGTCTAGTGAACACGGAAGCGGATATCAAACAGTAGTCTATTAAGCAATTGTTACATTCCATGCTAGTGGAAATGCATTATAAAAATAACGAATCTCTAATCAGTAACCATCCTAATAATAACATTTTTAAGCAAAGTAGAATTATAGCTCAACAGTTTTCTGTAAAAATCAACACAAAATATAAAACATATACTCCCCATAAGTCTAACCGGAAAATATTTTGGTTTTTGTGATGTACGTGCGATTTATGTAATTTCGTTGTGACCTAAAATTATAATTGTGGTGGTTTTATTTATGATATAAGTTGGTATGTTTCACCAACTGTATGTACAAAGAATTGGATAAAATTAAGTTGAAAATACGTTTACGTACAATATTGATAGTAATTTTAATGCTAAGATTCCAAACTGTATTCAATGATATTGACAATGCGAAGATACAAGCATACAAAATCATATTTCTCCCACGAAGGAATTAAATTGTATATTATGGAAATTTTAACAAACTTTAATATAAATATATTGTTTGAAATCAATCGGTGCGTTTGATAATCCGAAATCCAATGCTGAGTCGAATGAACAAACCTCTCCCATCGCCAAATTCGCTTGTTCCGGCGATACGATACCCGCAGGATAATGAGCCTCCAAGCTATGCTATTGTTTTAAATCGACTCATTCCAAACTGTACGAGAGCGCTACCGTCTCGGTTGCCTTTTTGCTTTGGTGCACGTTTCCTGAATTCGATAACAGAGCGATCGCGCAGCAATTCTGTTCGCCGAGCGGATAGGTAAGTAGTAGCAACCCGCTTCCGGTTTCCGGGGCGTTTGAAAGAAAAATGAACTTCACAACCGATTCCTTCGCTTTCCTGCTCTGTACAGCTTAGCGGAATGAGCTCATCCTAAAATCAATAAAATTTAAACTGTCTGATGGAATGGAGCCACACTATGGGTAGGTAGTTGATACTGAGCTGGAGGTTCAGTCAGATAGCAAAGATAAGCGACAGGAAGAAGCGCCAAAGGAAAAAAGAAGCTCCTAAAAATTAATCAATGTCAAAAGATTTTCCACCCTCGGGTCGTTTTCGTCTGCCAGAGGGAGCAGTTGGTTTTCCTGAGGTAGCTATTCGGAAAACAGAGGAAAGAATTTCTTCGCTTCTGGTGATTGGGAGAAACTCGCTATTTCATGGTGGGTCGAAACATGTGATCTTTGGGCAAAAATTTAAGTCGATGGTGATCAAATTCAACAAAAGTTGCAGAATAGATATCATATTATAATTGAAATTAATCGAATGACAAGTCTACAACATTTCTTGTAGTTACGCTGCTGCTCAACGAATTGGCCAATCCATCAGTAAGCACTGGTCGATCTGAAATGTAATGAATCAAGCATCAATCATTTGGTAAGCAAACTGCTTTGACACGTACTTTTATTGAAACGTCATCTAGTTTAGGTGTGTGAAAATATCTGATTTTGTACCAAGTAATTGTCATTTGTTGTTCTAAGTAAAACAACGTTTCGTTTTTTTCCGTCGCTTTGAAGACTGGTATTTTAATAACCAATATAGTATGATTTCTTTTGTTTGTTTGCTATGATTCACGATTATTAGATGCATTTTTCAGTTTATTTCAAGCCTGATTTGGAATCAATCCTTTTTTGGACTGTTTGTTGGAGTTGTATGCGTTTTATAGCAACTCTTTGCCGAATATTGGATTGTGTTGTTTTTATTTTGACATTTTTGGCTGTCTGTGATAGATTTTTTAGTAATTTTGGGCACTTCAGGAGTGATGTTTTCTGACTTTGGTACAATTTATTCTGTTGAGGCGCTCAATAAAGGATTGCCATTTTGTATCCTTGTCTGGTTTTTAAAGTCGTTTAAAAATTCAATTTTATATATTCTTGAAATTCGTGGTTTCTAGAACTAATTAAATATGTAAATAATAATATTTGACATCTATATAAATAAAAAAAAGTTGCTGTCCGTATGTTACGACTAAACTCAAGAATGGATCAGCGGATCAGTGTGAAAATTTGTATATAGGGTCAGAATTCGTGAAACGGATCACTAAAAATCGCGATGTCTAATTTTTTCAAATAAGTATTGAAAACTCCAAGAGTTTCACTCGGGAAGTTGATTTTCCAATTTTTATTGAATTTGAGTAAGTTTACAAGTTGTTATTGTCATTTGAAATTTAGGTCAAAATTGTTTTCAAACAGACATAGCTTTAAAAATATTGCATCGAATTTGATGAAATTTTTACAGCAGATGCATCCTAAGTTGTAGTTTACGAAAATATTTTTTTTGAAGAAAAAATTATTTTTTCAATAGTAACTATTTAAAACAATATGTTGAAAATCTATGTTCTGGGGCACTGAAAAATCTGAAAAATATCACAAGTGTTTTTGACGAGATTTCGAAACTGCCCAGAAAATTTCGCGGTGGTGATATTTTTTGATCAAAAGAGATGGGCCTTCAAAGTTGGTGCCGCAACGCATTTTTCAAGCAAGAAATGCTCCTAAACCAAGTTTTATTCAGTTCTCATACCAAAAAGTGCACCATAATGGCTAAAAGTAATAGCACGGGCGATCTTAACCCGCTGATGCCTTCTGTACGGCTGTCCCCTAACTAAATTTTGCATTATTTTTTTAGTAAAATGTGTAGGTAGGCTTGCGGGTTGTAAGGGGCATAAAATATACTTTCTTCATCATTAAGTTGGGTAACATACTAAGCATATTTTGACTCTTTTTTCGACTAAAGATCATTTCTATTAAACTAATTTTACAAACCTTACAGAATTTTTGCATATAACTGAAACTGGGATTGTCAATAGTAGTACTGCTCACTCCATTCTCGCTTGAAAATGCGCTTGGCACCAACTTTGGAGGCCCATATCTTTTGATCAAAAAATATCACCACCGCGAAATTTTCAGGGCAGTTTCGGAATTTCGTCAAAAATACTTGTGATTTTTTTCAGATTTTTCAGTGCCCCAGAACATAGATTTTCAATATATTGTTTTAAATAGTTACTATTGAAAAAATAATTTTTTCTCCAAAAAAATTATTTCCGTAAACTACAACTTAGGATGCATCTGCTGTGAAAATTTCATGAAATTCGATGCAATATTTTTAAAGCTATGTCTGTTTGAAAACAATTTTGACCTAAATTTCAAATGACAATAACAACTTGTAAACTTACTCAAATTCAATAAAAATTGGAAAATCAACTTCCCGAGTGAAACTCTTGGAGTTTTCAATACTTATTTGAAAAAATTAGACATCGCGATTTTTAGTGATCCGTTTCACGAATTCTGACCCTATAGAGATTTTAAGCAACGGGGAAAGTTTTCATGGTGGTTTGAGACCTCTCCATTCTCTGGGTTTGAATAACTCAAGAAATGATCAAGCAAGCGGAGCCAGATTCGGCATGTAAAAGTTTTGGAAACAAGACATATTTCTATAGTGGTTCGACAATCCTTCCTCTTTTGGAAAGGAGGGGTTTCGTACAAATGCAATCGAATTCCTGCGAAACTCGATAACTTATCAAGCAAATGGAACCAAATTTGACATGAGGAGGTTTTAGGGCGCAAGAAATGTTTTCATGGTGGTTTGATACCCCTCCCTCCACTGAAAGAAAGGGATCCCATACAAATGAAACACAAATTTATACATAATTCTAGAACTGATCTAGCAAATAGAACAAAATTGGAAATGGGAGGATTGTAGGGTACGAGAAATGTTTCTATGATAATTTGTATAATTAAATAGATTTATAAATTTAATTCAATTAAATTTAATTAAATAGATTGTATAATTAAAGAGAGGGGGGGATTTCTCACTTTTTTCCAACCAATTTTTCCGGAAAACAGCTTAAAGTGATTGAGATGATGCACATAAGCCATAAACCGACCCATATAACATTTTGAATTCTAAAATGGTGACTTATGGTTTCTGGAAAGCACCCCTCCTTATTCTGGAAGGAATGAAACACATATTTCAACCATTTTTTTTCGGAAAACAGCTTAAAATGATCCAGATGTTACCTAGAGACAAGAATTCAGCTCCACATACAATTTTGAAATCCAAGATGGCGACCTCTCTTCTCTGGAAAACAGCCCAAAATTATCGAATATCACTCAATATGGGTATTTGCGTGTTCTAGAAGATGCGTGCCAACACAGATCGAACTCGATTATCCGGAATCCGATTATCCGGTATTTTAGACTAGATTATCCGGAATAACATTTGTTGCTATTTGTTTAACATTTTTTTTTTTGAAATTTTACCTTTCAGCACATTTGTTACCATTTCTGACCTTTCTGGCATTTTTTTCACGCCTTGTAGCATTTTGTTGTTGGCATTATCAAAGTTTTTTGAATCTTTTTAAAGTTTTTTGAATCTGGTTAACTTCTTGATTTTCTATTCAATTTAAATATTTTTTTTTACATTTTAAGACAAGTTTTAGCCTATTGACAAATTTTAGTATTTCTGACAGCTTTGCTTTTTGAGGTAGATATGTCACGAAAATTGTCCAATTCCAAAAGCTCAAAACTCATTCAGTTTCCGACGTGTTTATGACGTGTTTTATAAAAAAAAAATTGATTTTTAAGCTTGTTTAAATAATCAGTTTTTAATTTTCCGTCTAACCTTTTTTGCAAGAAAAACATTTTTTTTTCAGAGTGTATATTTTTTTCTGAAAGACTAAATTGTGAACTACAACTTTGTCGAAGGCGTCATACCGATCAAACAAACCGTTTTGGTCCTAAAATATGTGTAATCATTCATCTTCCCAGAATAGCATTTTTTATCCGTATGCCTGAAGGATACTGAAATGCCACTGCAACATTCTTGCTGTTTGCTTTTGTGGCGGGCCCGGTTGCTATGCACATGTTACGGATTGCTCGTGCTCATTGATGGAGTAGAAATGTTTTGTTGTAAACCTGTACCCCAATTAGGTACAACATAGTTGATGAAACTAATGACCTGCTTGAAATTAGTGCTCCATAATTGGTATGGAGTTAAAAGTTAGCTTTCTAAGAAGTTGTACCTAAAGGAAGCAATGAGCGTCGCAAGAGCAAAGCAAATGCTCTGAACTCTATAGTTCAGATTTGCAGAATCGACAGGTGTCGCTCAACACTACGCCGACTTTCTTAAAATGATAAAAAGCGGGACAGTGTCCGATAAGGAGCCCCGTGATTATCCTTAGTTCACTACGATTTAGACTAAGTAGCTTTCTGGCGGTTCCAGGGTTCGGATAGATAAACTGTTTGGCTTGTCTACAACCCTGTACATGTTGCTATTTCTAACCTTGGGAAAGTTTGCTTTAGATAGCGGAATTGGACGTACCCAGAAACGGCTCGGGGCCAATAAACCGCTGAGCTGATATCTGTCTTGCTAGGTAGTCAGCTTGTTCATTACCCTCGACTCCGCAATGTCAGGGCACCCAAAACAGAAAAACTGAGTTCTGCCGGGAGAGTTCCCGTAGAGTTTCAATGCATTCCCAAACAAGTTTGAAAGCGCATTTGACGGACTTAAGTGCTAGTAGTGCTGCTTGACTGTCCGAGAATATATCGATTTTCGCATGTCTGTAGTTGCGTTTCAGACATATTTTTGCGCAGATATATATGGCATATACCTGCTTGAAAAACGGTGAGCCATTTGCCCAGGGAAAATGTTTCTCTGAAACCGGGTCCGTATATACCGGATCCAGTTGGGGATCCCATTTTCGAGTCATCCGTAAAAAAACTGACTATGCCATGGTGAAGATTAGGCCCTCCATTGCTCCACATAGAGCGGTTTGTTTCCATCACTCTATACGGAATATCCATGTTGGTCCCAACGTCCATCCAGTCGGAGACTGTAGTTAATAGCGGAGTTAGTTTGAACTCCCTAAGTATGCGAAGGTGGCCGATTTGGTCCCCTTCGAGTATAGTTATCCTCCTTTGCAACCTTAGAGCGCCAAGCTCTGGTTCCTTTTTCACATGAAGATGTAGAGGCAGTAGGCAGAGCATTGCTTCCATGGCTGCAATTGGAGTTGTTCGCATAGCGTTGGTAACCGAAAGACATGCAAGTCTTTGAACTTTTTTGAGTTTGGCTTGCGCAGTCTTTTCGTTCACCTTGGGCCACCACACAAGGGCAGCATAGGTGATTCTCGGTCGGGCAATGGTCTTGTAAGACCAGAGTGCCAAGTCTGGTTTCAGTCCCCAGGTCTTACAGAGTTCTGCAGGCCCAGATCGCCGAGATTGCTTTCTTAGCGGCATGATCCAGTTGTGCAGACCAGTTAAGTTTCTTGTCCAGAATAATTCCGAGGTATTTGACTTCATTACTGAAGCCCAGTCTGACTCCATTAAGTGTTGGAGGAGTAATGGAGATCTTCCTTCGTCTACTGAAAGGAATTAGGACTGTTTTATGGGGCTTATGTATAGGCCCTCCTGTAGACACCATAACGTGGTGGCATCCAGAGCCGCTTGCATTCGGCTCGACAGAGTTGCGTCATCTTTACCTCTGACGCTGAGGACGATGTCATCAGCGTATCAAATGACCTCGTATTCAAGCTGTGAAAGCTTGTTGAGAAGTGCGTCGACAACCAGTGACCATAAAATGGGCGAGAGAACTCCTCCTTGCGGGCATCCCTTGATCACTGACATTGTTACAGACGAATCTCCCAAGGTTGCTGTGATCACTCTGCTAGAGAGCATTGCGTGTATCCAGCTCCTTGGAATGTGGTCGATTCCCTTATTGGAGAGAGCCGTATTAATTGATGCAAAGGACGTATTATCGGAGGCCCCTTCAATATCAAGAAAGGCACATAGCGCCGTCTCTTGAAAACTCAGGGACTTTTCAATCAACGTCACTAAGCTGTGAAGAGCAGTTTCTGTTGACTTGCCGCTTTGATAGGCATGTTGGTTCCTATCCGGAATATGGCCCAGGATAAAGCTGGCTCTGAAGAGGTTTATGAGTTCGGACATGATAGCTGCGGCCGATTTTTGTAGAAAGATGGATAGTATGCCGTCTGGACCTGGAGACTTCATAGGGTCGAGTGAGCTTAGAGCCCAACCTAATGAAGCCTCCGTGAACAGTCGTCGGGCCAGCAGGATGGACTCCCGAGACGCCATATGTCTCGAATTGTCCCGCCGCGACCCATCACTATTTAGTTCTTCAGTCTCTGTCGATCCGGGAAAGTGGGTGTTTATGAAAACCTCCAACGTTTCCTTGGTAGTGACAGTGAGGCATCCATTTTCTTTCCTTACTTGTCCTAAATCGTAAGTATGGTCTTTGGACATCGCCTTCTGGAGCCACGTAGCTTCCGGCAGAGTTTGGATTCTTTCACAGAAACTAACTCTGGATTTCCGTTTAGTCTTGCGTAGCTCGGCGTTGTCCTTAGTGAGGGACGCTCTGTAGTCGTCCCAGTTAGATGTGACTTTCGCCCTGTTGAACAACCGCCTAGTTTTCCGACGAAGGTCACTGAGTTGATCATTCCACCAGAGTACGTCACAGCATACTGACCGCTGTGTTAGTGGACAGCTCCATTAAAAGCATCCATGATTCTTTTTTGTAGATAATTTGCTGCCGAATTCAGGTCAACTGAATTTCGAATGTTGCTGTAACTGAAAGTTCGTGAATCGATCAGGTGTTCCTTGAAGGATTCCCAATCTGTATTCTTAGGATTTCTGCTCACTTTTCAGAGGGTTTGCCTCTATATTAAAAACAATGTGTCTGTGGTCCGACAAACTAGATTCATCGGAGACATGCCAATTTTTAATCCTTTCAGAAATAGAGGCGCTACACAGAGTGAGATCAAGAACCTTCTGTCTGATAGCGTGGGGTTATTCCCTTCATTACATACATTGACATCGTTAAAAGTAAGGTATTCAAGTAGGTACTCACCCCTAGTGCTGGTGCAACACACACATACTCACATACTTTTTTTTTCATTTTCCTAACAAGCCAGTCATCGTAGGTTCGAGTCTCGACTCGGAAGTGACTGTTAGTGTCAGTAGGATTGTAGCGCTAGCTCCGAAATTGTCCTGTACACTTAACAATTGACGGCGAAGTTTGTGTATAATAAACAGAAGGTCAAGTTCCAATTCGGAATGTAGCACCAAGGCTTTGCAACTATTCGGCGTTTAATGAATTTATCATGTCTTTCCAACGACCCAAAGTAGGCTCTTATGAGAGTATTTTTCTCTAAGATTTAATCGCATAATTCGGCTTTACCAAACAAAATAATAAATTATTTATAATTTTTAACCTGGACTTAAATAGTCATTAGTTTTTTGCTCTTCTGTCAGAGTTTTGAGTTTAATTACGATTTAGGTTTTAGTCTTTGAAAAGGTTTGAAGTTAATTCAATAACAATAAGATCAATTTTGACGTTTTCTGAACTTCTGAAGTTCTAATTTCTTACTCTTTCGAAAGCATTTTTATCAGAAAATTCATATATTTTGATTTCAGGCAATGCAGAGCTCAAGTTCATAATTTAGTTTCTTGAATTTTTCAGCAAGTCACTCTATCAATAAATATATTTTTTTTTTGCTTCCGGAGGCATTTACATGTGATCTTGACCCTTATTTGGTGTTAGTCGGCAAATACTAGTAATTTAAAATGCCTTTTTACTCTATTCGAGCTTAACCGTTATCCACTCGGCTGGGTACCCGGCTTTAAAAAACAAGGATAACCTCAACTCAGCCAACTGAAACTTATGGAAATAAACCATTATCCATCATCAGACTGTTAATAGTAGCAGGGGGAGTCGAAAGGGTTGACTAACGTCTATATCGAAGTTGAGCACCTGAATTTGAAAATCTAGTAATTCAACCGTGGAAAACCGGGGAAAAGTGGTCAGCTTTTGAGCGCTCATTTTTCAGTCATTTATAATCAGGTTTTCGAGGTTTTGGCATCAATCGATCAGAAATTCTTTTACAGTTTAATTTATGTAATAAAAACAAACTATTGTTTGAGATACACTATAGAAAAATTGGTAATTAATATCGATTGCCTAAATCATACCACGCAGCCAATCACTACCTCTCTTCCCAAGCACAGTCGACACTAATGGATACAATCGATCTGACTTTGTTAACAGTTGTTGTTGCCACTTTCTGTTTCCGATGCTTATTTACGTTCCTTGTCATTTCATTAGCTACTTAGCCCCTCCTTCTTTCTAACTAACTGACGAAGCCTTGGTATAAAGGTACCGTTCGAACATTTCACCCCCTCAGTTCAGTTTACTAGCAGCAGCGGACATCAACACCGATGGCAGTAGGCGAAGTGGATCAGCAGCGGGCAATAGCGGCGGTGGTAGTGGTTGGCTGCAGTTCTTACCTCTTTCAGTTCGGCTTCCCTTCGATCTGAGTTGGACCCCACCAGCGGTAATCCGATTCAGATATCGTTGGGTGAATACAACCCGAAACTGGAAGAGACTCGCACCGCCAAGTGGTTTGAGATGCCACCATCATCCAGCGTATGTATAGGGTGGGGAAAAATAATCGATTTTCCAGAACCAAGCTTTTCTGGTCGAGCGGGGGCCTAGTGTGGTTGGTAAAGTCTCCGCCAACCACGCTCGACGCCTGGGTTCGAATCCCACCGCCGACATAGGTGTCGATGGTTGTGAGGTGGCGTGATCCACTCACAATCAACCCAAACTGGTCTAGATTCAATCCTAGCCGACACCGGGAGATTTTCTGAGGCGAAAAATCTCTGGGATCACGCCTCCATCGCATGAGGAAGTGAAGCCGTTGGCGCCGGTCCGTTAATAAACGGGTCGTGAGTTAGGGTCCTGGGTGTGGAGTCGCCTCCCTGGGCGTCAGTGATTGGCCACAACAGTGGCGGAACTAGACCGACGGTAAATAAGCGAGAATAAAAAAAAAGCTTTTCTGGTTCCTTTTGGGGCCCCAAACAACCCTAAACTTACCGGAAGTCGATTGGTTTTGTCTCCGCTTGGCGCATTTCATTTCAAATTTGTATGGAAATTCATATGGGAAAACCTACTTTTTTTGCATTTACCTTTCTAGAGAGCTCAATAATAGTCTAATAATGCACTACATTATGTTAGGGTATAGTATTTTAGATGCCTAACAACTTTGCCAAAGACACTGAAGAGCTAGGATGTCCATAAGAAGAGCTATAGCTGTTCAAAGTTGAGTATGTCGATTTAAATGCAGAAAATCTTGTTTTCTGCCAACATTACCAATGTACCGGTGTCAGCAGGATTCCCATCAGAAGTAACCTGTCGTAACGAGTTTATACACTGTTTATACAGCTGGATCAAGCAAACAAATTTAGGTCAACATTCTAGGCGTAGGTAGAATCTACAACGTGTTTCTGAGGTTACTTCTAATGGAAATCTGACTTACGCCGGTACACTGGCAGTGTTGGCAGAAAAAATAATTTGCAACATAAATTTCGACATACTCAACTTTGAACAGCTCTAGTATTTTTTTGGGACAACCTAGCTCTTTGGTGTCTTCGGCCAAGTTGTTAGGCATCAAAAACCTACCATTTTTGAAGTTATGAAGCCTATGGTTTAAGCCATTTTGAGCTCTTTAGAATGGAAAACGCAAAAAAGTTGGTTTGCAATGCGCCAAGCGGAGACAAAACCAATCGAATTCCGATAAATTTAGGATTATTAGGGGCCCCAAAAAGAACAAAAAAAAATTGGTTCTAGTCTTCTGCTATCAAGTTTCGTTTTTTTCCATATAACGATTCCCCACCCTTATGTATATATAGGGTGTGTGCACATATCTGTAGCGTGTGTCCCTAATATATAAGGTGTGTGGCTAGCGTGTGTGGCTTGATATATAGCGTGTGAGT
Organism: Wyeomyia smithii; assembly: GCF_029784165.1. Taxonomy (NCBI): domain Eukaryota; kingdom Metazoa; phylum Arthropoda; class Insecta; order Diptera; family Culicidae; genus Wyeomyia; species Wyeomyia smithii. Next base: position 206,471,300 of record NC_073695.1, on the reverse strand, counting down.
ATGTTTATGGCGTGTATGCATGTTTATAGCGCGTGTGGCCAGTGATGCCACATATACAGATTTATCTGCATTCATACAGACGTATTTTACATACAGATATCTGCATATACAGATTACAGATTTTCTGGAAATAATACAGATTTATACAGATTTTTTTGGTTTTCATGGGGTCGTAAATTAAACTTCTTTATATAGTTGAAAAACATAAATCAACTCAAATACGGTGGAGCGTGTCGGAGGTTTTATTATATTCATATGCTACGCAAAAACGTGTGCATGAATGAATCACGGAAAAAATGTTAAACAAGCTATATTGCATTTTTTTTCGAGAAGGATATGTCCAGTACATATGCAGATTTTTTTTTACAGATGTTTTCAAATTTTACCAAGGTGATAAGATTTTTTGAGCTCCAAAATACAGATGAAAATGTGGCATCACTGCGTGTGGCACCGCCAGGTTTGAGAAGCCACCATCATCCAGCGTATGTCTTTGGGCTATATGAGAGACTGTTTCTCCTCAAGCAAAGCAGAGGAACGAATGACCGTTTGGGGTTAAAGTCCCTTCAAAAGAAATCAATCAATCAAACCACATCAGTTTCATTACTAACCGGTTACATACGGATGCTAGGTGTTAGCAGCTGAAAGGAGGAAAGACAAAATAGTACCGGTCATCTCGTGCCGGTTTCACCCGTAATGCTGGTGGCTGTTAGTAGTACATGGCTACTGCAAAATACTGAAATGTCTGGAATTCTGGCCGGACTAACCAGTAAACAAGAATAATCGGCAACTGGTACCTTTTGGTGCCTCGAAGTTTTGTAATAGAAGCGTTGCAATTCACTCCACTATTTGTTTTAATGGAATATATGAATACGGTAATCAACGTCATGCGGTCGTGTCTTGAATACCACCCTGCTACTATTTTTTCCGGCAGGGTACCCGGGTACACACAAAATGAAATGCTTCTTGCTTTTTCATTTCTTGAACGATTTTCGATCTTAGCCTGTCAAAAGTTTGGAAAATCTGTCTACTTTTAGAATCCGAGACCGACATGAACCAGTGACCACATCTGGTTTCTGTAAATCCGGATCTTCAGGAGCATGTTCCGATGAGACAAATTAGTACAATTGTCGATAAAATCGACCAACATTGGTATCAAAACTCATGAGGAGGAGTTGATTTTCGTACATTTTATGTCCATTTGATAGGTTGTCCGAAATTACCAATGGCTTTTTAGGTCTCCTATAATAAAAAAGACAAATTTTCCAATCTTTTGACGGGTCAAGATCGAAAATCGGTTAAGAATTGAAGAAGTGAGAAGCATTTCATTTTGGTGACCACCCGGGTACCCTGCCGAGTACTTACTTGTGTTAAGATTGCCCCAACGGTTAAGAAGCATTATCCGGGGTTCTGTGTTCATCAAACTTTATTTTTGGGTATTTGAACTGTATTTCAAAATCTAAACTCAATTTTTTTTATTGGGATGAGAAACGTATTTTCTCGGTATACTTTTAGTTTTTCTTATTTGTTCAACTTAAAACCTTCTTCGGTTTATAATTTCGATTGAATTGTTTTCCCGTTCATCAGGAAATTCAGAAGTTTTTAGTATCGATTGTTTGTTTTATTTATTAATTCAATTTTTTCCCATGAGTTCCTGCGTTATCGTTACACATCATTTTCTGAAACTTGGTCTTGGGGCTGGTATCACAAGTCAATTGTCGTAAGTTCGAGTCTCGGCTCGAAAGGTTAGTGTCAGTAGGATCGTTGCGCTAGCCCCGCTATTTTCCTGTACATTAAAACAGTGTGCTGTTAAGTCTGTGTATAATATTAAATAAAAGGTATAATTCATGATTTTATTAAGAAGATCGCTTCCACTGTCCAGTGAGTGGGTTTGAACGGGTGCGATTTTTTTTCTTTTGCCCTCTCCGTCCCACTCGGTGGCAGGTACCTTCGTTCATTCGCATGCGGGTGGCGAACGGAAGCGAGCCGAGATCATCTTGCAAACACGCCTGCTAAAACTTAATAAGAATGGAAAGCTTCTCAGCGGAATCGCAGCGAAGGGGCAAACCCATCAATGCCGCAGTGGAGTACGAAATCTTGCTCTTTGAGTTACGCTGGAGAATTGTTTTCATTATAACGAGATTCTCCATTTCGTTTGGTCCCTCCCCGCAGACCGGAAGTGAACGCCCGAGTCGCTAGTAGAAGGCAGAGGAATATTTAATCACGCTTCCCCGGAAATCATTTGTGGAAGCGGAGAGTTGTCGGTAAATTTACAGTTCCAAATTATGCGAAAAATGAATGCTTTTTTCGGAGAATGTTCAATTTGCAGAAGAGGGAATAATTGATTACTGATGTAGTCCACGACATGATACATTCAATTATTTTTGTAATGTTTTTTGTTACCATTGTGGAAATCAAATAGCTCAAAGATGATAGTGTTACATTCACTGCAACGTAAATATCATACTTATACAACAAATTCAGGATAACTGAACATAATTGTAATTGATACGATAAATGCACATACTCGAATTGCTATGGTCAAGAATTGCGGTCGCTGTTTTCATCCTAACCGATTAATAATGACCGTTCAGTTAATTGGTTTATTTTTTATAACGCTTTACTCTCAATGGTTTTGTGTGTAGGGCTTCACATCCATAGAGCTGATTATGATCGATGCGTCAGTAGTTATGGAACGGTCCTTCAGATAGATCACCGTTTATTCTGCCTTGTGCTCGTCAGTTTTTTTGCGAACGGCCGTTCCATTCGTATCGGACTGATGTGGTGGTATATATGAAACCACCATTTGTTACGCCATCGGTAGTATGACCATAAATCTCGCAATTAAAGTACCGGTATGAAGCCCAAATTAGACCGAAGAGTACTTACAAAGAGTAAGAAAGCTGAATACAGCGAAAAGATTCAGAATTGCAGTCCAAAACGATTTTAAACGAGATTACTAAATGAAAGTAACGGGTGACAACTAAAACTTCAGAAAGTTTTGAGGCTCCTTCACTCAACAACAAACACGCTCAGAGAAAAATACAAGTATGCATATGAAAGCTCTCTCGCCTCTTTATGCCATTTTTTTTGTTTTGTCCATGCATGTTCAGTTCTGTTCAAACTGGCGTCGTAACAAGAAGCCTTGTACTAGTGCTAAGTTTTCTAAGAACTGATCAAAATTTTTGGCGAAAAATTTACGGTAAACCATTTTGAAAGCGAAAATTTTACAGTATCAACAGTGTATAATTTCCTGCAAACCTTAACAACGATTTGTAAGGAAGGTAGTGGAAGTAATGGATAAAAAGGACTTCCAGCTCAAACTAATAGAAACAAAATATTTTTGCTTATAGAAACAACATAGTTGGCTATGTTGTTTCTATAAGCAAAAATATTTAGGTGGTAGTCACCCTACCCTTCGAAGCGTTCCGGTGTGGGTGTGCAACACAAACCGCTTTTGCCTGCTTTCAATGCGCCAGGATGCACGATGTTGAGTGCATGTTTAGCGTTTGGTTTCCCGCTGACCGGGGTCCGTTCCGTATCTCCCCGAGTGCTGTGACTTAGTGTGATGCTCCAGGCTCGGCAGGACTTGCAAAAGTTGCCTCGTTGTAATCGAATATTGGATTCCATTAGAGCGTTTTCGAGTTCATTAATATTAATTGATATTTGCATAACTTTATGGCTGGTTCCATTATTGCGAGCGGCCTGGCCGGTATCGTCACTAGCCAACCAACCAACCAACCAATGGCAAAAGCGGGAAGATGGATGACTTGTCGTTGGTCAGCTTGGCTCCTGATGGGCTCAAGTATAGTCATCGTATCAGCTGGATGGTGGTGTAATAAGGCCATTCATAAGCCGATGGGATGTATAATAGTTCAACCGTGTCACGCTGTGATGTTGCTTGGTGTTACCGCAGCTGGGGGTCACTTCATGCCCCGGTTAGTCACAGGTAATTAATTGGATAGATGCTCAATGCGGGACGGTATAAATGTAGACAGTCAAGACGAACTTTGAAAGCTTTTCTAAATCTCGCATATTGATGAACGGGGAACGTCGAAGTTTGCATTTCAATGAACTGCTCAGCTGCAATCAACTCGCCACTCTGACTGGCTTGCAACGAACAAAACTGATAAGTTCCAGCACGACGAGATTGGAATAACTTCTCCATTATTTGTGTGAAAGTTTCCGATTCCCGTAGAGCTCTTTCGATGATGAATTAAAACTTTTCGATTATTAAACACTAATGGAAAGCCAATCGTGCCACGAAAAGGAGCGAGCTATTTTCGCTTTTTTGCACTATGTTAGCAGGAGAGAGCCAGAGGCTGGCTTGCAAACGTGTAGCTAAGAAGCTTGCGCAACTTTTCGCCTTATCTAACCCGTAGCAGACAAGAACGTTCGTGGAGCGGAGCCCGGTTCGAATGCCGAAACGTTTCCTACCAATAAGCTTTTAACAGCACTGCCAATAGATTCCGGCATCGAACAACTGCTCTTTTGTTTTCCGGTTATTGGAAAAGTTCGCCTGGTAAAGTTTTCATTAGCTAGTTAAAATGAGCGGTGCATTATGTCTAGGCGGTAGGTACCGGCATTTCGATGGCGCAGTCAGTTGAATACATCTACCGGAAAAGCTTTCCGTCTACTTGGCTGGAGAATCTTCGGCGTCATTTAGAGGGAAATGGTGGCGATAGAAGAAGAACTTACCTGAGACTTTGTCTGTTGTTATCTGCTGCTGGTTTGTTCCCAGTTTCTGAATGTGCTTATCTAATGCTGGTGTAGTTCTACTACTTTTCCAATATGATTGACGATAAGCAGAAATGCTGGTTTATTTCGATGTAGATTTGTTGATATCATTTAATTAATATGCTATTAGTGGAGTTCAGAAGAAAATAGACCTGTGAAAAAAAAAGGTTTTAAATAATGATAATCGCTAACTTCGCAATCAAATTAACCAGTCTTCCTCCAAAGGGGTAAACGTTCACAGGGCTAAAGTGGTACGGTATCGATTGCGATTCCACGTGGAATGGCTCTGTGACAAGATTCTCCGTTGCCTCAACACGAAGCAAAGCTATTTTCCATTCACAAATAGAAATGATAGAGCATAGAACTGTAATCTATTACCTCAACCCAACCGGAAGCAACGCCAATATTAATAAACCATTTAAAACTCAATTCCTCCCAATTTTGGCGCTCAACGTACATTACCGACCCACTGACCTGTAATAATGGTCCATCTGCCAGGGCTCTTATCGAACAATCGTAAAGCAATTTAATAGCTATTCTCGGCTCGTCCTGGATTTTCCTCGGCACTCCTTGCCTCTCCTTTCGGGCTGGTGCATTCTGTCTCACATGGCAGCTAGCAGCCGGAGGAGCCGCCGGCAGGCAAAAAGGCGAACGAACACGCCAATCCTCTGGCCTGCTAGCACTATTTAGAGAAGATGTATGGCACATTATCTGTTCACAACAAAACTTAAATTGAATAATTTTCCTACTCCTTCCTGGGAGGCAGCGCGGCCAGCCGGCTGTGCCATAAGAAGCCGAAGAGCTATTGCTCCCATTTCTGGTGTAGCACTTTGCCAGCTCGACTCTTGAACCGGTTGGCCGTAAGCGCTCTATAATGGTGTATGGTGAGGAAAACTGCCACCGAGGTGAGGTCCTGGCATCTGAAAATCGTACATCTTCTGGCAGGCAATAGATTTACGCTGAGCGCTTCTTTTGTTGGCGCTCCTGGCTACCGTCGTTCCTAGGGTAATTGGTAGATAGTTTGAACCAATTAAAGAGGTGTCGGTGAACCAAAACCCGATCACTTGGAATCATCGGAATATTTTAAACCTTGCTTAGCAGCTAGTAAATGTTTAATTCCATCATTCCGAAACATGGTCAAACTCCCACCGAAGCACCCTGACGAGTGCAGTTCAGTCCCTGGTATAGTTTCAAACTCCGAGGGCCTGGAAACTAGCGCCACTCTAGAAGATCAAACGGGGGAAACTTGTGTACTTTTGCAGGCAACTACTTCACCACCAGGTTGGATGGTGTTGCAGATGAATTTCCGTATAAACCATCACACACTCCGCAATAACGGCAGATGTGTGAGTGTTTTATTTCCAAGATTAGCAAAGCGCTTAAGGCAGCACTTCTTGGTTTGCGAATCTCGGCTTGGACTTGACTTCTTCAACTCTATCAGCCAGAAGCGGCCAAGCCCGACGAGGACCAATTTGAATAGATGCATGCACTCATCCTGCCAGCAGAGGCTACCCGCACTAAGAATCAGTCTCCCGGTGATGTTGGTTCATGGATAATGCAATGGATGAATAGAGCAAAGCGCTTTTTCATTTTAATGGGATAACTATTTCACTCACTCTCGGTTGCAGCCCGTGTGCAAGTGCTTGAGCGAAGAAGCTTTGCCGTTGCCTTCTTTAGCACCCGAGATGAGAATCACCAGAAGTGGTGTTACGTTGATCAAACAAGGTTGAAGTTATTCGTTGCACAGAAATTAAACTTCTTGGATGTCAAATATTTCAACACACTCGAAGTTTCAGTTTCGGAAAATTAAGCTTTCGAGCGTAGCCCGCTTTCCTAGTTAATCGGCTGGAAGCGATTGGTGCGAGGGATTTGTGACAATATTGAATTAATTGACAGAAGTAGAATAAGTTATTCAAATCGACGGTAAATGATTTTGGTATAAACACTGGAAAGTTCTTATGTTCATTTTTAGTATTTGCTCGAATTCTCGATCGCATTTAAAAGCTGTGATTCCATAAACCTGATACAAGGTTAAGTAATTTCAGAGTATTTTTTCATTTTTTCAGTTTTCCTGCTATTATAAATTAAAGTAATGTTTGGAAAATGTATATTAAAGTTTTTTCTCTTGAGATACATTGAATCCCTTTTCGAACGAGCCCCCACAATTGTGTAGGTAAAACATGACGGATAACAAAACCTAAATAGAAGCAATCGGAATATATATATATAGTTTGCTTGTCTTTCAGTTACGCACACGACAAACGAAAGTTACTCAAATTGTCTTTTTCCCAAACAAACTCTGAACCTGAGGTACACTAAAGTTTGTTATTTTTTAACGTGTAGCAACGCAAACACTCCTGTCCTGACTACAAGTTACCTTTGCCTTTAGTCCTCCACTCACCTCCTCTCGAATGGTATGAAAGGAAATCAAAGCTAACTGCGTCTTAACTTATATTCGACACACGTGTTAAATTAGCACATGGCTAAAGGTTCTGATGCAGGTGCATCGGCAAAAACCGCTAAAAATGTGATAAAGGGCGGAAGGCAATTTTGAGATGTATAAAAACATAGTATCAAAGACATCAAGCAAGTAAATAAAATTTAAAATTAGCCAAACCACTGTCAGTTGATTATGAACGTTACTTTATAGTTACTTGTCCAATTAGTTCTGTAATGTCATGTCACATTGCCATCAAAATTAGGTTATCAAGTGATGGATATAAGGCAGTACCCGTTGTAATTCATTGAGAATAGACTATGAAAAGTCAAGAACATGATAGAGATTATTATCCATTTTGCTCGAGAAAATGAGCAGTATGAATTTTTTTTAAGTGTGTAGCAATTTTTTATGCATTGAAATTGTAATTTTATAATAGTACAGTTATTCGATAACAAAAACTTATTTGTTTTTGAAAAATATTAATTACGACCGAAGACATTTATAAAAAAATTGAAGAAAACCGGCTGTAACTTGGCAAAGCCATTTTATGCAAAACACCATTTCGAGTTTCAAGTTCAGCTTATGGTGCCGTGACGAGCCGCACCTAAAATCTATCCAACTTGCTCCCTATTGCTCGAAACTCGATGAAAATTTGCATGAAAAATGTTCTCAAGAAGTTGTAATTCAAGATAGAGCAAAATTTTTTTTTTCGATATTTTGAAAAATTGAAAAGACATTTTACCAGAGACACAGTTGTATTGTATAGTTCTTTTGCGTGAAAATGTTAGCAGTTATTGAAAAATCTACAGTAGGTATAAGATGTACTCATTCCCGGCGGGTTTCATTCAAACATTTATTCAAGTTCAACAATTATACTTGAAAATTATAATGATGAAACTATTCATTGTTAGAGAACAGATTGATTTTTAATATACAGTACAGTTTGTGTCAATTGTGTGTTTAGTTGATGAGTCATTATTTTTAAACATTATGTGAAATCTGATTATTATTATGATTTTGATTATAGATATTCTAAAATACAAAGGTGGTTGTGATGAAATGAGGGTTATTATGTTGTTACGAAACACTAGAAAATGTTTCTGCGATGGAACGCAGATGACAGATGTTTCATTAATCATGTGTGAAGTTATATCGAAGTATTAGAGAGTGATTTGAACTATTCATCAATAATTAAAAGAGGGCAGAGGCCAGTTATTCCAAGCTTTGCTATGACTATTAACAAATTGCAGAGACAAACTTTTGCGCGTGTGAATATTTCCTTGAGCAATCCAATATTTTTTCATAAGCAATTGTTCAATCACATTTATTTTTAATTATTATATTGTTTTCAAGCAAGCAATCCATCCAAGCGTTTTCATGATCTACTGAACGGAGGATTTATCGCAGCTCAGATAATTGATTAAGTTTTAAACCAGCGTTTGCCATCTGCATCGAGTTATCGATATGGTCATAGTTACATCTTGATCTTCAACTCGATATTTCAAAAAATAATTTATGATTTTTGATTAAACACCTAATTTTAATATCCCGTAATGTATATGAAAGTGGCTAGCCACTACGGGCCAACTAGTTTTGATATAAAAACACTTGCTTGCGCCGGTTTTTTATTTTTCGTAGCAGCTGCGATGCGTTGTGAGCAATTGAACAATGATTAGGACGTTCAAAGGGCGAGAGAGAAGGTTTTGTTCAAGTCACCTTCTACCTACGCAATCATATGGGTCCGGTTGGAAAAAGATATAATACGCAAATTTAGTTGAACTACTATTTAGACAGTTTTCATTCACATTCTCATTCTAATTCATTCTCATTCTCATTCTCATTCTCATTCTCATTCTCATTCTCATTCTCATTCTCATTCTCATTCTCATTCTCATTCTCATTCTCATTCTCATTCTCATTCTCATTCTCATTCTCATTCTCATTCTCATTCTCATTCTCATTCTCATTCTCATTCTCTTTCTCATCCTCATTCTCATTCTCATTCTGATTCTGATTGTGATTCTCATTCTCATTCTCATTCACATTCTCACTCTCACTCTCACTCTCACTCTCACTCTCATTCTCATTCTCATTCTCATTCTCATTCTCATTCCCGTTTTAATCCTTTTCGTATACACATTTATATATCCTCATACCGTGTTATGAAGGGTAATTTTGTAGGAGGCTTCTTTTAAAACTTAAATAAGACATTAAACTAGCATTATGCAGGTAGGATATCTCTATTATCGTCTGAGATGTAAATGATGTTCAGAGCGTTAGTTTCTTGCATGATGGTTCTTCATAATGCAGACCGTCTTCCTGCAACAGATTAGGTCTCTATGACTTCATAAACCCCCGCACCACAACAACAACCCTGACGATAATAGTGCCGATACCCTATATAAAGACTTTGTTAGAATCGGTAAATTGGGTTTTCCTATTTACTTTTTAAAGATTACTCCATGCAAATGTTGACCATGGGTTCACTCCAAATACGGAAGGTCCAATTTTATCACCTTTCTTTCCAGAATTCCTCCAATAACACGTGTTAAGAGGAAAGTCTTGGTGCTACATTCCGATTCGGAGCTCGTCCTTCGACTGAGCTCTCGAACTTGGTACTGAGTGGAGTCCGTTGGCCTGGCACAGTCGAACACATGACATCATCGGAGCTACTCTTGCTCAACTTGGACATACGAGATGAAAATGCTTCTCGAGAAAGGGAATTCCTACCGAGCCCAGGGGCACATGCGGCCCTGATGAAGTGGGCATCAATACACAGATACAGCTTAGGGGGGGAGGGGGGGGGGGTAGATATTGTGTAATGTCCACGGTTCATGCAAAATTTTTAGAATTTTTATGGCAGTTGTCCACGGAGAGGAATGTATTTCACACGTCAAAGCTGTTTTTTTAGGCAGATAAACAGAAATGTTTTACAATTCACGCACTAAATTGACGAAGTTTTCATAACGGATGATTTTATGTGGACTTTTGCTGTAATAGCTTTTTAGTATTTATTTAAGCATTGTAAAAACTATTATGTCCGTCCCGATGATAATGATGGATTTTGTATTCAATGTAGTAGTAGAAAAAAATGAGAAGTCTACAAAGGTTTGAGAATCGCGCGCGTTACACAGATATAATTGACTACCTTTCTTAAATTGATATAAGTCATTTTGAAAAATAAAGGTTTTTTTATTTACATATATACAGATGTTTTATGCTGATGTATGTTATGAAAATTGAGTTTTTGTGACACAATAAACTTTTGAGTAGTTCTGGACATACGTCGGATTACTCGGGAAAATTATGACACTTTTGATTGTCTTTGGACGTTGAAATTCCTAGCTGTTCTAGGACTTTTTCGGGTTGGAAATTTTCTAGACTTCCCTAGGTGGGGACATCCTCATGAGTCTCATGTTAAGTTCACGGTTTACCTGTGCTTTGCTCGCTGAGTTCGGCGGGAATGGCCTTGTTGGGACTGTAGCAATTTAGTTGTGGGCTAGATTGGGTGTTGGCTTAAATCAGATGTGAATAATGTTCAATTGATTGAAAGAAGTAAAATAATTAGATTTCGGTAATCTTGGTCGTAGAACGGCTTAGAAATTTGTGTTTAAATTTTTTTTTATTCAGTAATACTGCCGTTTAAGCATTGGAATATTATGGAGGATTTTATATCTGTATTGACAAAACCGGTCCGTTTTTTTTTGCTTTCTGGTTTAATTGAAGTAATAACTAATTATCTAATAGATAAATCGTCTACCTCAAATCTTTGTAGGGGTAAAAGGCGGGACCATCATCATCATTATAAAATTAAAAAAAAGAGGAAGGGGCGGGGGGCTTAAAATCGTTAAAAATCTGTCCACGGGGAAAGTGGATGGCCCTCAAACGAGAGAACAATCGTGGCCAGATTTAGAACACCGGATAGAAACCTTACTGCAATACGGTGCAAAGCGCCAACAGATGTTGAGGACCTGCAGGAGAAAGATAGTTTCTACAGATAACTAAAAAGTGCGGTTGAGAAAATCCCGAAAGGGGACATTCAGACCAACTTAAGAGATTTCAACACAAAGACTGGCTCAAACAACGCAAACCTTGAACGCGTCATGGGATGCCCTGGCCTAGGAGAGATGAGCGGAAACGCAGAGTTGCTTACAGAGATTTTTCGGTAATAGATATAATGGGGAATAGGTAATAGATTCCAACAAAGCGCCAGATATGAACTGTATTTCAGTCGAGATACCCATAGCTGACCCATCTTCGATGACGAGTCTGCTATTCAACAACATATTACTCTAAAAGTATTCTGTAAGGTAACCCTCAATCGGATCCAGGCGAAGATTGACGCTACTCTCCGTCGGCAGCAAGCTGGATTCCACGCTGGCCGATCATGTGTAAACCATATCACAATCATATCATTATATTGAAGTAGTTCGACGAATTTCGGGACTCTCTTTTACTGGTGTTCGTTGACTTTGGAAAAGCGTTCGACTCAAGCCGACACTATGAGGGTCAGGGCCGGCGTTTCTTGTGGGTAGTAAAGATAGTAGTACCCACTCGGAAAATATCCATGTACTTACCCACACGGAACTATCGGACAAAACTAAAAAAAGGGTAAAGTTGCGAGCGACAGGTGTTTTTATGGATATTGTTGAGCGAGAGGTTATAAATCTACAGATTTATGTACGTTTACGTTTTTCAGGGAAAAGGATTATTTTTTTAATTGTTTCATTTACGATAGAGTTCAAAATTTCATTTACGATGGAGTTCAAAAGTTTTGTTCTCTCGTAAAAATTCCCCATGCCCAATTCGAGTTCAATCGGACTTTGGGAAGTAGAGTCTCAAAGCGGTCAAAGTTACAGTTTTTTGATCGATGAAAGAAATGTTCGTGGTGGCAGTGTCTCTTGTGTGTTCAGGTGTAGCTCGAGTCTCCAACCGCAAAAGTTTCCATGTCCCTGAAATTTAATTTTGGTTTTTAGAACAAATTTTTATGAAACAACATCAGATCCCGACATTTTTTCTAAAAGATATGCAATCAAAAAACAAATTCGGTTTCGGAAACTTCAAGAACTACTCTTGTGCATTTTCAGATTGATTAAAAATGCAAGACTTTCACGACTGTAAGTAAAACCTTTTTAGAAGTTCGTTTAAGCTCAAATTTTGGATGGAGACTTTTTTCGAGAAGACAGAATTGTTGAGCCCTAACGTTTGCATTAAAAAATGGTCGAAAAATGCCGATTTTTCATGAGAGTACCTTTAAACGCACTGACGAAACAACCCATGCAGCATCAATCATTGTAACCCATGAGTCAGCAGAAAGAAATGACTCGAACTCTAACCGTAATGGCGATAACAGTGCGGCTACTCCATTCAGAAGTGTGCGCGATCAAAGAACGTTACCCCGCCGCGTAGAAAACAGACATCGTACGGAAAAGGCACGCCGGTTAGGCTTGTTCCGATATCTACAACATCTTGGCACTGTTTGACTACATCAGAGCATCGAAAAAAAAACCGGTTCCGGACGGCCAACGACCCTGAGTGACAAGAAGCTCCAAAGAATGCTGAAGAGGAAGACCGCGGGGAAAGTGGCTACATCGCTGCGTGCGCTTGATCGGAAGGTCGGTTCGACCGGCCAAACAGTGGGAAAGTGCCTGGCGAACAAAGACATCAGAAAGCGGCAGTCCCGTCCATTGGTTTCGGAGCTGCAGACAATGCAGACGGCTGAAAAAGATGGTCGAGTTGATTTTTCCAGCGAATCGCGACGTGACGGTGGTGGTCGACGTTAAGACCTATCTCACCTTGGATGATAACGACTGGCAGGGCACTCCGTATTTTACTTTCCCTACAAAGGAAGTGACCTCTAATGTGAAATTCATTTCACACACCAAGTTCCCAAAGAAGGTGCTGCAGTGGCTGACAATCAGCGAGAAGCTCCGTACTGGCCGTGAACGGGGAAATTTATAGTACGAAGTGCCTGCCGGAAGTTGCGTCTTTCATCAAAAAATACCATAGGGGCGAAAACACGGTGCTCTGGCTGGATCTGGTGTCGGCCCACTACTCGAAGCAATCGTTGGAGGAGATGAAGCGGCTGAAAAACGATGCGGTACCCAGGTCGGCCAACCCACTCACCGTTCCCCAGCGGAGTCCCATCCAGAGTTTCTAGGCAAGCCAGAAGCGTAAGACCTACTTGAACAATTTTGACGCGAAAATTGAGGAAGAATTGAAAAATAAAACGAAAAAGAACTCAAAAACATGCCTACACGCATGTTTTCATCCACCATGGCGAATTTTCAGGTAAACTCTCGGAAAGCCACTCGCAAGGGCGTGGTATTGCTTTTGCAAATGAGTTTATAGAGCTTTTCACCCATGAACCTTTTCTATTCCTTACTACCCACTCGGGAATATAATGTGACGCCGGCCCTGATGAGGGTTACTACTGGTGTGAGACAGCGCTGCATTTTATCTCCGCTGCTGTTTTTCATCGTTATGGAGCAAATGACAGTAGACCAAATCGAGGATTGCCTTGAAATCTTCTAACAATGGAGCACCTAAATAACCTCGACCTAGCCGACGACATTGTTTTACTGGTACAACGAAACGATATGCAGAGCAAGTTAGATGACCTCTCCGACTGCTCTCAGGTAGCAGATCTCTTAGAAAAAGAGCAAAAATTGTGGTAGTGACCATTGAAAATCCCCCCAACTTCACAGTAGAGGAACAACAGGTGGAGCAGGTGAATGTTTATCAATACCTTGGTAACCAGATAACCAAATGATGGTACCAAAGCTGATATAGTCACACGAATCATGAAGGCCAGAGGTACCTTTGTAGGTTTACGAAACATTTGGCGCTTGAATCAGATCACTTTACATACGAATATCCGAATTTTCAACTCAAACGATAAATCCGTATTGTTGTACACCTGCGAAACTTGGTGCGTCTCAGCGAAGACAACGCAAAAACTGCAGATATTTGTTGACCGCTGCCTCTTGTGACACATCATTCGTGTCTGGTGGCTTGACAGTTGGATGTCCAACGAGAAGCTCCATCGTCGATGTCATCAACGGCCGATAGCGACAGAAATTCGACAGCTTCGGTGGATGTGGATCGGACACATCTTGAGGAAAGGAGCAAAGAAGCACTCGACTGGAATCCACAAGGACAACGCAGAAGAGGCGGACCCAGAGGCTCCAGGCGACGCAACTTAGCCAACGACAAAAAGCCATGGCGGGTATCGTTTACAATGGAGGTGAGGCTCGACCTAGAGCTCAAACTGGGAAACAAACGAAAGAACACAGACTAACAGACGTAACACTGGAACCTAGCTCCATCGTCACGAAAAAACGATCATTTCGAATTCCCAATCCAATAACAGTCTACGCGCGACAACGCCGCTTGGGACGCTGTCATGCAATCTCATACATATTTTGTAGTTTCCCATTTGACACACGCCTTAACGCTAGCGCTGATGTCGAAATACGTGACGCAGCGCGAACACGGCAGCAGATGGTGCTAGTGTTACTAACGTAAAGTACTGGAATCGTCCGAACGATGATTTTATTAAAAATTTGTTCGAAGTGTTATGTCTGTTAGTCTGTGGAAAGAATATAGCTTTTGAGCCATTCCTGTGAATTTTGGTGCCCCTAGCAAAGATAACTTTTTCGGAGACTTAAATGCATTTTCCCGTAAGCAAACGTAAAAGAAACGGCCCGATGAGCAACTACTCTGGGACCTTTAGACATACTTCCACATACGCTAGGGGCACCAACGTTCACAGGAATTGTTGGAAACCATAATCTTCATTTTTTTCCAATTTGAGTTTCAAGGCAAGTTTTCCGAAAGAATTCATATATATTTGTTGATCTCCCTGAAACGAACTAAGTTGTATTTGTGCTTTGGATGTACGGCATCAAACCCTTCTCACTGCTTTACATTTGCGAAAATATTTTAACTTGTTGGTTAACGTTTCGAATGAGAAGTTTTCAATGTCGTATATTTTGGCCTATTGTAAGTTTAATTGTACGTACAATGTTGAATATATTGATGGTTCCACGAAAGGCCGAAACGTCGGAGATTAGCAAATAGGAAACGTTATTCATTACGTTGCAAGCCGAAATATCAATCTCTTGAATTACATTAATTCCAGTCGAAAAGCTTAAGTTACATTAACATACGTAAGAGACATTATTAGTCTAATGCGTCGTCACTGCCGTCGATGATATTTAGTCGGTGCATCGCCAAGGATATTATTGCATGCCGAAAACGATTGTGAATGCTGTTGATGTTTATTCCTGTTAAAAATTTTTTAAACCGTGATAAAATCGAAAAAGCACTGTATTTGTACAGCAAGTTCTACTAGATTACCTTCAAAATGTTACTGAATCTTTTTTTCGTCGTAAAATATCTGTAGAAAAGTAAAATATCTGTAGAAAAACCCAAATTAATCCACCTAATGGTGAGACCCAGCCTTTCTCATTCGAACTTATTATTTGTTCAAATAGAATTACACAACACTCCAATTTTAAAAAAATACACCTTGAAAATTTCTGCTGAATTTATTTTCCACTTTAAATAACGAATTTCTGGTAGCCAACAGCAGAACTATAACGAACATTCAAAACCTAACATTCACACACATATGAGCATACATTAACACTTGCACATGCAAATACCATGAAATAAATATGTTTCAAATACATCATGCGAAAAATCCACTGCCGACTTATTCTATTGCTCACCTCTAACTACACACACTGCTGTGCAGGCATTGTTTATGCGACTTAAAGGAATGTCTCATCACACACAGGAGAGCTGATAACTCTTATAGACCTGTGTGATCGAGACCAAAACCAGTCTGAGTCATGCCTGCGAGTGCAACACAACAACGGAAGGTGCTCCGAAGGGCAAATTTTTTCGAATTAATTTCTATCTTTAACAACGGCTTTTACCCGTTAACATTCAAGTTCATTAAAGGCAGATAGTGTGTGCAGCCGGGAAAGCGAAAAATAAGCGAACTGAAAATATGATACAGATTTGGAAAAACATGTCGCATCCAGACGGATGTTGAACCCGCAGTCTCCCTGACTACTTCACTGGTTGCCGGAATACTTATACTTCCTAAGATGGCCAAATTTTGCCTAATCTGGTTATAGTACAACATCAAATTTGAAAAATGTTGAGGCCACATATCTTGATTGTTGCTGTAGTTTTAAACAGTCTCCGAGCCACTTTTCTTTCCACAACTTTTAAACCACATGCTTAAACATTATGATGGTTTTAAAGACAAGTTTATTTGGTCAATTGAATCCAACTATGTTCAGATCGGTTGTGTAGTTTCTGTGGTACCTTATTAAGTTTTGTGATTTTTACAATTTGATACATAACGGACAAAGTTAAAGTCCGATAACAGTGTAATTAAATAGGATTTTATTGCGCAACTAGATCTTTTATTTAAGACTAATTAAGTGAAAACCGGTCTAACCTTTTCTGAGAAAAGTAAGTGAGTTTAAGCAGTCTTTGGTATATGCTTTGCTTTCATAACGTGATTTGACATTTTTATAAATAACGGACAAAGTTACAAACCGATTGCAATGAAATTCAATAGCAACCTATGGAACAACTAGGCCTTTCATTCGAGATTAATTTTGTGAAAATCGGTTCAGCCATCTCTGAGAAAAGTGAGTGAGTTTAAACAGCCTCTGGAAAACATTTCTTTACATAACTTTTGAACCATATGTTAAATCTTTATCAAATTTATAAGTTAAGAGTTCTGAAGATAGCCCGTTCATTTGACATCAGTTTTGTTGAAATCGGCTGTGTAGTTTCTGAGATATTGATGTTTCGTGATTTTTACATTTTTATACATAACCTCTAAACCAAAAATCCGATTGCAATGAAATTCAATAGCAACCTATTTGCAATTAATTTCACGGGAATCGATCCAGCCATCTCTGAGAAAAGTGAGTGAGAAAAAAAAGTTGCACATACACACACACACACACACACGCACACATACATACATACATACAGAAATAAACAACGAAAGTCTATTATCTCAAAGATTACACGACTTATTTCAACATAACTAGTGTCATACGAACGAGTCATCTCTCAAACATATAAATAACAAACTTCATAACAATTTGATATGTTGTTCAATAGTTATGGGAAGAAAAGAAATTGAAAGATTTTTTAAAACTATACCCGCTTTGATCAAAATATATGGCCTCAACATAATTTAAATTTGGTATTGTACTTTTTGAACGTTCCCGGTATTGCTCGTGACTAAAGTGTTCGAAATTAGGAGTCCTTTCATTTATTTCGATATTTCTTAAGCACAAACATTATGTAAAATTTTATATTTTATACTTCAAATATTACTTCAGAAACAACATCAAAATTTTGGAATATACATTGGAATGAATTGTTCATGTAAATCTATTATAACGAATAATAAGTTTGAATGAGAAAGGCTGGGTCCGATCGATAGGTGGATTATTTTGGGATTTTTTCACGATTGCATTGTTCATGTCTAAGTTTTTCTTTTAATCAGGTTTTGTTAGCGTTAATCATTTGGGCTCCTTCTGGTATATCCGAGTGGAGTACTGGGAAAAAATACTATTTAAATAACCCCCCTCTCTTCAAATATAAAACCTTTATGAAATAGAGGAGTTTTATTTTTGAAGTCAACTAGACATGTTTGACAGTATGGCGAATAAAATGTTAAATATAAATGTAAATAATTGAAATAATCGTCAACCGGCTAGGATGAATTCGTACTGCAATTACTCTGCATACTTTTCTATCTGCTGCTGACCTTAATTCATAACAAGGATTAATCTTGAGATACGATTCTAGATACAAGTGCCTGTAAAAACTTGAATTGTTTTTGTGTTCTTAGCAACTATACCATTGAACCATATCGCCAGTTTATTTTTAAAGAAAAGGGAAAGTTTAAATTAAAAAAAAAAACAAATCGAGTTAACCATCAACTTGATTGAACTAGTGGTCAACCTGGCTACGCCTATGTTGGTAGGTTGTTCAAAGTGTTATGTTGTGCTGTTATGCTAGTTTGTGTTGATAGCATGCTTGTGAAAACTTACTCGCGTTTGCGTTTGCTAAATTAAATACCATGGAATGGGGTGAAATTGATAAATTCCCATTATTTATAATGATTTTTCACTAAACGTTATTAATTTAAAACTGATATGATGGCGTAAAAACTCCTACGTCTATTGGTGAAATTTATACCGTTTACTCTATGAAACAAATCTGAGAATTCTCTATGGTCCTACGAGAATAAAAAGCAAAGCCTTGGTGCTACATTCCGTATCGGAACTCGACCTTCTGTTAATTATACACAGACTTTGCAGCCAACTGTTAAGTGTACAGGACAATTGCGGGGCTAGCGCTACAATCCTACTGACACTTACAGTCTTTCCCGAGCCGAGACTCAACCCTACGACGACTGGCTTGTTAAGCCAGCATCGTACCTCAAGACCAGCTGAGAAAGTATGGTTCTACGAGAATAATCAGGGTGAAATTGATCACCCATGAAATCCATGCATTCTATTTGAAATGTGCAATTATTCGTTATGATTTTGAAACAGAAAAATATCAATTACAGCTGCTTTGGAACTGAAAGTAACGACGTTTGAGGTTGAAACCTATTATATTGGCTCATGAGATGACATTTGATGATTTTGCTTTCATTTGATTATCGTTTGGTCGATTTCAATTCGGTTTGTTGTGCAAGGTCAAAAATTAGCTCTGCAATTGAAACTTTGTAATTTTCTAGTAAATCATCACTATTATACTCATGGTATGGTACAATCACAGACTTACAGACATAATTCTTGGAACAAAATAATCGTTCGGATGATGCCAGTACTTTAAGATAGTAACACTAGCACCATCTGCTATCGTAGCGCGAGTGTATTTGTACATCAGCGCTAGCGTACGTGCATTTTTTATGGCGATGTAGATAGGTTCCAGTGTTATGTCTGCTAGTCTAAAAGATCTCTACCAAAAATTTAGTTTACTTTAAGTAAATGTAATAATTTTTGGCATGTTGAAACTTGCTCGTTGAAAATTGATTAAGCTCTGACGAAGTTAGAGAAATTTTACGAATGTATATAAAATTACCCAAGGCATTCAGGAGTTAACTCCGGCAGGCACGTGAATCTCGTAAAAGTTGTATTTTAGGACACGTGAACAATATCTTGTGCAGTAAGATGATTTTTTGATTAGTATATTTTATCCCAAATTTTTCAGTCGTACTTCAATAGTTTTTGAATTTATCGTCGGACGCTACGTAACGTAAATAAATATAAAATGTACAGGAGATTCAGGATCACTGTGAATTACAACGTTGTTTCACAATAACTTGAAATTGGGTTGTTTAGCTATTTACGGATTTCTGATTTTTGTATATAAAGTGTGAAATTTTGTGAGCAAAACGTGATTTTTTAAAATTTTCATCGGTGTCTTTCGATTTTTAAATGAACAATAAAAATTGCTCTAAAGTGCTTAAGTGACAGTTGGTATGTGGGCGAACTGTTATTGTAGCCATTTCGAGCAGATTTCGAGCAGTTTTAACTCGTGATTTAAAAACCGAAAAACAATGATATAAAATTTTTGAAAATCATGTTTTGCTTAGAAAACGCAGCTCCTTCAGATGATATAAATACAACCCAATTGATTTGAATTACAAGCACGCTCCACTCCTTTATTCGATTGCATTACCAACCACAAATTAGGATATATTACGCTTGGTATGTTAAAATAAAGCGTCCGAATCAATCTTTTGACCACACACTGCTCACATCACAAGAACATTCCGATAGGGTCTGCGCCGGCTGCTAGGGATAAATGCGAAGGACTTGGCAGACATTCAATAACCGGCAACGGAATCAAATTGATTATAGACGATCTGCTTTACACGTCTCTCGTAACGTTACCCGGGGGAATTTAGTGTAATTTTTTACCAGCCGAACGGGATCGGTCAGCGTCACACCAGTAGTAGTGTGCTGGCCTGAAAGTGTCTAAATAAATCAATATCCGTATGAATTATTGTGCCACTCTTCCCGACCCATTTTGCTGGTTTATTAGCCTGACATGGCGCCCAGAGCAAACCGTGTGTGTTTATAATTACTCTCCTGTCCTACTTTTCGCACGTACAGCGTCATTCTGGGTCGTAATGTAGGCAATTGTAAGCATCGATTTTAGCCGAGCCGAATGGGATACCTAACTAGTTGCGGCAGTTTCTGTGTCACCCTTGTGTGTAAGTTCGGTGCACGTACAATAAAGCACAATCGCCGACACGATGTATGTCGAGCAGAGGTCCTGCGGGTCACAGAATGAAGACGAATGGCAATATTACGCCGGGCACTGTTCTACATACCCACTTGCTCGTGTCGTAGAGGCCTTCTTGGGGCGTTTCGACGAAAACGCAGCGGAGAATGGAGATGTCTGGCCTGCGTGGGCTTCTACATCGTCAGGTCAATGTTGTTTTCGGACGGTAGGAGGGAAATTTGTAACAATCCTATTATACATACGAGAACGTAATTCCAATCTCGCACTTGTAGCTTGGACATAAAACACAAAACATGCAATCCTCTTATTAAACAGCAGTTGCACTGCTTTTCTGGCTGTGATTACACTCACGACAATGCAAGTGCTGTTTGCAGACTGTTTTGTCCTTTAATGTTCTCATTTATTCTTCATAAAGCTAAAGTAAAAAATTTAACGTTTCGAATCTTATCGAATGGGATCTTGTTGACAACTTAACATTCCAGGTTTTTTACAACAATAAAACTTTTGCTAGCGCTTCGGATTCTAAATCAAGACCGCTAGCGAAAGGCGCATATCATGATGACGTGGTGTGTTTGCGTATAAATTTGGGTCCCACCAAGCATATTTATGCTCCTCCAAGCTCATATCAAAACGAACGACGCACGGGTCGGATGTTGGTGGCCGCAAAGTCTCTTTACGATCACTTGTCTTGATGAAGCAAGATTTTTGCCACCTTCGCCTTCCGGTAGCCGGTTTTTCGCAATTCGCAGCCAGCGACGGCAAGCGTGACAGAATGATAGAAATATAACACTTTGGGATAAGCGAAGATGAGAAAGTTGAATAAATGATGGGACCAATCCAGCCAGTAGGGTCAACGGAGTTTTCCGTCTGTAAGGTAAAACTTAGTGCAGTGCGGAGGTGATTTAAGTGTTTGGATTGAGTAAAGGTAAGGAAAAAGTTTTGTTTTGATATAAAGCAAACTTGCTAGTTGTTGGATGGTTCAACAAGTTTTTTGTTTGTTTGCTGAGCATTTATTGTAACTTATTGTAACTAATTGTACTTCAAAAAAATAATGTTGAAGTATTTTCTCAAGATTTACGACAATTGCATTCTTACATTGACTGTATCATAAAAGAAGGGAGAAGCAAGAAGGAAGAGTTAGTAGGGATTGTATTTGTGCGTGTCAAATAAATGATAAATGAAATCACTAACGTGTCAAAACAGTTTGTTAACCAAATGTTTCAGCTTGGCTCATCATGATTAAAATATGTCAACATCACCTGCTGCTAGCGCCATCTAATGACAAATAGCGTGAACTTAGTTGTGAGCTTGAAACAAACAATCTAAAACGGAATAATCGGCATGAGCCTAAGCGATTGAAAGAAATAACGATTATTGCCAACTCGGTAATTGGAATTCAGGGACTCTATCTGACCAGTCACGCGCAGGTTTTTGACGAAAGAGTTCCGGAAGTTACGATATTCGATGGTAATCGATGATCGGCACTTTTCATATACGTTCAGAGGACCAAACGTTGACTAGGATCACTGTTTCGTGGTATGAGAGATCCGAATCTGGCTATCCATCGTATTGAAATCTACGAACAGCTGGAGGAAACCTATTCGAATAGTGGGGGCATATCCACAGTACGATCAGCACTACAGCGCGAGAAGTGTTGGGTACTCACTTTACTTTGTTGGCTAACGGACCGTTCACCAGTCTAGGGCCGAACGAATTAGAGATGTCCAGCTTCTTCCGTCTTGGGCAGCCGTTCTCCAGTCTCCTCGTACACCAGCAGATCGTGTATCTTCTTCCACCGCGCACATCCACCGCGAGAGTCGACGGCCCTTTTCTGGTTTTCTACTGAAGATAGTACATGTCCAGCCCACTGAAGCCTGCGCCGCTGTATTACCCTCACTATATCAGCATGTTTGTATACCTGGTACATCTTGTGATTAATTCGTCTGCGCCACACTCTATCTTACAGTTTACCGCGATCGCAGAACTTTACGCTCAAAAACTCCGAGCACTCGTCGATCAGCTTCCTTCGGCGTCCATGTCCGTTCATGTCCATAAAGGGCCACCGGGAGTATCAGCGTCATATACAGCGCTACTTTTGTGCTAGTTTGCAAACTACCGAACCTTGGCGGGTTACGTAGTCCGTAGAAAGCCCTGTTCGCAGCTGCAACTCGTCGTTTCCCTTCACGGCCCATATCGTTGTCACATGTCACAAGCGTACCTAGATAACCACCTCAAATCGTTCCCCATCTGTCTCCACTTCAGCACCAACACCACGGGAACTCCCACGCTCCCTGCCAGCTACCATGTACTTCGTTTTGGTAGGGTTGATGACGGCAGATGGTTGGACACGTGTAGCTTGAGACCCTAATATGGTCATTCACCTCAGTCCAGCAACTCCTATCCCAACCTCCACGAGGTGCCGACCGGGATAAGAGTAACCTTAGCGGAGATCGGGTAACCAACCCCCGGTGGAAACTATGGTCGTAGGCTGTCTGGGGAGGGGGTCGTACGCGACTTTGTACCCATGTGATGGGCGGCGTACAACAGCGTCTGACCCGGAGCGGGCGGCTGAATTATGGATCGTTGTGTTCCGCCAGCTACACCTAAGATAGCAGCCCCATCAGCAGGATGTATGTATCGCTACCCTGGTAAGGGTCACGAACAACGAAATTAGAAATACGAAACGGATCAATCGGCAAAGACCTAGGCTACGAACATGGAAAAAGATTAAGGTAAACGATTGTATCCGTGGGGGTAAACGAATGGAAATTGGGTACTTCGAACGTCCGATCTCTCAATGAAACAGCGCGGGCTCACTTGCTTGCTCGAGAACTACTGCGGCAGGGAGTCGAAATTGCAGCGATTCAGGAGGTTCGGTGGCCAAGTTCCACAGAAAGGGAATTCCGAGCAGTAGACCCTATTGCACACACTTCTTTCAATTGTCACATCTACTACAGTGGCGGCAAACCAGCGAAACGGGGCGTCGGTTTCGTAGTGCTGGAAAACCAGAAAACAAGAGTCATCCGGTGGAGGGCCGTAGATGACCGTATATGCGTATTGAGGATTAAGGGCAAATTCTTCAACTACAGTTTAATCAACACCTACGCACCGACAAACGACTAATCCGATGAAGTCAAAGATGAGTTCTATGACAAGCTTGAGCGAATCTATGACGAGTGCCCAAAACACGACGTAAAAGTTGTCATCAGGGACGCAAACGCACAGGTTGGGAGGGAGGAATTCTTCCGTCCGGTAATTGGATGGCATAGCCTCCACTCGTCAACCAATGAAAACGGCCTGAGACTTTCCGCTGTCAGAGGAATGGCCATATATAGCTCATATTTTCCACGTTTGAATATTCGGAAACACACCTAGAGGCATCCAAATGGAGAAGCCTGCTCTCAGATCGATCGAGTACTGATTGACGGTCGGTTTTCGGGGACCAAACACTGACTCTAACCATCATCTCGTCCTTTGTAAGATCCGCGCACGGTTGTGGAACGTGTTGAAATCTCGCACAGAGAGGACGACGCGTTTCAACATTCAGCGGTTGAAAGTTGATGGTGTGGCAGCAGAATACGCCAGAGAGCTGGATCAACGGATCGCAGAACAGCAGGAAGAAGGAGTGGAAAACATAAATGGGATGTGGAGCAGTGGAGCACGGCGCCATCGAAACGACTGCGAGAGAGGTGGTAGGTACGACGCGTGGAAGACAGCCTAACGGCTGGTTCGATGCCGAGTGCGAGAGAGCGACAGATGAGGAGAACCGTGCAGGGGGCCGCATACTCACTGCGGCTACGTGTCAGAGCAGAGAGAGATACGGGGAGGCAAGAGCTGCCGGGAATAGAGTCCACCGTCGAAAGAAGTGCGAGTACGAGGAACAAATGCTCGCCAGCGCAGAGGACAGCTATGCTCAATACGACGTGCGAAGCTTCTATAGAACTGTCAACAGAGTCAGAAGCAGGAATTTC
The DNA here is from genome assembly GCF_029784165.1 of Wyeomyia smithii. Classification (NCBI taxonomy): domain Eukaryota; kingdom Metazoa; phylum Arthropoda; class Insecta; order Diptera; family Culicidae; genus Wyeomyia; species Wyeomyia smithii. The sequence continues at coordinate 206,446,844 of NC_073695.1, read as the reverse complement.
CCTGTGCCGGTCATGTGTAATGACGAGGACGGCAACGGCAAATTACTGATAAACCGACGATTGCAGCAAAGTGGAGGGAGCATTTTCAGGTGTTATTGAATGGCAAGGAGCCGGATGAGCAGAGCAGGAATCGTCGTCCTGCGATTATGAGTGATGAACAAGCTGTGGAGCCATCAACACAAGGTTAAGTGAAAAAGACGATTAGTGAGCTGAAAAACGGCAAGGCCGCTGGAAAGGACGGTATCCCGGCTAAACTTCTAAAAGCAGGAAACGAGACTGCGAAAACCACATCCAATGAATGGTTTGATCCTGTGTGCCAGCGAGCAATTGATGAGAAAAATCGCGCCAGAGGGTACTTATTGGCTACGGCTGAGACACGTTAGAGCAGGTGTAGATATCCAAAATACTATCGAGCTTTTACAAGACGATTACGGGATCAGAAACCGAAACGTGCCTACTCTTGTAAAGTGCAACAACAGGGAGAGATCACAGACAAATAGGAGGTGGCCAGGCGTTTAAAACGACAATTTGGTGGGCTGTTGGTCGGCGGGAAAAACGTAGGCGTCGTAAGGAGCGGGATGAATATTGAGAACGATGAACAAGCTGTAGATCTACCATCCATTGATGAGGTTAGGAAAACTGTGTAAAAGCATATAGTTTCCAACTTGAAAAGGACTACATTCCTGCCAAACTAATCGAAATCGCTAGCGAACAGCTGTATCGTGCGATCCATCGAATCATGCTAAGGGTGTGGTTTGAAGAATTGTTCTCGGACTGGTTAGAAACTCTCACATCTCCGATCTCCAAAAAGAAACACCTTGTTGGCCAATACCAACGTGGTTCTCGATAAGGACGCTTCACTACGGACCAAATGTTCACCTTGCGACAAATATTTGCTACGTTTCGAGAATTCAACTTACAGATTCGCTAGACTTTAGGGCATCTTACGATTTAGTTAAGTGGAACAAGTAGATGGTGCCAGCCGGTAAGATATCTGACGCTTTCGTGATGCTAGATGGTTTCGAGTAGGGTGGAGTAGGGTTGTCAAATATATTTTTCGACATCGCAGGTCCTTAACGGATGTAGCGTAGAAAAAATGTTCAGGGTACATAACTCGAAAATAGAAACTAAATGTCGCTCAGTGTAAAATTAGCTAGTGAACTACCCCCCGCAAACCGAAAATAAAGGCCGTTTTAATTTAAGCTTTCTGTTGTCGGGTTAATTTGCTTGACAACAACTCATCGTCGAAACTTTATGATGACTTCCGCGAAAAGACAGTCTGGAGCGAAATACGAGTGCAGTTGCCGGTATTAGAAAACTCTCGCCTCGTGTGAACCACGAGACAGCAATAAAAAGAGGAACACAGCGGTCACTACTGTCAAGCAGCATGAACCACCTCCAGCTCAGATGAACATCACCGTGAACCGTAAAAATCTACAGTTCATAAAAACATCATCAAGGCGGAATCGGACCCCGCAAAGGGTGAGTGTGTTCGTGACGTAAAACGAGGGCCGAGGTTAACTTCCGATGCCTTAGGGTTCTTTTTCCCGACTTTCATTCAAGGTCTCGGACGGTCTTCACACGCATTTCAAGGCTGCTGCTGTACTGAACAATGCAGTGAAAAGGGCGCGCATGCGAGGCCGGGGTGTGAGTTCTTCGGATGCCATCAAGACCGATCAAGGTAGTGCTCAATCGCGTGTTTAGACCTGCGAGAAAGACACGATACAGCTACTACGGCATACAGGTTACACGGCAGGGCAGCGATTTTTAACGGTGCAGGTTTGCGGGAGGCCGGAGTGAATACCAAGTAAGGTTCTTGCTTTTTCATTTCTTGACCGATTTTGGATCTTGGCCTGTCAAAAGATTGAAAAGTCTGTCTACTTTTAGAATCCGGGACCGACATGAGCCTGTGACCACATCTGGTTCCTGTAAATCCGGATCTTCGGAAGCATATTCCGGTGAGACAAATTATTACAATTGTCAATTGAACAGAACAACATTCCCACAGTGGTCCAATAAGGCAAAAAGTGGAACTTAATTCCATAGTGCCTTTCAACTTCATCCTAGCTTAATAGTGTCTTCGGAGCAATTGTTTGTATGAATGACCCGCATAATCGCAAATTGTCAAAAAGTATGAAAAGTTTACTATACTAAAAATAAAATAAAATAAATTTTTTGTGTTAAGAGATAGAAGAATTGTTCATTTAGCAAAGTTGTAGAAGATTCAAAAATATGAAACTTTGTTGAACAAATAAAAATCCTATCTTTTTTCGGTACAAAGTTATAAAGTATATTACATGGAACTTACCTAAAAGTTAGTTTTTTGTACTTAACTTTTGTTAGTTACATTTTACATGAAAGTGTTGTTCAGAGGAGATGTTAGGGCACACAAAACACACATTTTTGCCAAAGGTCATATATCTCCAGGACTTTTCCTTACAAAGTTATATAATATTCTAGCTTATTTTTTCGATAACTTCAAGAACGTGTAGGTTGAAAAGGGACAAATGGAATCATGATGTCAATACTTTTCCTTGAAGCTAAGCTGAAGTACTATAAATTCCTTTAGGTTTCATTTGTCCCAATCCTCCCATAATAGAGTACGGCGAGAATATGTTACAGTAGGTTTTCATATATCCAAAGATTAACTTTTTTGTGTTAAGAGATAGAGGAATGGTTTACTCGGCAAAGTTTTAGAACGTGCAAATATATGAAACTTTGCTGAACAAATTAAATTCATATCTTTATTCGGTAATGAGAGTATATTCTATGAAAGTTACTTAAAAGTTAGTTTTTTGTACTTAACTTTTGTTGGTTACATTTTACAAGACAACGTTGTTCTAAAGAAACATTTGGGCATACAAAACACACGATTTTTTCGAGGACCACACTTCTCCAGGACTTTTTCTTGCAAAGTTGTAACATATTTCAGCATATTTTTTCGATAACTTTAACAACGTATAGAATAAAGCTTAGGTGGATTGGGACAGATGGAACTTATGACAGTTCTGAGCATTCGCGCTAAACTTCCAGAAAAAGTATTAACATCATGATTCTACTTACCCCTCTTTACTCTATACGTTCTTAAAATTATCGAAAAAATAAGCTGAAATCTGCTATAACTTTGTGAGGAAAAGTCCTGGAGATGTGTGGCCTTCAACAAAAACGTGTGTTTTGTATGCCCAAATGCATTTTTAGAACAACGTTTTCTTGTAAAATGTAGCTAACAAAAGTTAAGTGCAAAATATTAACTTTTAGGTAACTTTTACAGAAAATACTCTGTAACTCTGTACCCAATGAAGATAGGAATTTTGTTTGTTCAGCAAAGATTCATATTTTTGTACATTCTAAAACTTTGCCGAATTAACTATTCCTCTATCTCCTAACACAAAAAAGTTAGTATTTTGGATATAAGAAAACCTACTGTAACATATGCTCGTCGTACTCTAATAAGGGTGGATTGGGACAAATGGAACCTAAAGGAGTTTATAGTACTTCAGATTAACTTCAAGGAAAAGTATCGACATCATGATTCCACTTACCCCTTTTTAACCTATACGTTCTTGAAGTTATCAAAAAAATAAGATAAAATATGATATAACTTTGTAAGGAAAAGTCCTGGAGATATATGACCTTTGGCAAAAACGTGTGTTTCCTGTGTCCTAACAATTCCTCTGAACAATACTTTCGTGTAAAATGTAACTAACAAAAAACTAACTTTTAAGTAAGTTCCATGTAATATACTTTATAACTTTGTACCGAAAAAAGATAGGATTTTTATTTGTTCAACAAAGTTTCATATTTTTAAATTTTCTACAACTTTGATGAATAAACAATTCTTCTATCTCTTAACACAAAAAAGTTAATTTTTTTATTTTTAGTATAGTAAACTTTTCATACTTTTTGACAATTTGCGATTATGCGGGTCATTTATACAAACAATTGCTCCGAAGACACTATTAAGCTAGGATGAAGTTGAACAATTGTTCTGAAGACTTTATTAAGGTAGGATGAAGGTGAAAGGCGCTATGGAATTAAGTTCCATTTTTTGCCTTATTGGACCACTGTGGGTATCAAAATTCATGAAATCACTTCAGGAGCTGATTTTTATTCATTTCAGTCCATATGATAAGTCATTCAAATTGGCGATTTCGGCAAAGATTCCCGATCTTGAACATGGTCCCGTAGAACCGGATTTACGGGAACCGTATGAAACCAGTGGCCCTTGAGCTCCTGTATACTAAAAAAGACAAATTTTCCAATTTTCTAACAGGTCAAGACCGAAAAAGGCAAATTTTCCAATCTTTTAATCGGTCAAGAATTAGAAAAGTAAGAAGCATTACCTTTTGGTGGGTACCCGGGTACCCTGTCGAGTACTTACGTGTGTTAGAATTGCCGAGAGGTGCTTTATCCTTCTTATACTAAGAATCACATGATAATGCCAGAATAGAGTCTTCAATATCGCTTAGGACTGGTTATCGTGCTGAAGCTATAGTAATTTGTTCGCCTATTCAGTGCGTGAAGAAGGAGGCTATTTCTTAACATGCCTGATCGAGCATGTATATTGAGAGAAGGCTCCGTAGCCGCAAGGTGACAGAGACCGCTTTGACGGGTAGTCGTGGGTTCGAATGTTAGTTGAATTTAGGTCATGCGATGTCAACGGACTCAAGCATGGCTTTGTTCTCAGGCTCCCCACTAACCCTTTCTTTACATTGAACTCTGCAAAACCTCGACAAACATCTCTTGACAAGAATAAATCCCTATTACAATAAAACTGGCCAGCGGGACATTCAATTGAAACCTCTTCAGGGAATTGTAATTGGCGATAATGTTGGCCGGAGGCAGCGAGGCTCGGAGTAGTAAGCGTAGAAAAGAAGAGAGAAAAAACATACACACAAGCACGAATCATAAAAATCATGTCAGTAGTGATAATGCTAATAATAGAAGTGAACAACAACAGGAAACATACGAGCGATATCACAAAAGATTAAAGTTTCTGGTCGCCGTGATGAGTCCATACAGGAAAAAAATTTTCGTTAACCGCCGGACAATCTACCCGCGAGGTCAATACTTTCAAGATAAACATTAATGTGTTCACGTCCCGGTGAATTTGGATGGTGTCTAGATCTATGAATTTGTATCGCTGTTCATAGCTTGGTAGTCGGGAGGGATCGTTCCACGGCAGTCTTGGGAGAGCAAAGCGAACGAATCTCTCGATTCTGTTTTTTTCGTTCAGGTAGTAGGGTTTTTACACTGGGTGCAGTATTCTAGGCTAGAGCGGACTATTAATATGTTAAACAATAGATGTAACTGAAATTTTTGGTGATATATCTCTGACAGCACCTCAACTTTTGCAAAGAGCTTCATGCCGTCAACGGATGACTATCGAGGTCTTGGAGCCAGAAATAAACATCGTTCAGGTAAATTAGAATTATCAATGACCCGAGATGGCTACCTTGCGGAATGCCAGAGTGAGCGGATGCCATGCTTTTCGAGTTTCGTAACGGCGATTTGTTGATTAAGTTGGTCATGCCAGGAGAAGGGTCTGTGTGAATAACGTCAAAGGAAGCTTCGAAGGTAATAGCGACTAAACTTTTTATTGTGAGTGTTGATTGACAAGTACACTGGGGTCGCTTTTTACGCGGTTGGTTGTACCGCATTCAAAAGATTAGATTAGACATACTTATACTAAACTTATTTGATACCGCGTACAAATGATCTTCAGAATTGAGTAGAAATAATCTGCGTTATTGTAGAAATGTCCCGTTTGAGAAAACGCATAAAAAAAATCACAAGAAGGTTGTATGCAAAGCCACGACCGCAAGGTTGAAGTAGAATACTTTTACAAGAAAGATAACCTGGCTGCTTGCGTGTCAGTCATTTTTTCTAGTGAATAAACGTTGACCGTTCATTGGCAGTATTGTAATTTCTTTTTGTCTGATATTTTGAATGAAGTTCATTGGATATTTTTAAATTTTGTGCAAATGAGAAGTTGAAGTGCTGCCGAATTGTAATATGCACATTTAATACGACATCATTAAACGGGAACGGAACAAAGGCTACGGTTATGCAGAACGCGAATGCCAGCGCGATGCGATTCGCCTTACCGTGGTGAAATGTACAGCTCTTTTTAAGGCGAAGTAGAGCTATACATTTCAACAGATTTCGTCTTGCCGAATCGCATCGCGCCGTTATTTGCGTTCTGCATGACCGTAGCCAAACACTAAGCGACGCAAACATGTAATAATAGTCAGATAATAATAGTGCATGTAGATGAAGATAATTAACTTTGGATTATAGCGCGAAACGAGAAAATATTAACTCTTCAATTAATCATTTGTGTTCTTCAAATTTCAGTTGTTCAATTTAATATCCGATGAAATGTTTGTTTATTATCTGATGAAGCTCTTATATAGGCCAAACGATGCATTCCCAATTTACTAGGTCCATAACTCTGCCGACCGTGCTTGGGAAAGCGCTGTATAACGACCAATCAGAGGTCGAATTTTGTGTTTTGACAAGGCTTAAGAGTTTTCAATAGTACAATAGTTCGAATGATAAAATTGCAATTCCATGCATTTGGTAGGAATCTTAGAAGATTTTCTAATCGATTGCTGCAAAAACGAAGGAAATCCATCGTAAACTAACCGATTTATTAGCATTTGAAAATTTTTTCAGTTTTTTCAGTTTTAGATTTTCATTTCACATCCCTATGTAGCCGAACTTCCTGAGAGAAGTATTCTAATTCAAAATAAATCTTCATTAATTCATTTGTTGTCCTTATAAGGACAATTGTTCAATTTATCATAGGATGTAGTGTTTATCTTACATCTCTGTGTTACCTTGATAGTGAGGACTAAGGCGCACGGTCAACACAATAAAAAAGGTGTTCTCACATTGAAAACTAGACACGGCTTTACTGGGAGAAGTGTTGGCAAATGCATCTACCGCTAATACCACCGCTATCATACGAAAGCGCGTCGTTTTATGTGGAGAATATCAACAACGAAAAATGACGCGCGTCTAAGCGTAACCCGAACTGTTTCGCCGTGCTGCTCCCATTTACCTTTACATCGGCCGAACTAACTGCTTTTGTGAATGCGTACTAACAGGGCAGTTTATTATTCAATGTCGGTTATGCTGATCGCAGCCTTTGCGCTGCCCCTACAGTGGGGGGTTTACTAAATAAAGTGAAAATTAGACAACTACAACAGAATTTGATTGCATCCCGCACAGAATGTCTGCTTGTGTTGATGCCAGAAAATTATTAACCTTCAATTATTTTTTTATTTGCCTTGAAAAAAGCATGTTGCGGTTCAAAATCGGTTGCTAATTACAACCTTTGAGCTGCCCTAACATTGGGGGGATTAAGATACACGGACAACATGCACTGTGAAGCTATTTCACATTCAGTAAATTAGACGGGTGCGACAAATTTAAATTGTAAGGATGCAACACAGAATACTTGCTTGCGTTGACAAAAATTATTAACTTTCAATGACTTATTTATTTGCCTTCAAAAAGGCATTTTGATTTCTAAAATTGGATTTCCTGATGGCAATCTTCATGCTGCCCCAACACGGGGAGAATAATGCCTGTCTGGCGACACACGCTGAGAAAAACCGCGCTGCTCCTGAGACGTGGTGTCCAACCACAGGGCTAGTGATGCTGCTAAGGAAGGACGACTTGTCGCTGTCTAGAACTATTATGAGCGGCACCGGCTGAAACAGGATCTTATATAGGGATGAAAATAGGAATGAATTATTTTACGTACGTGGTGGAATGATATAACTTGAAAAATATGTGTGACTTCATTCTGGTCCAGAGCGATCATTTGATAAGCTCCACCTCTTTTTTCAGTTTCTAAAGTTTTTCCTCAGTTTCGTAGCACGGATGCACAAAAATGATTTCTTGTCGAACCGGACCGATAGCACTCCAATTGAAGCAACAAAATAACATGTTTTGTGTCGTGTTGCGCAGCTTCGTTGAAGAAAATGTTCCCGTCCCCGTGTCGCATGTAAGCAGATTATTGCGTTCAGTAGACAGTAGATAGTGTATCCAGCGAATATACACCGATGGTGCTCTCACACACGCAACGGTTTTAACCCGTATCTTATTGCGGTTTGTAACATCAAGCGATTTCGTTTGCTCGCTGTTGCGTGTTGCATCATGTGACAACTTGGCAGCTGGGAGACGACGAAATTCTGTTTACGCTGATTGATTGAATCGTCTTCATATTAGCTCTGCATAGTCGAACTAACTGCTTTTGTGAATGCGTTCTAACAGGGCAGTTTATTATTCAATATCGGTTATGCTGATCGCAGCCTTTGCGCTGCCCCTACAGTGGGGGGTTTACTAAATAAAGTAAAAATTAGACAACTACAACAGAATTTGATTGCATCCCGCACAGAATGTCTGCTTGTGTTGATGCTAGAAAATTATTAACCTTCAATTATTTTTTTATTTGCCTTCAAAAAAGCATTTCGCTGTTCAAAATCGGTTGCTAATTACAACCTTTGAGCTGCCCTAACATTGGGGGAATTGAGATACACGGACAACATGCACTGTGGAAGCTATTTCACATTCAGTAAATTAGACGGGTGCGACAAATTTAAATTGCTAGGATGCAACACAGAATACTTGCTTGCGTTGACGAAAATTATTAACTTTCAATGACTTGTTTATTTGCCTTCAAGAAGGCATTTTGATTTCCAAAATTGGATTTCCTGATGGCAATCTTCATGCTGCCCCAACACGGGGGGAATAATGCCTGTCTGGCGACACACGCTGAGAAAAACCGCGCTGCTCCTGAGACGTGGTGACCAACCACAGGGCTAGTGCTGCTGCTAAGGAAGGACGACTGCTGTTGTCGCTGTCTAGAACTATTATGAGCGGCTCCGGCTGAAACAGGCTCTTATATAGGCCAAATAGCATGTTTTCAATTGCAAGGTATATGATCCTGTCGACCGTGCTTGGGAAGCAAGCATATAACGACCAATTAGAGGTCAATTTTTTTGTTTTGACAAGGCTTGACTATTTTCAATAGTACAATAGTGTGAATAATAAAATTACAATTATCTTATTTTGGGAAGAATCTTAGAAGATTTTCCAATCTATTGCCTCAAGAACGAAGGAAATCCATCGAATACTAACCGATTTATTAGCATTTGAAATTGGACATATTTTTCACCTTTTTCGGTTTTAGATTTTCATTTCACATCCCTATGTAGCCGAACTTCCTGAGAGAAGTATTCTACTTCAAAACAACCCGCGTAAAAAGCAACCCCAGTGTAGTGTATCCTTAAGGGTGTATCTTGAAAACGTTCTCAAAACCAATTTTCTCTCAATTTTGAAGCATCGTCATGTGGTGTTTAGCAAGGGCTGTTGCTGTTGCACAAATAGAGTCCTTTTCTGGAACGTTTCGATTTGTGGCGTGGTTCAAATTGTGAGAGAAAGTTAGGACGCCTCCTAACTAACGTCCGGACGGCGGCATTCACGTCATCGCTTGTCTGTGTCCAAAACCGTGTTCCAACTATTAGATTTCACGGCGTTTCATGGAATGATCCAAGGTTGAAAAGGAGCAAAAGCGTAAGAGTCAAGAAAAAAGTCACAAAAGGTAGAAGTAAAGTGAAAGTAAGATAAAATAGATGTAGAAGTGAAATTGATTGGACGTAGGAAAAGAATAGGTTCTCATTCTCAGAGATAGAAAAATAAAAAACATGTATGGAAAAATTCTCATTTCACACGACTACAGTACAGTTCACCGCAGCAATAACATGAACTCATTGAAATATATGAATATGTGAGGGCGGTAATCGGTGTGAATCTCCGCTCCAGTCTGACAAGCGGAACGGATGGCTCGGTTCTTCATGCCAGAATTCACCAGTATACCAAAGGAAGTGCAGAACCGGAATTACGAGAAAAAAAAAAACAGTAAAGGGGCAGAGCGTGTTGGGGATGGGAAGTGATATTTTTAAAGTGGTCAGCTAAGGATAACTTACTGCTGTAATATGCACATAAATAGCAGAGCGGCTGCGATCTGCGGCAGACGATGCGGAGCAATTGGAAAACGCTGGCTCGGGGTGGAGTGTGAATGTGGATAAACGTCTGGAAAGTTTTCGCTTTTAGCTCGAGTTTTTTTGAGCAAGAACAACTATGATTGCAAGCGAGGGAAATTTATTTTTCCTATCATTTTCCAAACATAGTCGGAGCGGATGCCGGAAATCAGTTGATAAATTAGTTGGGTTTATGCTGAAAAATGACTTTAAAAAAAGGTGTTATTTGCTTTTCAGAATGGTAAAATTATGACAACACCCACATTTCAAAAGATTGTTCAGTTCATTGGAGAAAAATTGGAATATAAAAATAAGCTGTGTGGGAGCATCATTAAACAGTTTAATTTTCGATGAAGTAAATCAAACCTTCGAATGAACGGCACTGCGTTGGAAAGCTGCCAACCACATTTTTGGGTTGCATACGCGTAGGCGAATATGAAACGAGACTGGATCCGTTGGGCAAAGCTCTAGGATTGACGATTCGTGGTAACGTTGCAAAGACGAGAAAGATCTATGGTGGGTAGGCGGGAACATTACAGAATGTAAAGAATGTATGTACATAATAAATTTTTATTTTCCAGCAGTAAAACAGCCACAGCCTTTTACGATTCTCTGATGGTTCTCTATTTCAATCTTAGGTAAGTTAAGGATGCTACATCCCTCGTGCGGAACTGGGATGGTTGCGAGAGTGTGAATAAGTGTTGCTATGTGATTTGAAACCGACTGTCGTTAAATAAGCTTCTGCTAGATCGGAACATTCTGGTCTAATGTTCATTTGTAAATAAAGTCAATACGATAGTAATTTAATTGGTTTGATATATGCTGTACCAGTATTGCAACCTTCTGCTTGTGTTTCCCCCAGCTCTCTCATCAAAATCTTTTTTTTATCGTCTCTTGGACATATTTTCAGAACGCTTCTCAACTTGGCAAATTGACCAGATATTTCTGCACTTAATTTTCGACAGCACAGATCAAACCTCAAATTGCCCAATTATGACAGACTGAAAACAATACAAATAACTTTTCATCGCACCACTTTCCCGCAAACCCCGGCCGTTCCGGTCGTCTCGTCAAATGCTGCGGCTGTCATGTTCCACATTTCGGATTCGGCTTTGCGGTAAACCTGCCGATTTTATATACGTCCATCGCCGTGTCTTCGCCCACGAAGCCTTGGGTCGGACAAGCATCCCGGCAGGCAGCGGTTCAATCGAACGGTCCAATTTTGCCCGGAGTCCCCGAGGAAGTAGGTTGAAACGAAGAAGGACAGAAGTTCGTCGTCGTTGTTGTAGGTGTGGGAAGTTTCTCGCAGTTTCGTCAGTCGTCCCCGGGATGCCGATGGCGTGCCAAACAGATACATAACAAATAACGACCCTGATAGATATTGTCAGTAAAAACAATTTCACCATTAAGAGAGTGAGAACCGATCATAAAAGCTTCCATTTTCGCATAGGTTACTCCAGGGAGGGAGGATCATTGGGAAACTTTGACGGCAGCGGTGTGTGAGATAATCATTGAAAAATAGCTTTTCAGTTACCGAAACGGAAACACATTTTCGGTGTATTTTTCTCCGAGGCACTGACAGGAGGATCTTTGACTTTTACAACTTCCAGCAACGGAGCCATTGAGGAAATGTCGAGCGGTAAACGGAAAATTAAAGATGACAGAAAATCGATACCGTAATCCGCATGTTTTGGCTTTCCTTTCTCCGACATTTTGCCTATGCCGACAAGGAGTGAGTGAGTGACTTTCGAGCTCGTTTGGTTTGATTTCACTTTTTCCGTGAAGCAAGACCGAACGCTTTTCCGTTGTTTCCGTGCCTACGATTTTCGCTGAGGCTCTAGTCGATTCTGGCCTAGTGGGAACTGATGGTTAGCGATGATATTGCTACTTCTGCAAGACGCACATCACAGGGATGATGCGAAAAGCACATTAATATGTCGGGAAGGCTCACGTCAGTCGGCCTGTCAGAGCGCTTTCTCCTGGAGTTGAGATTTCTTTCCACCGCTATTTTGTGGTTTTGTGAAGACTATGACAAGGTAAGAGGTTATTGCTATTTTGGTGTGCGATTTATAGGCTATGCTCTGGGATAATTCTGATTTGTTGTTATGGGGCTCAAGTCAAAACACATTGTCTTTAAAGTGCAATGAATTGGGGCTTTTAAAATTTTTGCGGATTCTGTGTACCTGAAACATGATTAACTTTTCGCTCGTCGGTTTCTTGAGAGTAATCTTGAGAGAAATGTTATCCCTCTTTTCTATTCATCTTCCGTGCTCCGTCCGATGTTTTACCGTCTCGGATTATTATAATGGGGTTTATCCTGAATATGTAAACGTAAGTTTGCGAAACGTATGAAAACAACGATTATTTCACCTTCAATATTTCAACAAAACCCGTTGAGTGGTGAAACAACATAAACAAAAATTGAAATGAATATTTAATACAGCATTCGTTGCAAGAGCTCACGCTGTACCCTGTTGCCTACGGTACGGCGCAAACAGCATAATTCTAATTGGAATACTGGGCCTCAGAGTCGTGCACAAGATTCCAGTTTGGAAGGAGTTTCAGGTAGGTTTGAGTTGTTGGATTAGTTGAATTGTGTATTATGTTTTTTTTTCTGTCAAATTCTTAAATGATCGTTTATTACTAACATTCATGCTCAGGATATAATGGATGTGCCAACTATCCAAGCTAAATATAAAACTAAAACTTTTTTAATCCAAATTTTACTAAAAATATTTTTTTCTTGGTCCAACCAATAAAATATATAATTTCAGTATTTTGTGTTCCCCGATTCCGAGTACGTACAATAATATATAAATACCAATTTACATACGGGGTGATTGGTTCTTTATTGGGATTATTTCATGGGCTGATACAGGGCCACATTTGAAAAAAAAAAATCCTCTATGCATACAATCAAACGTTGATCTACTCGGAGCTATTCAACTTTTAAGTTCCCTTTATACTCTATCATAAAGTGCCTCTAACTCTAAGTGTATACCACTTTGAACGATTTTATTGGTTTCATTTTGAAGGTGAGATAATTTTCTACCAGATACAGGTCGGACTCGATTATCCGGAAACTCGATTATCCGGAATTTTTGACTCGATTATCCAGAATTTTATTTTTTGTTGTTCGTATTCAATTTTTATTTATAAAATTTAACCTGTACCATCCCTTTCGGCTTATTTGTTACCATTTATGTCACTTCCGGCATGTTTGAGACATGTTCGAATAAAGCGAAAATAATCAATGTCCAATTTTTTTTTTCGTTTCTCAAGATTCTACCGCTTTTCGCCAAATAAAATAACAAAAGGAAATACTTATTTTATGTTTGATAATCGCAAATTTGAAAATTTTTGCTGTGATTCGATTATCCGGAAAACTCGATTGTCCGGAATAAATTTTTTTCACAATCACGAACGTTATCGGCAAAAAGTAGAGTACCGGGATGCGACGAGTCACAGGTTGAGTGAAATAGGAACGACCCTACATGGCTATAGACCATTTCACGAGACGTTTCAGAACTCAATTAATGGATAAAATTTTAATAGAAAACATGGAACAGTAAATATCGTGTAACTTATCCTACCATGTTTGTAAATGGTCTATAGCCGTGTAGCGTCGTTCCTGTTTCACTCTACCTGTCAGTGTATGCACGGGAAATGTCACTTATCTTTATAAGCAAACGCATAAAGAATGTATGATAGAGATAGAAAAAAAACCGATATTGCGACCCACACACGCGAAATTTTCTTGCACTTTCAGTGTAGTATAAGATAGGGCGTCAAATATTTTTTATTGGGTATGAGCTCGAATATCAACATATAACAAAATCGAAACAACAATTTGTACTTATCTTACAGAGTCCATTGAAATTGTTGCATATTCGAGGGCCTTCACATTCTGCAGCGAGTACTCACACTAAACACACTAGTTTCAACAAAAAAAATGTTGAAACAAAAAATATTTGGAATGTACACTTTTACTAAGTAGAGAATTTACATGTGCTGGCAAAAGCCGTGCTGCTAGAGCCCTCCCTGTATAAACGATTCAAAAATAAGTTTGATAGCTTCGTATTCGCAAGATTACAGAGTTTGATTTGACAAGCGAGTAGTCGTGGGTTCGAATCATAGGGAAAACGAAGCTATTCGATGTCCATGGACTTAAGCATGGGTTAATTCTCAGGCTCTCTCCACCAAATTTTCTTTTACGTTGAAATCTACAAAACTTCGACAAATACTTCTTGACGAAAATAAATCTCTCTTACAATAAAACTGATCAGAGGGACATTCAATCGATAGAAAGAACAGAAAGATAGGGTAAAAAATCATACACACAAGCTTGAATTATAATAATCATGTTACTTACTCTCAATAGTGATAAAGCTAATAATAGAAGTGCGGAGTACATCAAACACCCGAGCGATATCACAAAGGTCAATGTTTCTGGTCGCAATGATGATAAAGAAAAAAAGAAGACGAAATTTGTCCTTTTTCAAACGCAACGGATATCCTTCGTTTAATCGATTGGAAAATTATCCATGCATCCGTACAAATGCAAAGAAACGTAATTTGATTATTTAAACTACTATAATAATGAAAATTGTCAAGTCTTGTTGAAAGGCAGATTTCGACCTCTGATTGGTCGTTTAGCGCTTGCTTTCCCTAACACGGTAGACAGAATTATATACTAAGTAAAACGGGAATGAACTCTTTGGGCTACATAAGAGCCTGCTTTTGCTCAAATCCATCAGTTTACTAGTGGATGGCCACTAGAACGGTTCTAATTAAGCAGTAGCGGCAGTGGTGGTACCAGTAGCAATAGGGGTTGCAGTCTCAGCGGTAGGCGCATCAGCACTGCTTCTTCTTTTAATAAAGCTGTACGGTGATGGCAGCATCAGCGCCAGGTGCATTGATCACCGATTCCTCTAGCGAAAAACTTTACCGTAGTTTGACAACACACAAATGTTTTTGGAGTGCCGGTAATCAAAGTCTGTCAGCCGTCATGTTCACAGTGTAGAAACAGCTTTTCACTATTTTATCAAAAGAGTGCCTTATTCCACCGTCGGGAATAGAACAGAGATGCGATCAGCATTATATCCGATATTAAATCAAACAAAAAATTGTTCTTTTGAGGACAAATTAAATGCCTAATTAAAAGAGTTAATATTATCTCGCTCATGCATTACACTTTATTCATAATTTAACAGCAGCGGCGGATTTTCCCAGTCGGTTTTCGGCTTGAATCATCTTAATTATCGAATGATAAGATGGGCTGTTCCTCCGGAGAAACTCTACCTGCCGTTTAAATTTTAGTTTCAACACAATTTTCTATTGTGTCGTCAAAAGGCCTTATTCTCACCGTCAGGGCACAGAGCAGCTTAGAGATGCAATCAGCGAATAGTATTCAGTATTTCTCTATCTTTTTCTCGCTCTCTCTTTCTTTCAACCGCATTTATCTCTCATAAGAAACTGAAAGTAAAAGACATCTGTGCATAATCTTCATACTCTGTGTAGTGCGTCCTAGCTGCGGTAAAATAATGAAATTTTTTTAATAGCTCTTTATTAACAGTTTTCAATAATTTTAGAGGAAACTCAAATGCTTATACAAGTCCGGCTCTTGCTCACCTGATACATTACGCTTTTGTGTAATATAAATATTACTTTTTACTTTTAAAGTCAGTCCAAACAAAGTATTCATGTTATCCCACTTCTCGTTGTCGCAGCAAGTTTTATAATGTTTTGAAATTGTTATGGATTTCACCATACAGCCTAGGCCTTCAAAAAGAGCAACGTTCTCGCGTATACTTTATAAAGCCAAAATCCTTAAGTCTTGCGAAAAATCTACATTTTTAAATAATGCATTTGAAATAGAATTAAATTGACATCTTTCATCAGCGGTTACATGAATTTCAATGAAATATTTTAGCATTTGATCCTCATAGATTTTATCAACTTTTTTGTTGATTTCTTGAAAAAATCACACGTATGATTCAAGCAACTTTTACATGGTAACAAAGCATTTAGCGCGTTCCTGTATAATTCTGAACTATTATTTCTTGAGAGCAAGTTTATAACTTTGCTCAAATTCGCAGGAAATTTTCGATGCTAATTCATAATCAACAATCATTACATATGTTCTTTTTTCTGGTATTCAAACTTGGTTTATGGTAACGATATTAAAAGTATTGCAATGAATTGACGAATATATTTGCTCTTCTAGGATGAAATCTGCATCTTTGTTATCTTTACTGTTTTTGCACGTTCCATTATGTCAAAAACTCTTGAGTTGTGTCTATCCTAGACAGCATTAAAAAATTGGTTAGGGGTCGAAAAAAAATTCGTACTTCAGTGATGACATTCACAAAATTTGCGAAAACCACGTCGAGGTTTGTTTCAATGATCGTATTTGGTTCACCTTCTGGAAAGCTATATTGAAAATTTAATTTTAAACGATTTATAGTTTACTTGCGTAATAAGTTTATATGCAGTAATAGTTAGTATAACGAAGGTTTCTGCACTGCTAGGTGGATTATTTCAGGTTTTTTTCTATAGTTATACCTAAACAATCTCAATGAAACTTTCTGAACAGCATCCGGAGAAGTTGCTTGATGTTTTTGCTGAATGTTCGATAGTTTGTTTTGTTTAATAGTAGAGAAATTTTGCATATAAAAATTGTTCTGATTATGGTACATTTTCAGACTCATAATATCTCATTGCTTTGTTTATCTGACTGAAAAAAACTAGCTCCAACCGCCCATCACGCATGTTTGCTCTTCGAATGCTATTGAGTTTATCCTAGCAGTGTACACCGCGGCGTACTTCTGTGTTTTCTAGCTAGAGTGATTCACCACTTTTGTTCCGTTCAGTTGTGGTGTAAACAGCAAGTGTGTTAGTTTTTCTGTGAGTGTCAGAAACACAACACAAAACAGAAAGTAAAGTGTAGGGCAATAAATTGCAACACGCTGCTGGATAAGAAGTGGACAGTGAATATTCACACTGCTCTGCCCACATATTGAGGAGAATACCAAGTCTGATTGCGATATGATTTTTAGTTGTAGTTGGATAACTTTGGAACGTGTTTCTGATTTATCCTAGACTGGCAACAGTCACACGCAGAGTTGCCAATGTTCCAGTTTAAACTGGATTCCTCCAGTTTTTTTCAAGTGATCCAGTCAAACAGTTTATTCCCAAAATCTTCCAGTTTTTTCAGATATTTCCAGTTTTATCGAGTTTTTTGTTCGCTGAGCTCCGTTTGATTTTCGGAAATATTTTTAAAACGTAAATCTTGTAGATTGATAAATTATTTTAACAATTCTTAAAAGCATTTCCAGTATTCTATCTTCTCGCACGAAGCACAGTCAAATTAAAGACTGAATGACATGGTTGAGATAAAACCAAACAAATAGATTTAAAAAAAATTCTATTTATTTTCTGTTGCGGAGCAGTTAAAAAATTGTTAGAAGAATTAGATACCAAAAGATAGCGAAGTCAGAAATAATTAAAAGTTCAACTTCACTGATGTAACGAAAGAAAATGCTGCTCTATTTTTTGATTTTGAGATAGATTGATTGCGTATTTTGAATTTTGCTGCTGTTAGAGGAAATTTTTCAGTACAAAATTTTAACAAAATGTAAGCCCGAAACAAAACACTTCTGATTAAAATGAGTAATTTTTTGCGAAGAGTTATCTCTTTAGTTGCTGTATAAAAAACTGCCATTGAACCATAACAGAAAAGCACTCTCACAATCACTTTTTTGCTTTTTTTTTCATTTTTTTTGAAATCCAGTTTTTTTTCCAGTTTTTTCTTCCGCCTTTTTCCAGTTAAATCGAAAATTGTATTGGCAACTCTGGTCACACGAGTATTAATTGCTCAGGTGTTGAACAGCCGTTCTCCAATCTCCCCGAAAGCCAGTAGCTCGTGTTTCTTGATAGCGCACAATCAATGGGTTCGGGGCTAACTCCGGAGTCTACGACCTCTCTCTGATTCTCGACAAGTTGTGTCAAAGGGCGGGGGATGAGTGCGAGAAAATCAACGTAGATTTTCTTTAAACCACTGACTTTATTTTTTGAAAAAAATACTATTGACTAAAATACACTAAAACATCGCAAAAACCATTGCAGCAAGCACTGTTAAATCCTCTGCATCTGTGGCATTCTTCAGTCTTCTGAAAGCTCTGCTAACACATAAACAACTGCTTGCACTTCCAAACACACAATCAGTGTTACTGATTTATCGCTTCATTACACTCGAATACGTTGTCTGCAACCAGAAGTACCGTGGAATGGAGTGAAATTGATCACTTGAAAATTCCTGATAAGAAATACTAATCAAAAGATATTGCTCTTACCACACTAGGCAATGTTAACGTGTCCCTAAACGCAACTTTTGTATGATTCACATACCGCTGTAAGCGATATTTTTCAGCACAGAAATCATCATTTACCTTTAGCATGTCGAAAAAAAGCACATTGCCAAAAGAATGTATGGATTTCAATGGTGATCAATTTCACCCCAATTTATCTCATAGTACCTTATAGAATAATCGAATTTATTTCATGAAGTAGACGATAGAAATTTCACCAATAGTCAGAGAGGCTTACTGGAGCACATGCCAGTACTTGTTTCAAAATTATACTATTCCGGGAAAAATGTACATGAAGCTAGGTAATTGGAAATTGAAAAAATTGATCATTTTCACCCCGTTCCATGGTACTCAGCATGAATTCATAAAAGAAACGAACGTGTTGATTGTCCCGTGCCATGGTGAGTGACTACTCAAAAAAAAAAAAAAAAAAAAACAAAGCTTTTTGATGATTTTTTTAAAAGGACATTTGAGATGTAAGGTATAAAATAATATATTATTGGATAAAGCAACTCTTATAAAATAATAGAAAACTCTTGGAGAAGAGAAAATTTTATTGCTACTTTTTTTACTAAATGGCGGCTGTGCAGCGATTGCCGTAAACCGCTTTTTTTTAAAGTTCTTCCGTGGCGAGCAGTAGAAGTCGCGTCCAACTCCACCTATAACCAAAACAATTTTTTTTCATTATCCAGATAATTATCGCTAGTGAAGTACACATGATTATATTTTTAGAAATTTTTTTCGTAAAATAGCAACGGTTTGGAAAAAAAATTGCTTTTCGACAAAAAAATCGACTTTAATTGTTTATAACGTTTGTTGTTGTTAATCAATCGTTAAAATCGTGTGTACTTCACTAGATAATCTAATGAAGAAGCTACAGTTAAAATTTCAAGTCAATCGGATGTAAAGTTTTTCAGTTCTACTGCTCGCCGGTTATGAAAACATCGTTTTGAGAAAAACGCGTTTGAAGTTTCAAAATGCTATAAATCTTAAGAATCGCAATAATAAAGCACCTGATCATTTTTTTACCTTCAGTCAGCTATCCCTGCGCCGTAAAGTTGTCCTTTCTGGCCTTTATTTTCCTCTTCTATTTGTTATCTGATGTAAGGCTGCACCTACCCTCTTTCGCGATATCAGACATGCGATGTTCAGCGACTTTGACGCGGTTGGCGTCCGACCCCACGCAAAACTCATATTATTATATTTAAGTACTTTTGAATGTAACTTTCAGTTGAAAAGTATAGAAAAACTCAAACAAAGAACGTACACAACGAGAACGGCTGATCGACTGTGAGTAAACACGTGGTGTAGAAACGCTGTAACGGTCGAAACTTGATGCAGCGACCTCTATACTTCTTATTTGAAACACGATATTGATCATAGGTAACTTCTACTAGTTTACGAAGCCTCGAAATTAAAAAAAAAAACGAGCATCGCCAAAATAAACGAAAATTGTTATTTTGAAGCATACAAGTTGTTCCGTAAAAATTGATTTAAATGAATTTTGAGTTTAAATCAGTACTTGGGCGATGTAGATTTTGATTCTAGGATAGGTTTAGCATGATTTAGCCAATCAAAAAAATGACAAGAAATATAAAATTTTTGGTGGATATTACCCCTTAACAGAGAATTCGCTCACCTACCCTATGCGGCGACGTGTGTTCGGGCAAAAACGTCATATCAAGAAGACTGGTATCTCTGGATCAATCCCATACAAATGACAAGCATCAAAACAAACAGCGCATTCCATCTATCAAAAGTGGAAGCTTGTAATGAAAGTAGCGGCAATTATATCGCTACGAAGACATTGTATGCGTATATGCTGGTCCTGTCGCCAGCACACACACTACCATGCGTCAGTTCCACTTTTACTCAAAAGACTGCACTGCCAAAACTGTCGCTCGATTTAAGGCAGAACTCCCGTCTTCTTGATATGCTGTTTTTGGTTTGGGTCTTGTACGCATCTATTCTTACCAAAACTAACGATGTTTTCCCGATTTGCTTTGTAAACGATATTGGTCTTTCCCGACGCTTTGTTAGATTCATTCGCTTCGTTTCGCTGTAAGTCGAATTGCTGGTGAGAAACTTTTTTCGGGTGGCCGAATGTGGTAACTCAGTGAGTTTTAATAGCAGGAGAAGAAGTAAAGAATAGAATACACCCAAATAGTGCATTGAGCACTGTTATTCGCACTTGATGATGCGATAGTCTGCAGCTATAGTACCAAGTCACTAGTGAGCAGCGACAATGAAAAAATCATGAATTATTTTGATAATTGGCAACTTTGCACACAATCCGGTTTTGAAAACCAAAGCCATTTTTGTAACGTGTCTTTCAGTAGTAAAAATTACAAGGTACTCGTTTGTTGTCGAAGTTCGAGTACAGTGATTTGTGAACATCATGAAAAAATTACAGATATACAGTGAAGCACACCTGAACTTGCGCAGCAGCATCCCGTTGAATTATTGAATATTTGTTGTTGAAGTTACGACAAGAAGAACGGAGTCCTGTTGTCCATTTTTTTGGTCGGTCGACCACTGCCTTCCTTGTGAATTGTAATTGAGGTTTGCACGATATAAAACACAGTTGTTCTTAGTGCTAAACAATGCCCTTGCACAATGATTCTTGTTTTAACGCCATTTTGAACAGAATTGAATTGAAGATTATCATTTGCATATGACATGAGATGATTTTCGCTCTGTTGTTATATCGGCAGCATTTTCTACCATAATCAGAACTTTTTGAACTATACTAATTAATCAATAATAGCTAGCACATAGACGGGTATTCCAACATTAGAGCTATTTTCTTCGCACTGCAGACGTTGAACCGGGAATAAGAGCCTGGCACTAGATCAGCGGTTTCAACCAGGGGGGAATTCCCCCCTAGGGGGGAATTTGACCGTTGCAGCGGGGGAATTGCGAGTGGAAAAATTTCACATGTAATGCGAAATTTTTCCATTGCCGGTGGTGCGACATTTTTTTTCAGTGTCCAATGAATTAGCTCGCAAAAAACCCATGCAGCAGTTTTATGCGCATTCTTTCATGGTGCCGATAGGGGGGAAAAGCTTGTGTAAATTATCAAAAGGGGGTGCATGAACTGAAGAAGGTTGAAAACCACTGCACTAGATGAATGGGATTTTGCCTGATCTTTCTTTGCCGCGACCAGACCTAACCGTCCGTATGGTACTGTCATAGGACAGTATCACCTTTTGTACCAGGCTTTGAAGAAAACCTCTTAGAGAAGAAGGGGCCTCGTAGACGACAAAATGGCAAAGATTAAACACAACATTTGTTTGCCGTTTTCATTAGCTGTATTGGCCGTCATAAAAAAAATAAACACAAGAGTACAGATGAAGTTTTGGAATGCTAAGAAGCGTGGTGTTGCCAGAATTGTTGCGAATTACTCTCTGTATATGACGCGGGAAGATTTTGACTTGTGCGCACTGAAACCTATGCGTGTTGGTACTGGAGTATCTTGCGGCTGTAAGTACTTCATGCAGAAATGTTTTAATTGACGGGAAACGGTACATTTTGAATATGCTTGACCGCTGATGCTCTAGATATAACGATATATCACTATCATTCGGATTAGTTTTATTCAGCACTGTAATTTTTTTATATATTCCTAACTGTGAATCTTCTACCAGTCCCGACATTAAAGATAGAGGTCTCTACAAAACTCTACTAAATAAAAATCGAAATATTCAGTCCAGCCCGCATATGCGAAATATTGTAAATAACAATCCCTATAGTTTTAATAATGCCAGTGATGCTTGTATAAATTTCATCTTGAAAACAATTTCAAGGTTTTTCAATTATTATATTTTCGATTATCTTCTCTACAGAAATTGAATTTAGGTTTCGAATTTTCAATCATTTTCGTTTCAGCTCTTTTTGTTTGAAGATTTAGGAAATATTTTTTAATTCATATGAATTTGTCCTTTCGGAACATTGGGGAGCGTGTTATTTTATGGTAACAAGCATAGCAAAGCATAGCCCTAGCACATAAACAGCATTTGTATTGCAATCGTATCCTAATCCAGCATATTGATAAGGGTACAAATTTTCTCTTCAACATTTATTTGCGTTCCCCACATTTCAGTTCGCTTAGTTGTCCAGCCCCCGGAATGAGTTAAAGCTTTTGACAGAGGAATAACACCGCATTGCAGATTAATTCAGTCCTACTCTTTTGGTTGTTGTCGAGCTCGAGGAGAGTACGTATACTTATCTGGCAGAACGCAATGCGTCATCCGGGTTGCATTTACGCCATGCAAGCTGAGGATGCAAGTAACTTTCAATTTTACATGTCGAGCTACGACTTTTGCTCCGGCTGTGCTGTAACTCATACGTCATAGCAGTTAGGGAGGAAGTGTGAACGCTTTGTTTTCGAACGAGTTGATTTCCGGGTTTTTACAGTTCAAAATCTTTGGTATAACAAGTGGTTTTACATCTTTGTCAACGGCGTAGGAGTGCGGTTTTTCCACAGCAGGGTGCTACTATATAGAAAAAAATATTAGTTGACTTAAATTTGTATGACATCTAATTTAAAAGAACTTTGTGCCCAGATGTGAAAAACAAATTTTGAAGTTACTTTTTTGAAAATTTATTTTCCTAATCACATTCATATTTTATCGGTGACTGAATCAATATAATTTTATATAATAGATCAAACCGTTAATTATACACAATTTATGAAAAAGGCTCCTATCATCGTGGTTTTTATTAAACAACTGCACCCTTGTTAGTTTCGGATTACATGCATTACATGTATTGATTTTATTAAGACAAGAGCAAACATCCATAAAGTGTCGGCTCGTTCCGTGCAGACGCTCGTACGGATCCTTCCTGATCGATTGTTTACTTTCCATCTTTTTCATATGTTTATACAAATTTAGTCACTTGTGACAACCGCTTACTATCGCCCTCATTTGGTTGTTGAAACAAATCAGCTTTAGTTTTTCCGGTCCCTTTCGACCCTTTTTATCGTCGGTCGTGTGCAGTACAATCTCTCCCCCGGGTGATTCCGGGTGTAAAAAATGAACCTAAATAATGCTGGTGCGGTGTGGCAGTGACGTACTTAGAGGGAAGCATCCAGCCAGCGAACGGTCCACTGCTATCTCAATTACCACCCGGACGCACGTGAAAGTATCAGCCAGACCCTCCTAAATTCCGCGCAGAAAATCCTCTATTTTCAGTTGGACTGAATTCTCATCACTTAAAGCATAGTCATGGTAGGTGTAGTCTTTTTTTTGCTGCGGCGGGTAATCCATTTTCGGAGCACACACACTTGCCATTACCGTTTGCCAGCAAACACCGTACTTACGGGAACCTGTCGTCCGTCTGCCGGTCCGTCCTGGTTGTGCCCTGTAATCGGCTCCCGAAAAGTTGAGTATGACCCGGCCATCGCGTCATCATCATTACCGTTACAGGGAATTATTCGGGAAATTGATATCCTCTTAGCGAATGGTGTACGCTGGGCCATTTCAAATTCAACTGTAGGAATATTTACCCTCGTAAATAGAAAAGCAGATATCTCGGTACCATATTTAAGCACACACACACATAAAACTAACATAAAGCTTTCGGTCTGCAATGAAACAAGAAGTGCCTCTCTCAATCAATGTAATAAATTTATCGGACTTTGTTAGGATCGTTCTTGTTTCTTTACATTTTCTTCCGGTTAGGATTATTTTTACGCTTCACTTGACAGTACTGATGGGTCACTTGCCTTAGATTAGATTGCGGCACGGATAGATCTCCGACAGATTTGGTATTGGCATAAACTGTAGCTTTGCTCTGTTTGAAATTTTATAATTGCTACTGAGTAACTCAAAGCTGCAGTGCACTAAATCATGGGAGACAAGTAAA
Source organism: Wyeomyia smithii (assembly GCF_029784165.1). NCBI lineage: Eukaryota > Metazoa > Arthropoda > Insecta > Diptera > Culicidae > Wyeomyia > Wyeomyia smithii. Next base: position 206,422,552 of record NC_073695.1, on the reverse strand, counting down.
TATTTAGTAGTTCATAAATATTTTCTATTGGGATGTTTATTTCTATCGTAAATTTAAAAAAAAAATTAAAATAAAACTCGAACAAAATTGTATAGAAAATATTGGAAACAGTAACAGTTTACTCCTATTTCGTTATTATAGCAACTTTTAAGCGACTTCTACTGAAGGTGAAAAATCTCTTCCAGCATAAATTTCAAACAACATAATGCTAATATAATTTGAGAACCGCAGAATGGATTACACGAAAAGCGGATAATAAATGCAAATAGTGTTCACAAATATAGAAGGCAAAAAAAAAACTGACTGATGAACAAAGGGTCGATTGCCCCAGTCCGAAGACTTATGAGCGAAATCATTTCAAATCGCCTGGAAATACGCGAAAATTTAATCGACCATTTTTGATTTGAATGAAACTTTGCACACGTATTTGGCTTAGCAAACTGAGCATTTTTCACAGGTGGAGAGATTTTTTACACCCATGAGTTACATTCTAAAAGGGCGTATGCCTTTTGGGATAGGTTTTATTCGAAGCATTGTGGCCCAGAAACCGTTGGTTGTATAGAAAAACTGTCTGAGAATGAGTTGTAGGGAATTGAAAATGCACCATAAAAAAAAACACTGTACAAAAAAAATTTTTTTGACAAAAAAAAAAAATAAACATTAAATTACAATTTAAAAAAATGAGTTGATTTTCTTTTTATTTTTTTTTTAAGAAACTTGACGTTAATACGCAATTTCTAAAAAAAAGTCCAGGATGGAGAAATGAAAAATATTTTTTTTATGAAAATTCAAATTCAAACATTTTTCAAAATATTTGTATTCTGATGATTTTAAAAGATGCAGGGAGTCATTTTGAATCAAAATGCTCTTGGTAGTAAACATTCTAAAGGCATTGGTTTTCGAGTTATTTCTAATTTAAGCTTGAAAAATTATATTTATTTAGGAAAGTACACGTTTTTCTTAATTTGTCCATGATTCTCCAGCAAAAACCATACGTTCATTGGAATGCTTGTTCAAAAATATACAACTCATTCTTTGACAACAAAACACAAGAAAAGAGTTAAATGTTCTAAGTGATATAAATATATATAAGAATCAAATATTTATTTTCGAGTTTTATTATCTTAGGAACATATTTTTTTATGACATAGATACTTTACAGAACTAGTTTCACCTTATATTTTATATACATCATAAGTAAATGATTCGTCATCTTTTGAAAACAGCTTCGTTTGTATCTTATTTTCTGAAATCGGAACAAAAGAGTAATACTTTTGTGTGGTAGCTATTATTATAGATTTTTTGAAAATATTGCTCCATTCTGTTACTCCCTGTTCATATTCTTCATATGATACCCAACTAAATGACATTTTTGATGAATTTCTATTACAATCATACAGTTCTTTTGCGCTTGTAATGGGATGTTCATGTTCTTTAGCTAAACTTGCATTTCCTGCCATTCGTTTTTATATGCCACCAATGGCATCGCATGGGCTTTTACCATGAGAAGTCGCAAAAAAATGCACTCTGCATCGACGTTATATTTTGTTTTGAACTTGCAAAGACTTGCAAAGTTTTTTCTATTTTTATATTGTGAGGCAGCTCCATCAGACATTAATATCGCTTTTTTCAACTCTATTGTTGTTTTCAAAAAACTCATTAATTAAACTTATTTAAAAAAAAAAAAAAAAAAATTCAACTTTTTTTTTTAAATTGAAATTTAATATTTATTTTTCATTTTTGTTGGTCAAAAAAATTTTTTTTTGTACAGTGTATATTTTTTTATGGTGCATTTTTAATTTCCTACAACTCATTCTCAGACAGTTTTTCTATACAACCAACGGTTTCTGGGCCACAATGCTTCGAATAAAACCTATGCCAAAAGGCATACGCCCTTTTAGAATATAACTCACGGGTGTGAAAAATCTCTCCATCTGTGAAAAATGCTCAGTTTGCTAAGCCAAATACGTGTGCAAAGTTTCATTTAAATCAAAAATGGTCTATATTCGACCATAGGTCATTTCGCGCGATCTTGCTCTTATTGATTGGTCCGAAAATGTTGAAGCTATCATCAGCCCTGTTAGCGATGTTTTTCATTCGTCCATCTTCAAGATTGATTAAACACACACAGAAACGCAATAATTTCTGTTCCGGAACGAAGCGGAACCGGGATGCCGGAAAGAGACCGAGCGTGAGCACCCCCGGGAAGGAGGTACAGTACAGACCGAACCCGAGGGATAAACTCCGGCTCGGCTCGAGCTATGGACGGCTTACGCAATTATGATAACAAAGAGGGTATCGTTTGTCGCAATCATCGAAGCGTAATTAAGTGATTGTAATGTTTCGTTCCGTTAGAATCTGTTTTTTTTTTATTGTTCCATCTCGCTCTCTCGCTCTCCATTGGTCGGTGGGCGATTTTTTTGCCCCTGGAGTGAGGGAACCTAAAACAGTGAAGTAAATTTTTTATCAGCCATCCATCCATCCATCGGGCCACGCTGCTGGTACCGCTGCTCGTCGCATGTAGGTTCAGCATACACACGCACAGCTGGATACGCGCCGTTGCGACGCACAAGGATATGACGGTATCATAACATCTGTCGATATTGCATTTTTTGCGTGATTTTTCGCAGATTATTTTTTCTTATATATTGCTCACGACGTCGTCGTAATGCTCTTTGTTTCAAGCGTAACGCAACATTTGGGGTAGGGCAATTAGGTAAGATGTGATGCCGGTTCTCAAATTATAACGGTTGTTGGATTTTTGCAACATGTTTTGCTTAACATTACCCATCTGTCGCCGAACATGGCGTACGTTTATGAGTCAGGACAGGTGGAACTTTGAACACTTTCTTCTATTTTTTTTTTCTTCCAAGCGTTATACGGCCTTCTTCAAAGTATCTTCAATCCGATCGAATGTTTCACTGCTAATTACCGTTAAGTCTGAAATCTCGCAATTAATGACTAGAAGCCTTCTGCATTCATAGAAAAATACCATACGCGTCGCTTGAGTTGGGTAATTTACGTTTTCCTTGCTCGTTCTTTATTATTCAACTCAAGAGCTAAGGGATTTTTTGAGCGAATTGCTCACTCAACGACTTATTCGATGGGATTACTCCACAGAATTTTATTTCCTATTTGAATGAAAAGAAGTAGTTGAAAGCACTATTCGTATGGTAAGCGGCAACTAAAGTTTTAAGGATAAGGAAAATTGGGAGAGAATAAATAGTAAAATATAAATTTCAGCCTTTCGTAGGTTTGAAAATGTTCTCCGATTAAACTTTTTCTTACTCAATCATTTACAGTGCTTTTTCGATTTTATCACGGTAAACAATAAACCACCGTGAATTTGGCGAAATAAAAAAAATTGCTACTTTTTGTTGGATATAATTTAAATCAATGATATTTTGAGGAAAATAATGCTTTTTTATAGTTCAATTGAATATAAGTATAAGATTCAAACGAATGAACACAAAAAATAAGTTCATAATATTTTTCTGCATAGCATTTTCGCGAGCTTTTTGAAAGCAATTATACACGTAATATTGATTTGATTTTATTCTGCCCTTTCAATCATAGTTAAGAGAGACTAATGCTTGTTTATGTGGAACTATGGAACAACTAGATTTTTATTATTTTCGATTGATGTTCTATGAACAAGAAACTGCTCGGCAATTTGAGCCTTGAATAGAGCTTCTTTCTCAACTGCTAGAATAATACGTAATTTTTGTTTCAAAGTCAATGGAATATGCTTTTTACGATTCATTTTTCGCAAAGTTATGACTTTAAGAGAATGTTTATAATAGACTTGGTGAGCAGCTAAATTGAGTACATAGAACTACACATGCAATAAGGCATATATGAGAATATGTTTTCAATGTGCTTTCTACAACTAAAACTACAATATTGTTGATTTAAAATTCTTTAAAGAAGCGTGATAAAATCGAAACAGAAAGCGTGAAAAACCAGAGTGTGAATTTGGCAAGTGGTGATAAAAATTAATGTTGATAAAATCGAGAAAGTACTGTACTAAAAAGATCGAGGTGCACGATAAAAAAATTCCATCCTTAAACGTAAAGTGACAGCTTACGCTAAATTGACAGCCAGATTACCAGCTAAATTGACAGCTAAATTGACAGTTCAATAGACAGCTAAATTGAGAGCTAAATTAACAGCTGAATTAACAGCTAAATTCACAGCTGAATTGACAGATAAATTGGCAGCTGAATTGACAGCTAAATTGACAGCCGAATTGAGAGCTAAATTGACAGCTGAATGAACTGCTAAATTGAGAGCTAAATTAACAGCAAAATAATAGTTAAATGAACAGCAAAATTAACAGCTAAATCGACAGCTAAATTGACAGCTAAATTGATAGCTAAATTGACAGCTAAATAAACAGCTAAATTGACAGCTAAATTGACAGTTAAATTGAAATCTAAATTGACAGCTGAATTGAGAGCTAAATTGACAGCTGAATGAACTGCTAAATTGACAGCTAAATAGAGAGCTAAATTAACAGCAAAATTTATAGTTAAATTAACAGCAAAATTAACAGCTAAATTGACAGCCAAATTAACAGCTATATTGACATAAATTGATAGTTAAATTGACAGCTAAATCGACAGCTAAATTTACAGCTAAATTGACAGCTAAATTGACAGCTAAATTGACAGCTAAATTGACAGCTAAATTGACAGCTAAATTGACAGCTAAATTGACAGCTAAATAGAGAGCTGAATTGACAGCTAAATAGAGAGCTAAATTGACAGCTA